>NC_044323.1:89947745-90249190 GCF_007399415.2 Gopherus evgoodei
CCATCCACCAAAATAAACCCTGATATTTACCCAGAAAAATTATTAATAGTTTTTGACACTGTTTGTCACCTATTTTTATTGTTGTGGCAATAAACACTGATAAATTCCCAAGAAAAATTGAACAAAATAAAAACTGAAAACGAAGGGCCCTCACAATGGATTACCTAGTGCTTGCTATACATTCCTGTGTTAATTCTTCTTAGTATATTCAGTAGTATATTCCACCTTGGTCAGTGGTTTTTCTTTATAGGATGGTGGCAGTATAATATGTAATTATTTTACCCACTTGGGTAGTCTGATTTCTGAACAGTTTGAGGACAAGACATAAATTATAACAACCTCTTACTAAGAAAGGCTGGGATATTGCCAAGAATGCTTATCAACATTGGCACATGGCAAGAGGGTTGTGTGTTTTTTCTTTGGGGTGCAGACCTCTCCACCAGTATCTGTGCTTTTTTCACTTTAAAACAGAATCACTAAAACATGCAGTGTATAGGACTATGTCTTGAGAACCTCAGGAAACTTCAGAGAGCGCAGATTATGGCTGCCCACTTAAGTGGGATTTCCCACATGGAGTACGTCAAATATATGATCTGTGGTGGTTACCAGTTGTTACCTAGGTAGAGGTTAAGCTGTAAACCCCTATTTAGTTTGGATCCTGGACAGTTTAGGAACTGCCTGAATCTCTTATGATCCCAAGACAGATGGGATAAACTAGGGCTGAAGCAAACAGCTCCCTGATTTAAATGAGTTAGCGGCTGGTGGCAGGTTGTTAAAGGAAGTTCTACATCAACTTGGCTCCTTGGTAAGGTGACCAGATGTCCCAATTTTATAGGGCCAGTCCTGATATTTGGGGCTTTTTCTTATATAGGTGACAATTACCCCCCACTCCTGTCCTGATTTTTCACACTTACTGTCTGGTCACACTATCCCTTGCTATGATAGATCCCAGATCTGATGGCCTTCAGGTTATGTTGCAAAGCTTATTTGTTTTCCTAAGACTTTCCTGAGGGGATTGGGAGTTGAGAAGGATTTCAAAATAGTTTGGGGGAGGGGTAGGAAGGGAGAACCTTTAACTGCTTTTGTGACAGCTCATATTTGAACAACAAAGAAGAGAGAATAATTTATTATATATTTCTAATGAATTTGTTGTTCCCAATTATTTGATCATGCAATGAGAGATGATACATTAGAACATTTTGAGCCAGTGGTCGCTCCATTAAAGTCACTGTAGCCACATCAATTTATATCAGCTGAGTATTTGGCTGTGTATGTCTACTTACGTGTGTATGCTATGCAGTGTATAAATATGTGTGTAACGTAAATCAAATGTAAAAATAACCCTTGGAGTGGTTGTCCTCTGCCTTGCACTTTGTGTAATAATTTACACCAGTGCAGTGTAGGTGAAAGGCAGTGGAGAATAAGAACTCCTGCGTTAACCCAATGTAGAAACTGACACATTTAAACACAAAAATGTTAGGGAATGCAAAAGTTATACTTGCAAAGTAATCTTATGGGCCCAGTACTGGTACTGAGTTGCTCCTGGGAAGAACCAGACCCCCTCAATTCTCATTGAATCCAAGGAGTTTTAGTTTACTCAGCACAGTGCAATATTAGGCCCTAAGTGAAGAAAATGTTTACTGAATACAAATTATTCATTAGATCATCTTTTAGTCTTTATTTGCAAATTATGTATTAAATGATTGGATCTTAGAATCTCCCATGTATGACAACTGATGTGTCATAAACACTGATTAACCCTTTAGCACTGGACAAATGAATCACCAATAAATGGATTTGTTGTTGTTGCTATCACTTTCCCAATTAAGCAGCATTAATTATCATTTACTCTCATGAGGCATGAAATCTATTCCCTGGGAGATGTTCAAACAAAGAAGCAATCCCAAATAGATATAGCTGTATTAAGACTCTGATTTAGCAGAGCACCTAGGCATGTGCTTAATCCCATACCTATTTAGCAAATAATTGAGTATGTGCTTAATTTTAAGCATATGCATAAATCCCACAGACTGCAATGGGACATAAGCATATATTTAAAGTTAAGCATGTGCTTAACTTTATCAGGCCCTATGTGCATTGTTATGTGTGTACAAGGCTTAAATTCTCCCTGAGTGTTTCCCAGAGCCGTGGGGCTCGGGGCTTCAGGTCGTGGGAGGCACCGGTGCTGGTTTGAAAATATTTACAGATCTTTGCTCTGGATGGCTCTGGCTAAATTTAAGAGGTGTGTGTGTGTGTAAAGTAGAACCTCAAAGATATGAACTGACTGGTCAACGACACACCTCGTTTCAAACCAGTAGTACTCCATAAGGCAGCAGCAGAGACCCCCCCCCACCCAAAAAAGAGTGTGTGTGTAAATGCAGTATTACCATGTTAAATGTAAACTACTAAAAAAAAAATAAAGAGAAAGTTTAAAAACAAAGATTTGACAAGGTAAGGAAACTGTTTCTGTACTTGTTTAAATTAAGATGGCTAAAGACAGCATTTTTCTTCTGCATAGTAAAGTTTCAAAGTCAATTAAGTCAATGTTCAGTTGTAAATGTTTGAAAGAACAACCATAATGTTTTGTTCAGAGTTACAAAACTTCTGAGTTATAAACACTTTAGTAATGGAGCTTGTTCATAACTCTGAGATTTTACTGTATTTAAAACTGCTGTCATTTTAGAAATAATAGCAAATGAAAATGCTTGAAACACTTGTTAATATGGCCCTATTATCAGAGAGTTGTCCCTGTACTATGAACTTTTCATAAATATCTCCTCACTTGGCATTTATATTTCTTTTTTATTTTGTATTGAATCCATTCAAAACTTAGTTATTATTTGGCTTGGAACTTTAGATGGTTGCACTTTAATTCATGTACTATTCGGGACTGTTGGACAGTTGTGAACAAAAATATTTGTGCACACAAGGAAGTCTTGGACCAGGTACTCCAATAGTTTGAAATATAGTTTACAAAAATATTATCATTTCTACAGTATACCAGAAAGTAATGTTAGAATGGGAAAAGGAATCACACATTTCCTTTGGCATTACTTTGTCTAGGTTAGATCTCCTTCTAATGCTGTGCTTTCCGCCCTCCCACCCTCATCCTCTCTTCTCAGTATGTACCATAAGGGAAAAATACTGTCTGTTTCTGTGGGGGGACTTCTGATTATTTTGAATCACAAAGGTCTCTTGTCAAACAGGGAGTGACTCACTAAACCCATATTTCACTTTTGAAGTGTCATGAAATGGAAAATAAATGTTTGATTTTTGCTTTTAACAACTTTTGCCTTTTTTTGCCTAGAATAAAGAAGTGACATGCAAACGAGAGAAGTGTCCGGTGCTTTCCAAGGAGTGTTCTCTGGTCATTAAGCAGAAAGGAGCCTGCTGTGAGCAATGCAAAGGTGCAGGTTCCTTCATATATTCTCTTTTTTTTTTTTTTTTTTTGAAGTTTCTCAGTTCTTGAATTTGTTTTGCCATATGCAAAGTGAAGTCTAAAGCTTTTAATCTCTGGCTACTGGTGGCCCGAAAAATGGCAATAATTTTAAGAAATCCCCAAGCTATGGGGAGACGCATAGTTATAATATGAACAAGTAAATTAGTTAGTTTCCAAGATCTCATAATACCTTAGAAACAAAAATGTGTTTTATTTCATTAGTAGTGCTTTATTATTATAATGAAATTATAATAATATTCCCAGAGGAAGGATGCCAACCTGAGGCTAAGCACTAAATGGAAACAAAATCTTAATAGCTTTAGTGAAACGGACTCAAAACATTTGGAAGGACTGCCAAGTTTCCCTCAGAAGATGAAGAATCCTTGTTGCTGCTACCTTATTACCCATATCCATTACTTTTCTATCCTGTCTCCAAAATAATTGCCCATTTGATATGAAGGAATTCACCCTTCCCTTTCCAAAACTTGTTTTCTGCATGTTTTCATTGTTTGTTGTCATGATCAACCAATGTAAAGATCAACCCAACTATCATTCCCACCACTACATAAGAGATTGCTGTGGTCAGAAGTGAAGTGATAGCTGGTTTGAACATTCAAGCAAACCTCTTTCTTCCCTGTATTAGAGATTTCACACCTACGGGCTCATAGGTTTCTGGCTTGCTGGTATTCTTTGCTGTCTCCTCCGAGTGAATAAATATGCAGATACTTATTCCATATGCTTCCAGAAGCTCCCTTATCCCCTCTTTTTCAGTGAAGAAAAAGAGAAGTGCAGTTCAGAAAATAACATGGCAACTGCTGCTATTTCTGCATTTCTGTTTAAAACAAACATTCCCCTCACCAACACACTGTATTTTAGTTATTGAATTCTATTAATATACATGATAGCAATGAGCCATAAATCTTGTAAAAAGTTTAGACTTTAGTAAAAGCTACTTGCATCTGGTGATAATTTAAACTAAAATTTCCTAAAAAGGGAACTAGGCAACAATTCAAACAACACATGCTTAGTTCTCAGCTAGCATTTTTCATCTTCAAAGTGCTTTAGAAATTGAATTAGCTAATTGTTAAATTCCTACTTTTTGGGGGTGTGTCCTTTACTATACAATACATGAATTGTGGTAATAAAAAAATACTTTCTTTACATAATTACCATACTTATACAAATGATACATTTTGTAATTAAAGTCAGTAGACACAGTGAGGTAATATGCCATAAAACATTGTAAAACTGTTGAGAGACTGGTCAATAGTACTCAGTTGATGAAGTGAAGAATTTCAGATTCAGCCAGCTTTTACTTTCTCTATGTATTTATTTATTTTATTCCCATGTGGTGCTAAGGATGATTTTGAGATGGAAGTAGGGTAGAATAAGTTGCTGAGGAATTCTGAATCCAAAACCCAATGCAAACATTCTGCCACCCTGCTGGACAAAATATAATGGCAGGAAAACAGACTACTCTGTAATTCAGGCAGAAGAGACATGATGGATGTGTATTTTTCCTGGATGGTTAAAGACATTTGATGGCTGATCTATTTATGCTGAACGTGCCTGGCAAACCCAAATTCATAGATTTGTCTAAAACTCTGACACTTTTTTTTAAGCCAAGGAAAGGGAGAGGCCCACCTTAAAATGACATTGACATTAAACTGTTTCCTAAAAATGTATGAATTTATAGTTACAAGTTTCATTGACACAAACTATGCTGTAAAGCTAAAGCAAAATATAATGTATAAAGTTCCTAAACTATGTTTTGAACTGATTGGAAATCAAATCCCCATGTTCATACCAGATGCATAGATGGTTGCTTTCTTGCATATGAAATTACATACAAAAATCCAGGTTAAAGTACATTAAGGTTACGAATTCAAGGACTCAAAAGTTAGGAGAAGCAAAAATTTAAGGTTGCCCATGGAACCTTTATTTTCCCTCTTTTTGGGTCTTTCCTGTGTAATGAATAAGGCAGAGGTTCAGTGAAAAAAGTAGTATGTGAAGTATTATGTGATTTAAAACTTGATCAGAAGACATATGCACAAGGGGCAGAATTATGTTTGTAGGGGGAACCTTAAATTCTGGAATTTTCTATCTCTTGAGACCTTGGCTTTGCCCCTTAAATAATTTTATATTGTAATTTCTTAGAATTTTTAAAGCTTTTTTAAAAAGGGTAACCGCTATTGGGTAAAATTGGAGTGACCCTCCACAGCATACACCATCTTCAAGGTTTGAAACCTGAACCTTCAGCCCTGCTTGAGCTACAGAACTAACTGGATTAGCTGGTAGCAAATAAAGACTCTTCTGCTTGTTTTTTTGCAGGGGGTGGGGGGGGAGGATAAGGGGAGGAGATAAACCTCTGGGATATGTCTTTGTGGACAGCCTGGTTTCTTGCTTTGTCTCTCTTGCCCTCCACCCAGGAGGCTGGGGAGAGCTCCTGTCCCAAGTGGTGGCCTCCAGAGGGGCAGTGTAGTGTGTCTGGGTGGAAGTTGGGAATCCCACTTTCCTTCCTCTTCCTCTACAGCTCCCAGGATGTACCCTTGCTTTAGTGGTAGCATGGGACATGGCCTCAGAATATTTGTATTCAGATATTGTTTTGGTAGGCTGCCCCCTCTCCCTACCCCCACAAGTTTCTGAGCAACTCAAGCAAGAGAAATAAACTGTTTAAAAATTATCATTTCACATCTCAATTAAACCTGAACAACATTTCCTGAGACAAAGAAAAGGCACTTCTTGAGCCCAATGGATTTCTCCATGCGTAATTTCAAAGGTCTATTGAAAACAATAGTGGTGTTAGAGGTTTCTCAACAAGTCACCAGAATCTTTTTCAATGGAAAGTGTTGGGCAACTGAAACATAGGAGTTGTTACTAATTTACCTTGTAATATTCTTTGTTAATGCCAGGTTTCCCAACCTTATGTAGAAATGGATTGTTGGTTATTGTCATTTAAAATATAAAGGTGTCTATAATATCATGAACAAAAGGTAGGGAGTATAATTTCAAAATTGGCTTTGTGTATGAAAGAAGAAGCCAGTTTCAAACAGTTTGTGATGACCATAAAAAGGCAGGAAATCTGGTTGTTTTGTTTTATTATGTGGGAGGCCTCCTAATGATTGGATTTTGGGGCTGTAATACTTCCAGTTCTGTAGTCCATGTCACCACAGCAGTTGAAAATGGGATTTTATGCATTCGATTGTGCATCCAGCTGAGCACTCTGCTGAATAGCTGCATACAGAGCAGTCATCCCTTGCTACTAATTGCCCACTTGTGTGTGATATTTAAATGTCTTCTAGCAGTTCTTCTCCGCTTTCACTGAAACAACAAAAACCTTACCTGCCTATGCAATGAGAGAGAAAATTAGTAGCAGGTGAAAGCTGCTGAGATAAAAACAAGATATTACCCTTAAACCAGTGGTTTTCAACATGTGGACCTGGGGGCTGGGAGTCTGCAGATTATGTGCAAGGGGTCTGCGAAAGATTCTTGTTACCATAGAACAGTGGTTTTCAGCCTTAATCCCAGTCCAGCATGTCCCATCACTGTAGCTTGGGGCGAGGGGAGTGCCTTTTCTCTTCTCTCATTTTATTCAATACATTTAATGAAAACATATGAGGTCATTGAGGATTATAGAAATGGATTTGGCAGCTTTTTTGTATTTAGCTGGACAGATGTCATTTTAATTTGGGGCTCTCTCCATCTCTTAAAAATAAATTATTTGCTCTCTGAATAAGTGTTTGTTATTAGTGGATCAGAGATGGATAAGATGTGTGTACTATAACTGTGAGCCATACTCCACTCTTTGTTCTTGCTAATGTGCATCTCTCCTGGATGGCTATGAGAGTGCAGTGCAAAGATGTAGTATGTGGGAGGCTAAGGTGTTTGTTACTTTAAGGGCTTGTCTATGCTATCTGTTGGATCGGTGGGCAGAGATCGATCAAGTGGTGGTCGATTTATTGCATCTATATCGACTGCTGAGTGCTCTCCCGATGACTCCAGTACTCTACCAGAATGAGAAGCGCAATCGGAGTCGACAGGAAAGCATCAGCTGTCAATTTACTGCAGTGAAGACACTGCAGTAAGTAGATCTAAGTACGTTGACTTCAGCGATGCTATTCACGTAGCTGAAGTAGCTTATCTTAGATCGACCTCACACAATAGTGTAGACAAGCCCTAAATATGTTGTTGTAGGCAGAGTCTGGTGCTATCTTTTACTTTTCTTTATATGCAGTTTGTTCTGTTCTGCACTCGTTAATTTTAAAAATATTTGTAATGATTTAAGTGTTTGTGACATATGTGCTCCATTGATAATCCTTAAAAATAATCCTATTTTGTCACAGAAGTGGATTATAGCACAGGCAATGACACACTGCAAGCCTCCTTGAATATCAAAATATGTAGTTATAGTTAACAAAAACAAAATTTTTGGAAGGGATGTTAAATTTCATGATTCAGGGCTTAAAGCAGTCTGTAACTATTAGATTAGAATGAGCCCAAACATTTCTAGGTAGGAGAGTAGGGAAGCCAGATTATCCTATGTCTGTGGTGTTTTTACACCTTCCTCTGAAACATCTGGTTCTGGCTGCTGTCGGTAGGTCTACACAGCATTTAAACACTCGCGGCTGGCTCAGGTCAACTGACTTGGACTCATGGGTCTCGGGCTGCAGGTCTGCCAAATTGCTTTGTAGATATTTGAGTTTGAGCTCTGGGACCTTGTGATACTTTTGTGGTAAGACTCTTACAATCTTTGCATGTGGATAGATCCTATTTTTTTTTGTGCTTATCTATTATCTACTGTATGAAATGTGAAATTCTCCATTGTTTAAAGACTGTACAAGTTCAGGAACTAGTGGCACTCTAATAGCACATTTTGTTGTTCTACCGTGTTCATGTCAGATTGTAAAAGAGTGGAATTCATTTGACTGCATACAGGTGAAATATAGGGCATCTGCGAAGGTAAATTTCAGCTGCTTAGAGAGTGGGGGCAGAGGGCAGACTTATATCTGTTATGTCCACTTTCACTATGATAATAGCTGTTGCTTCTTGGACAATATTATGGGGCTATGTAACACAGATCCCCTGGGTCTCTCTTCTGACCCACCCTCCTTGTTGCCATGCACATTGTACTATGTAGGGCTAGTGCAGAGAACTACACAGGGCTGTGGAGGGGTCTTTATCAGTGGCCCCTCATGCAGCCCAAATTCAAATTGAAATGTTGTGGTTCTCTGCACAAGGGGTAAATATTATCTCAGAGCATTCTTAAGCTAAATCCTCTGTCACCTCACATTAGTAGCTGGGTTGGGAGTTGGATATATGCATGGTGGGCTGAGGTAGCCTTCATAGATAACTATATGGCATCTTCCTTGCCAGGAGGAGGAGTAATGAGGGATTTATGCAGATGTAAATCCCTAACCCCATCACACCCATGTGCTGGCGCCACACCCAGCTGCTGTTATGCTATGCTGTTTGCCCAGTATGTGGGTCCTTCACATCCACATCTTGCGTGCAATGGAACTGCAGTGGTTCAGCTCCAAAAAGGACTCTGTGGCTATGCAGGAGGGAGCTGGATTTGTCTCTTTAATGTTGGGGTTAAGTGGTGTGGAGGACATTGCACAGGCTCTCTGCTCTGCATGTATATCACACCAAGGGAAGTATAAGCAGCAGAAACAAATGAGCCTCTAAGAAACATGTTTTTTGCACATAAATAAAAAAAAGAAGAGGAATACTAGCTATATTACTTATACAGAATTGTCTCCACGTAGAATTTCAGCATTTGCCAGGAGGTGTCAGTGATTCTTTCTTTAACATTATGAAATATGTGAAAATAGATTTAATAATATCCACATATGGGATTTGCAGTTCTCTTAACTTGGCCGACAGGTTTAATGTCAGTGACATACAGCTGAATTTGCAAGGGGTTTTTGGCTTGATCTGATATTTCTGTGCTAGTTTGTCTGGGCTTTTCCCTGAGGAATAATTTATCAAAAAATAAATAAAACCTGTCTTGTGAATGTTTTCTTTATCCTGATGTTTATTTTTCATGCCAATAGAGAGGTTACTTTTTAAATAGAAGGGGAGGGGAAAAAAGAAAAATAGGAAAAGAAAGATGCTTTAGAAACGGGGGACATGGAGCCAACCTACAGTATGTTAATCTGATATTTTCTCCTGGGACTATGGGAAATGACTTGTCTATAGAATTCCCATTAGCCTAAAATAAGCACAAATTCCTGCTGGAATCTTGTTGGGCATTGTCAAATTGAGTAATAAAGTCCTATTTTTAATGAACTCCTGAGGATACTGTTTAAGCCTTAGTATGCTAGTCCATCTTTTCCAGCCCATTTTTTTCTCTTTGGAGTACTACTGTCATGTGCCGCTAGGGAGCAGGAGGAAAAAAGTTTCATTAAAATTCTTATTGGGTGGGTGGATGATGAGTGGCTTACTGACTGTCCAGTTTGTCTACACGGTAAATGGAACAGAAATAACTCACTCAGTTGTAGTTCACATCTTTAGTTATATCAGTTCAAATCAGTGTCAGAACGTGCTTCTTTTGGAATAAAAACACTCCATTTTTTTAAAAATGGAAAACTGTAAAAAATTGATCTAAGTTATTTCAAAATAGGGTACTCTCATTCCAAAATAAGTGTGCCAACACACACAGGGTATGTCTGTATCTGGGACTCGCACTAGTGAAGCTCAAGGTACCAGGCTAAAAATAGCTGTGTAGACATTGTGACTCGGAGTGGAGCTCGGGCTTTCAAGCCTGGGGGGCTGAGGTGGCTTGGCTTGAGAGTTCACACTCTAGCATGAGTGACAATGTCTATACAGCTATTTTTAGCTCGCTAGCGCTGCCAATACAAGTCTGTGGACCCAGGCTGGGAGGCTCATTCCCAGATGCAGAGTTGTCAGGGTCTGGACTAGCTAGGACCAGATACTGGCCTGCCCCCTGATTAACTTTGCTGCTAGGCAACCAGTGAGCCCAGCTGCACTGGCTTGGAACTGACAGAGTGGCCACAGCTCTGGCTGGCTGCTAGTTTAGCCACCCTGTTTATATAAGCCCGGCCCCCATAGCAGACCAGTGGCTGCTTAACCTCTACTATGCTTGCAGCTGTGCTTGCCCTTGTTGCAGCCCCATCTCCCTTATGGCTCTGGTTGACCTTATTGGTCTAACATTTGGCTGCTGTCTCTCTGGTACTGATCCCTGGCTCTGCTTCTGGCTTATGACTCTGGGTTTACATTTCTGGCTCTGGCCAGGAAATAACTAAAGCTGTAATAACTGAAATAACTAAGGCTGTAATTTACAGCTCATTTAGTTATATTGCCTCCATTTATTATGTAGATAGTCTAGATTTAGGTCCTTATCAGTTTGCCTTTATCAGGTTACTTTAGCAGCTATTGAGTAGTTTTCACTTAATAGACCACAATGGACCAACTTCAAAAGATTCAGTGGTTTGGTGTGGTTCAGATAAGCAACTGAAAGCTTGTATGCTTATCCAGTACTTATCTGAACAATTTGGACCAGATAGTTTATAGGAACAAAACCACAGATAATGGAAAGTTAATATTTTACATTAATAATAAACTAGCATTTCTAGGAGAAGAAATAGGAGGGACTGTAAATTAGGGTCAGAATCTTAACTAGGTAAATCAGCATAGTTCCATTGAAATCAATCTAGTCTGGTCCTGTATGCTGTCCTTTAAGTATGTATTAATCTGAGGTAACTAAGTATTTAAATACTTAAACTGAGTATTTAAGCTGAGCTCTGGTGTTCCTAGATTTTTATACATGGTCTCCCCACCCCTCAGATAATAAATGGCTAGCAAAAGTTGACTTTATCCTGGTGAGAATTAGGTTTAATTGATCTTGAGGGATTCCATCATGGTCTGTAAATATGCAGAAGAGACAACAATACCTTCACTGATAACATTGCACATATTGCTACTTTCTGAGCTAAATGTGGTGTGTGTTCAATCATGTAGTAGGCAGAATTCTACCTGGATGAATAAGTTTATTGAAGCAGAAAGGATTTTACTCAGCTGATTTCAGGAGAGTCTCAAACTTCCATAGTATGATTAAGTGGATTTGGAAGGCCCTGCTTTGTGTTTGCAGTGTCAGCTGAAAGATGTGTGTATTGAAAATAAGGGTCTGGAACACTAGCTGGTATGTAGTCTGTTTTCTTTTAATTTTGAAGAATGTGTTATGAGTGCAGTTTTGGGAAGTACAAAGGACACAACTATAGGCAAAGGGGCATGCCTCTGGTCAAAAGAATATGAAAATTTCACCTGGGCTATAGTAACTACTTTCTCTCCAGCCTCAGTGACTTTATCCCATCTTCAGTCTTCTTAACAGTCAGCAGCTAAAACAATCCTAACTTCTCAATGCTCTGACTATGTTAACCCCCCTTCATTGGTTCCTTGTTTCTTTCACTTACAAGATTCTGGTCAACTAAAACCTTTGTCTGCATCTCACCTCTCATCACTTTGACACCTGCACTGTGCCCCCTTTTCTGCAATGTGGAGTAGTCAAATCAAA
The DNA here is from genome assembly GCF_007399415.2 of Gopherus evgoodei. Classification (NCBI taxonomy): domain Eukaryota; kingdom Metazoa; phylum Chordata; order Testudines; family Testudinidae; genus Gopherus; species Gopherus evgoodei. The sequence goes on from NC_044323.1 coordinate 89,959,718, forward strand.
ACAAACTAGGATTAAATCCAAATAAAATTCTTTACAGGTTTGTTTGCTGTTATGTACTGAAGTGGCAGTAGTATTTGCCACTTGGTTTCCTAAGTGAGAAAGAAACTGAGGGTGAAATCCTAGCCCCAGTGAAATCAAAGGGAGTCTTAATTTAAAATTGCTAAAATTTTACCCATGTTGCCTTTATTAGTTTCCTAATTTGTTTTCAGATTTTGCACAGAAATATTTTTTCTACTATGTTATATGTTTAAAATGCTCATCCATAAAGAAAAAGATCAGTCCAGAGTCTCATTAACTGTACATACAACACACACAAAACTGATAAGCAAATAGCTGAAGTTATGTTGCAGCCAGTCCCACATTCTGATATAGAGCTCCATTGTGCAAGGTGCTGAGCACTCGGTCTTTGGTCCTTAATTTGAAGGATGTGAGTTGTTCCACTGCAGTGCTTGAAATCAAGCACATGCTTAAGCGCTTTCCTGAATGGAGACCAGAGTGCTCAGCAACTTGTAGAACTGGGCCCATATTGGACTTCCAGAAGTCAAGAAGGCTGAAATGCTAAATCACTTAAGTACTTTTGAAAATCCCACATTTAGGTGGTAAAATGTGGTTTTAGGAGCCTAACTCTAGGCTCCTATTTTGAAAATTTTGGCCTCTGTGTACAAACAGTTCAGAATAACGATGTGAATGTGTTTGTCTCAATTTCTATTGTTAACACTGAAGCAATTTATTTTGAAGAGAAAAAAGATTATGCCATTGACATTTTTAATAAATACAATTTTAGTCCCAGAGACTGCAAACACTTATGCACATGCTAGTTTTAAAACAATGGGATTATTCATATGAGTCCCTTTCATATGAGCAGAGTTTCTTATCTGTATAAGTGATTGAAGCATCAGGGCCTTCAGTTGCAGTATTGTCTTTTTTGCCTATCACAGTTTTATAGAAGACAAATAAGAGACTGTACCAGTAGTGACATTTTAAAGAGGACCTAACCTAATTCATTATAAATGTTAATCTAAAAATGCCATATCTTAAACTTTCACATTAGCTTTACAAAACTCCAACCCTGATTTTTAAATCAGTGATTTAAACAAATAAAAATCAAATTATTTGAAATTATAGTTAAATCAGTTATTCAAATTGTTCTACCTTGCCTGATATTTCTGAGAATGGGTGATCTCCTCATGAAATGCCCACATGAAATAGATTTATCAGAAAACAGAACAGCTCCCGCCCAGAGTACTGACAGTCTTGCCCACTGACACTGAATTGAGTGTATTCCCTAAAAGAATCCCAGTTTTTACTGCTGAAAGTTTTTTAAAAGAAGAACAAATTTCTAAATAACCATTTTAGTGGGATTTGAGGAGGAAGGGTACAGATAATCTATGCCTGTTTATGTAACATTGTAATTTCTTTCATTTTATTGTCTCTGTATATTCCTGTTTTGCTGTCCCGCTAAGGCTGTTCTACAGCTCTTTGGGAGTCTTTCCATTTACTTCAGTAGCTTTGGATCAGGCCTTATCCATACAGATCTGCTTGAAAAAAATTGTGTTTGAAGAGACCTTGCCCAGCCCCCAGCAATTGTGTACATTTCATATAAAAGTCCCTGTCTGAGGCAACTGAGCAGTGAGAATCAATACTGTGATGAGCTCCTATTTTCATAAAAAGACCTGTAATTACTGTATTGCTATAGCTTCCAGCTTTTTTTCACTAGCACTACTGGATAAGTACTTTAAGGGATTCTCCTAAAAAAGCATATTATCTTTAACAAACAGGAAAAGGCTGTTGGACCCTACAAGCATGTTCCATTTTTGAGTGACATTGAACACACCCCACCCCCTGCTATTTTGCTATATCCTAATATCCTTTGCTCCTCCAGAAAGACTTCTCAGTTGTCTCTTAAATCCCATTTTATGCCATTTACTCCAGCGACTTCTGCTAGAAACTAATTTTATACGCTCATCAGATTTTGAGGGAAAACATGCTGTTTGGATTCCCTATGTATGCTTAGCTTTCTATTTTTAATTTTTTAAAAAGATTATGCCTCTGAGTTGTTGAAGAAACGAACTCCACTCTCAGGTTGGAGTCAACAAAATCACAGACCGCTTTATTCAGGACATGCAATTGCAAGGGAAGAACATAGCTGACAGAGCATCTCTGCCTCAGTTTCTCCAAAGTACAAGCAAAATGACACAAGCATTTATACCTCTTTGTGATATGCATTAATTAAAAACATCTGCATTTGATTTAGGCTATTTGCTATCTATTCCAGTATTTTTTCACTTTCACTTCTCAAACATCGTTCTCTCAAGTGTAGGTCACGCTGACTATTCTGCTGTTTTCCACTTGCTTCTGATGTGAGCCCTGCTTCTACAGGTCTCATGATACTAGGCTAAGACTTGACAGAACAGTTACTCTGTCTCTGACACTTAAATGGCTGCACTTAAACCCTCTCTTTCTTTCCCTGCTTCAACAAAGTTGTGTGTGTGGTGGTTGGTTTTTTTTTTGGTTTTGTTTTAATTTTCATCTGAGTAAAGTAATCGCCTGGATTAAAATTACGAAGGGGACTGATAGTTAAAGACTTCTTCATTTGACTTTAAGCCTCCACATTTACCAGGAAAACAAGTCCATCCTCTCGGCATTCTTCATTGCTTGGATGCGTGAGACCAAGGCTTGAGCTTCATTGCCCTGGATCCACACCTCTTCCATGGTTGGCCTGTATTAGTGATTTTTATAGACCAGATCCTCAGCTAGTTTAAACTGCCATAGCTTCATTGATGTTAACGTAACTATGCTGATTTACACCTACTGAGAATATCGCTCTTTAACTGTTACAGCTGGCCGCATTACCCACTTTTGTGATGCCATGCACGAGGGTATTATCTTTATATGGTTCTCTCATTTAAAGGTGACGCTAATGTTTTAACCTGGTTCTCTTTGCATCTCCTTGGGAACATTGCTAAACTCTTGCCCATCATATTGCTACCATCTCTACACTAGCCAATCTGTGCATTGTTACTCGTTGATTTATGAACTAGAAGATAGAACTATCTATAGGTTTTAACTTATGTAAAATATTGCTTCCAAGATCCTATATATGATTTTAAAGAGAGATCTTCAATTACTACAGCCAATTCTTAAAACTGGCATGTTTTTAAGACCACTAGTTTGTTTATCCATTTCCAGACACCAGCTACTCCCAATCACCCTTCCCTGTCCCTTTTCATGAGGTCCTCTTATAACAAAAGGTCTTTGCTACTTTCTTTCTATTGAGAAGATTCACCATCAATATCAGAGGGAAGGCTTCTATAGCAGATGCCTTCTCATCATTAAGGAAAAGGGAGTGTGGCAACAAATCCTGGTTCTAAGGGCAGGTTTACTCTCACCGATGCAGCTGTGCTGCTGTACTGCTTAAGTGAAGATATTCCTATGCTGATGGGAGAGAGCTTTCCCATTGGCATAGTTAATTCACCTCCCCGAGATGCGGTAGCTATGTTGATGGGAGAAGCTGTCCCATCAACATAGTTCTGCCTACACAGAGGGGGCAGTTAAGGTTGGTATAATTATGTCACTCAGGGGTATGGATTTTTCCCACCCCTGAGTGAGATAGTTATACTGACATAGGCCTGCAGCGTAGACCTGGCCTAAGACATCTCAGTGCATTCATAAAGAAGTTGAAATTCAGGATGGCTACTCTGGCATCAGTAATCCCCACTCTGGAATCAAGGGACTGGTTCCCATCTTTCAGTCTTCAAGATGCATTCTTCAGCATAGCTGTAATCCGATCACATAGGATGTACCTTAGGTCACGGTGGGCTAAGAACATTATCAAAATAGAGTGCTTCCCTTTTGTCTCTCAGCCACCCCAAGGGTGATTACCAAAGTACTCGCAGCATAGCTCCGGAAGAGAGGCACCACAATGTATCCATATGTGGACAACTGGCTGGACGTGGGGAGGTCATGTCAGTAGGCCTTGAGCTCTGACCTCCTTACACGAACCTTTTCTGCAGCTTGAGCTTCAAAACCTTTTCTACAGAAATCTACCAGTTTCCTTCCAGAACATCATGTGATCCTAAAGTAAGAGACTGTGCTGCTTCTCTCTTTCTCTAGGTTGCACTTTTGAAGGAAACACCTACAACAGCTCCATGAAATGGCAAGCCTCAGCTAATCCATGTATTGCATATCAATGTCAGGTAAGGACTGGAAGTCATGAAGTTAACAAATGCAGAATTGTTAGCTTTTTCTTTGCAAAGTCTGAATCTTTTGTATTAAATCCAAACAATACATTTAAAATCTTCTTTAGTTTCTTAAGCCAAGAAAAACAAGAGATCATGTTCAGAGTTAAGGCTGCTGCTTTGTCCTTAACTCATCCAGTTGTGACCAGCTATAGTGCAACGTTCAGAACAACAGGCTTATTTATCTTAAATACTGTGATTCTAATCTAAAACATACCCGGATGAGCTAAGGATGGAGTGCTAGTGTGAACACGAGAATTATTTTGCTTTTCTCAGCAATCATTAGACTTTTAACAAAATATGAGTGTGCACCTGTTTGTGAGACACAGCAACCTGGAATACTAATTAAAATAAACCAACAAACAACCCATTTCTTTTCTCTGAGCTACTGATTTGTAGACCTAGTGGGCTGCATTTCTTATAGACTTCCTGAGTTGCACCCATAAAATCCACAAGAGTATTCATCTGCAGACACACACATTGCATTTGTGTGAACAAGCCGGGTAACTGACAGATTGATGTTTCTGCAGTCTCTAGGTTTGTCCGTACAAATGGATCTGATCACAATCTTTCGGGGCTGAAAATACAAAGTTCTGCTAAAAACCCTTTACTAAGAACTGCATTTTCTTGTGACTCAACACTGATGGGGCAGTACTACATTTAGAAATAAGGTAGATGACCAAGTTTGAATATGCTGCACAAATATTTTGAAGGTGACTGGAAATATTCAAAGGGATCTTTCTGGGTACCTTTTGGCACCAGGTAGTCAGATACTTTTTTTTGCTAAGGCCCGCTACTGCGTCAATGATTTTCATGGGCATCTAAAACTGATTGTGTCCACAAAACCTCTTTACAGAGAAAAAGTAAAAGGAAAGCATGCCCAGTTTTTAAATGTGCATATGTTGAGAATGTTCTGGGCTGCAATTAAACAAGAGCAACAATAGCATATAGCCATACACTTTCTTTATAATAAGATGTTCAAAGCTTACATTTGGATGGTCCGATCAGTACTGGACATGTGAAATGTGAACCTATTTGTCTAAGTGCCAGTCTGAATGTCCAAAATGCAGAACTGGGTAATCCTATTTACCCTGCGTGCTCACATTTTGAAAATTAGGCTTCCTTTGTTTACAAATGCAAAGGTATGTTCACAAAAAACAGACTTTGCATCCAGATTCTCTTGCCCAGATTCATTCAGCAGGATTTTGGCTTCTTCAACAAGAAATGCAGGAAATGATAATTTACTAGTACCTATCAGGAGGTGCATCTTAGATAAGAGGCTCCCATCTACAGAATGAGATGCTTTTATCTCCTTTCTAAGCCCTTTTCCTCTGAGGGGAGAGTGTAGAGAATGCTTTGTGTCTGTTCTGTTTACATCAAAACTACATGGCAGATTATTTCCAAGTTTCCTATGGGTGGGGACCCCTGATAAAGAAGAATTCCTTTTCCTAAAAAGGTGCTTAGTTTCTTACCTGATGCATTATAGGACAAATCTCACGGCTGTAGTCAGGGAGATTCAAGTGCTTTTTGAGTGTGGATTAATCTGAATCTTGATAGTGAGTTGCAGATACAGAAAGAAAGGGGGATTTAAAAACTTTTTGCTATACAGCATATATCTTGTCACTAGTTGTGCATCCAGTTTTTTTTTTCTCCTTATTATTGTGTTTAGTTTGGTTTGTTACCTTTCAGGAAGGAGTGGTAACAGAATCTGAGATGCAGTGTGTTGTTCATTGCAAAAACCCTTCTGAGCTGCCGGGAATGTGTTGCCCCACATGTCCAGGTAAGATTTCCTAGGGACTCTACTCTTCCATCTGTGCACAATATTTCTAGTTATTAGGATTTGGTAAGTATTCACTATAATGGAGGGATTAGGAAGGAAGTTACTGAAATGTGGACCAGTAAAATAGAATGTATTGAATGGCATAAGGAATAGAGTGAGTTTTTTGTTCTTTTTAACACCCATATTGGGACATACTTTTTAATGCTGTGGAGTAAGGGAGGAAGATAGTATAGGAAAGAGTTTAAACAGTTTAGAATGCAGCTTGTCTAGTTTTTCATGTGTGAGGTATTGGCCAGAGGTTTTGGCAGCTGTGCAGAATCTGGCTGGGGTTCATGTTTTAGGGATGAATGTATAGAAGGCGAATGGAAAGGGGCCAGGAGTCACATGTCACAGCATTGATAGGAAGGGGGTTGTTTTGGGAGTGGGAACATGGGGATTATGTTGAGTGTACAGGGGATTATTTAGGCCTAACATATGATATGACTAGGCAATAATCGAAAGAGATAGTTTGGAGGGTTGTTTTGTGGGTAGTTTTGTCGAATTAGTTTGTACAGGACTATATAACTAGGAGAATATTGCTGCTCTAGTGGTATAATTGGCTTGATATGTTTAATTTTTCATAGAATCATAGAATTTCAGGGTTGGAAAGGACCTCAGGAGGTCATCTAGTCCAACCCCCTGCTCAAAGCAGGACCAATTCCCAACTAAGTCATCCCAGCCAGAGCTTTGTCAAACCTGACCTTAAAACCCTTTTTTATTATATCTATCCAAGTTTAATGTGGACAAGCACTGTGTTAAAAAAGTGAAATCTTCTGTAAACAAAAGTTGATTGTGCCAGCACTCCAATTTTTAATGTGGCACAAACTATCTGCCATAAAATAAATTATCTGTAAATCTGTGAAAGCTTTTCCTCCTCCACTCTGGCACCAAACTAACTTTTTAGGGCTCCCAAGGCTTACACAGGTTACTGCACTGCAATGACATTTTATTGTTGGATGCATATCACTGAGAGGATGAAGTGATTCCTTTTCCCATAATGCTACAGTACGATCATGTAAGAAACAAAGTGTCCCAATCTAAGTTACACTTACCCAAAGTCTGCTTTTCAGGTTGTATATTTGAAGGTAGACATTACCATGAAGGGAAGGAATTTCAGCCTGAAGGAAACAAATGCACCAAGTGTTCTTGTATTGTAAGTATTTCTCTCTGATATTGTAACTACCAGTAAAGTCTTCAAAAGGCATATTATTATTGTCATAACTTGCAAAATATATATAGGGGAGGTGACACTAATACATGCTCTTCTCTCCCCTGACTGTTGGAGTTCAAACTTTATTTGAAGATTTCATAACACAATTGCTTTCTATAGCATTACTTCCATTCCCAAGTTGACATACTCTTCATGGCTATGTAATTGAGAAGGTAGAGCAATGTATTTGGGAACTGGAGATTTGATGGTCCAAATGGTAGGCTGGTTCTGAGTGACAGTCTTTTGTTTCTTGCTGAGATCGGGTTACAGAGAGATAAGACAACAGGAGACAAGATTTTCATATGACATCTATTGGCCAACATCTGTTCTATGTGTGCTACTGATCTTGCATAGAGTTTCATATCAGAATCATATGGCAAGGAGCATAAACTTATCCTGTGGGTTATGTCACGTAATGAAAAGTGGATGGCTAATAAAGTCCTCACCACTATGATTAAAATATGGGCATGGCACCTGTCTTTGCTTGTCTCTTGTAGACCTGACTGGATAATTCAGTTGGCTTTGTGTTGGGACAGCTCTCACCAGTGAACTAATTGGTTCAGCATAAACCTTCAAAAGGCAAAGAATAATGTATGGTTGTGCTTTTAGCATCCTAGGAATTGTCCCATTACAGAGAAAGTCATCTGAGTGTGTCCATCTACAGTGTGAAGCCCCAGAATAGCGTTACCTTCAAACTTACCAAGTTGTAAGGACTGTCCTACTATCCCACTGGACCCATGTCCAACCTCTCTTCTTGGGGCTACTCCAGAGGGATTTTAGCTTGACACTTATGAAAGGGCATACTCTTGTCCTTGTCTTGAAATGGTGTTTATGGATATTAGCAATTGCATCCTTGTCATGATGAGATTATATACCTCTTAAAAAGGTTTGGGAACACATTGATAAATTAAAGAATAAGTCACCAAGATCAGATGGTATTCACCCAAAAGTTCTGAAGGAACTCCAATATGAAATTGCAGAACTACTAAGCATGGTATGTAACCGGTTACTTAAATTAGTCTCTGAACCAGATGGCCGATGGCTAGCTAATGTAACGCCAATTTTAAAAAAAGGTAATTACAGTCCAGTAAACTTAATGTCAGTACCAAGCAAAATTGGTTGAGACTATATTGAAGAACAGAGTTATCAGGCACTTAGATGAACATAATATAATGGGGAAGAGTCAAAACTGCTTTTGGAAGGGAAATCATGCTTCACAAATCTGTATTAGAATTCTTTGAGGGTGTCATCAAACATGTGGACAAGACCAATCCAGTGGATATAATGTACTTGGACTTTCAGAAAGCCTTTGACAAGGTCCCTCACCAAAGGCCCTTACACAAAGTAATCAGTCATGGGATAAGAAAGAAGGTCTTCTCATGGATCAGTAACTGGTTAAAAACAGGAAACAAAGGGTAGGTATAAATGGTCAATTTTCATAGTGGAGAGGGTAAATAGCTGAGTCCCCCAGATCAGCAGCCAGATCTGGAACCAATACTGTTCACCGTAGTCATAAATTATCTAGAAAATGGGGTAAAGAGTGAGGTGGCAAAGTCTGCAGATGGTACAAAACTACTCAAGATAGTTAAGTCCCAGGCAGACTGTGAAGAGCTACAAAAGGATTTCTCAAGACTGGGCGGCAAAATGGCAGATGACAATCTATGTTGATTAATGCAAAGTAATGTACATTGAGAAACATAATCCCAATTATATATACAAAATGATGCCGTCTCAATTAGATTGCCACTCAAGAAAGAGACCTTGGAGTCATTGTGGCTGTGTCTGGTTGGGTCACAGAAACCCCCTTGGGACTGCCTCCTTATGTGCTGGGACTACCTCTGAGCCTGTTTTCCCTGGCAGCTTGGGACTTCAGTACCCTGCCTTGTTGAGCCAGACACACTAGCCTGCTGCAAACACAGACCCCAAAAACCACATCCCCCAAAAGATGCAGGCTTAACTGAAAACAGCTTAAGAAGTGCTCCTGTCTCTAGCACCCAGATACCCAGTTTCCTATGGGGTCGAACACAGGGTAAACTCATAAATTGTTGGCCCTCTCTAACACTGATAGACAGAGATGCACAACTGTTTACTCCCCCATGAATTAATTACTTGCTCTGGGTCAATTAATAAGCAAAAAGTGATTTTTATTTAATGTAAAAAGTAGGATTTAAGTGGTTCCAAGTAATAGACAGAATGAAGTAAGTTACCAAGCAAAATAACATAAAACAAGCAAGTCTAAGCCTATTACAGTAGGAAACTAAATGCAGGTAAATCTCACCCTCAGATGTTCCAATAAGCTTCTTTGACAAACTAGACTCCTTCCCAGTCTGGGTCCAGGAATCACTCACATCCCCGTAGTTACTGTCCTTTGTTCCAGTTTCTTTCAGGCATCTCTTTGGGGTGGAGAGGCTATCTTTTGAGCCAGCTGAAGACAAAATGGAGGGGCTTCCAGGGCCTTATATAGTCTTTCTCTTGTGAGTGGAAACCCCTTAACCAGAGTTTGCAGTCACCTGGGCAAGTCACATGTCTATGAATGATTCAGCTTTTTGCAGGCCGACACCATTGTTTACATGTTAGTTTGAATGGTCCCAGGAAAACTCAGATGTGGATTGGCATCTCCCAAAGTCCATTGTCGGTTAAGTACTCCCAATCTACTTGAATAACACAATCATACTATGTTGACCAAATCTGTCTTATGAGCTTTCTACAGCAAGCACTTTAAATATAATCATAGAGCCAACACTCATAACTCCAGATATAAAATGGTACATGCATACAAATAGGATGAATGTATTCAGTAGATCATAACCTTTGAAAAGATATGTTACATGGCATATATAGCATAAAACATATTCCTGTTATGTCAATTTACATTCATAAGCATATTTCTATAGAGCATTATGGGATGCAATGTCAGAGTGGATAATTCTCAGAAAACATCTGCTCAATGTGCAGCAGCAGTCAAAAAACGCTATTTGAATGTTAGTGGTAGGAACCATTAGGAAAGGGATAGATAATAAGATAGTAAATATCATGATGCCATTATATAAATCCAAGGTACATACAGACCTGGAATACTGTATGCAGTTCTGGTTGCACCATCTCAAAAAAAGGATACATAAGAACTGGAAAAAGTACAGAGAAGGACAACAAAAATGATTAGGCATATGGAACAGTTTCTCTATGAAGAAAGATTAAAAAGACTAGGACTCTCTATCTTAGAAAAGAGACTACCAAGCGGGCATATGATAGATGTCTATAAAATCATGAATAGTGTTGAGAAAGTGTTGTTTACCCCTTCACATAACACAAGAACTAGGGGTCACCCCTTGAAATTAATAGGCAGCAGGTTTAAAACAAATGTAAAGAAGTACTTTTTCATACAACACACAGTCAACCTGTGGAGCTCATTGCCATGGGATGTTTTGAAGGCCAAAAGTATAACTTGGTTCAAAAAAGAACTAAATAAATTCATGGAGGATAGGTCCATCAATAGCTATTAGCCAAGATGGTCAGGGATGCAAGCCTCATGCTCTGGGTGTCAAACCTTTGTCTGCCAGAAGCTGGGACTGGATGATTGGGGATGGATCACTCAGTAGTTTGCCTTGTCCTGTTCATTCCCTCTGAAGCATTCGGCATTGGTCACTGCCGGGAAGACAGGATACTGGGCTAGATGGACCATTGGTCTGACCCAGTATGGCTATTCATATGCTCTTGCATTGAGATCAGAACTTAATACCACTTGAGAGAGAAGACCTACTTCAATAAGCTGCATTCTAAGATCAGTGAAGTGCAAGACTTGATTATTTGCTAACATCACAATAGATGGGCAAAATATCAGTAATAATTATGTGATGAGTGCTTTAAGTTTCAATAGAGACATCCAATGTCTTATAAGTACCACTTACAGATGTTCTGTTTTAAAAACTAAAGGAAAAAGGAACAAAATGGGGTTTTAGAAACCTCTTTTTTTAATGTTACTACAAAGAAATAAAAACATTTCAGGGGAAAAGTCATTTTTTGAACTGTGGAAGTGTTGCTCAGTATTAACTCTACTTTAAATCATCATTTTTCCTGTAATAAGTTAGCGTGTTCATAGTTTTTATTTCAAGTTTTTATCCTTAAAATGCACTGGAAATAGCATCTCACAGACCCTATGTGGACTAAGTGTCTCCTGTGATGTGCTGAGCAGCCTCAACTTCCAGTGGAGTCCACAGACTCTCTTCTCTCATTGAAAACAGTTTTATGAGATCTTTTTACATTGGTGTAACTTCACTGACTTCAGTAGGATTGCTCCTGATTTCCACCCTCCCAAGTGAGAGCGGAATTAGGTTTAATGGTGGTCGAGGCTGCTCAGTGCCTGGCAGGAAGTGCTTTCTACCTTACAAGATCTTACCCATAATGGGCTAAATTCATCATTGGTATAAGTAGGTGCAGTCCCACAGAAGGTAATGGTGTCATGCTTGCTGCTGTCAGCAGCATATTTGTCCTTTAGTGGCTACCATCCTGACTTCACCAAACAGGAGTCAAGTTGTTCTGTATAAATGAGTTGTCAATACGCAATGTTTCCTATATAAACTCTTCTCCATTTCAAAAAACCAAAATGAACGAAGCATAACTGAGTGAGGTAAGATGGGGTGTTTGTCATGGGGAGGAAAGGGCAAGGAACCTACTAGATCAGATCTGAGGTCCATTTAGACTAGTGTCCTGTCTCTGACAGTGGCCCGCACCAGATACTTCAGAGGAAGGTACAAGAACCCTGCAGCAGGTAGACTTAGGACAATCTGTCCCCCATCTAGGTCTCATCAGTCTCTACTAATTAGAGGTTGATTTAAACCTTGAAGCATGAGTTTTAATATCAATTCCAAAAAAAGTCTGATATATTTCATTATAACAGTTGCTGATATTTGTGATATCCATACAAAAGTCCAGTCCCTTTTGAATCTTGCACACAGTAACAAGGCAGTGTTCCTTTTCTAACTTGTGCTCATTGTTATCTCTCTTGCTCCCCACCCTTCCCCCAACTGCTTCTTGCCTATTTTGTTTTCTTCAGAATTTGGGGCCATATTGCCTTCTAGGTAATTTAAATTGGAGGCAAACAATGGGCCAGCTTAAGAACTCTGATAGCAGTTTACTGCCTGTTCTGTGTCCTTTTCCTTTAAAGAAGGGGTTTGTAGAGAATCTCTTATCTGAGTGGTCAGCGGATGTCTTATTTAAGATACCTATCTAGTCATGCAATAGTATGGGAACAACCTTGTGAGTGATGTGCTGTAACATGTGAAGACTTTATTAGATGAAAGGTATTTCCTCACCCCTAATTAGATTTCTACTGTGAAGTGAGATTGGCTTTGGGGGAAGAGGAGAGGAGATTAATTGAAAAAAGTTACTGCAAGGATATTGTTTGAGGTGTTGACAAAGGACTTGTGGATTTAAACACCTTGTGACAGTCACATTTCAGTGTTAGACAAAACTATGGACTAAGAATTTACCTTTTTAATGACCTATGGTAGGGGGTCCAGGATATAGGTCCATCATAGCTGGTAGGATAAATGGCCAGGGGATTAAAGTTAACTATTAAAGTTGGAAGAACAACAAAAATGAGTATTGTCTTATCGGAATGATGGTCTGCACTCAGTAAATTCTTAAAAGGAAGCTATACTGATATTACTTACAAAAATCTACCTTTAAAATGTTAAGGTAGCAAATTTAAGCACTCCAAAGTCAGGAAAAATCAGAATTCCTGCACATCTTCACCCAATGAAGTGATGCAATTCTGTACTGTTTACAACACAAGTTTGCCTGTTGAATATGGCTGAGGCCAAAAAGCAGACGAGAGGGTAATTATGACTTGTTTGTTTGTTTCTTTATATGAATTTAGTGCCTCAGAATAGTGCCAGATTGAGTGCCCTGGAGACTGAAGTATCTTTTTCCATCTGTAGACCATATACAGACTAGGCAGTGGCTGAGCAATCTTCCTCACACTGCTATTCCCATGTTTCTTAATTCTGAACTAGACAGAGCCTGTTTCTATGGGTGTATAGGTAGTTCAGTCTCCAAGTATATTCAATCCTTATCCTCTTTGCTGAGCTCACTAATAAGGCTCCCCACTTAACCTCATTTGTGTTGCTAGCTATTCTCTACTCGAAACTGGATCGAAACCTCCAGATAGGTTCCATCATACGTTGGTGTATGTGGAAGTGAGATACCTGATGACCTGGTAGGGATATTGAGGAGCAGCGGAGTGGAGTAGGGGGGGGGTGAAAGGGCAAAGCAGGGAGAGGGCAGGGAGACGGGGAGCATGTAAAGGGCCAATGGGTGGGCAGCAGAGGTGACATGTAACCGGCTGGTGCCTGCCCACACTTACCAGCCACTACAGTGAGCAGCATGCAGACAGTGTCAGCTGGAAATGGGATGGGGAGGCGGGCTCCTGCTGGCGGAGAGCCAGCATGCAGTGGGGGATGCACTGACTGACCAACAGGGGGAGTGGCCTGGCCCCACCAGGGCCAGCTCCAGGCACTAGCCAAGGAAGCAGGTGCTTAGGGTGGCCAATAGAAAGGGGCTGCATGTCCGGGTCTTCGGTGGCAATTTGGTAGTGGGTCTCTCAGTCCCTCTCTTCCTCTTTGAGCTGCTGCTGAAGTGCCATCGAGCGGCTTTTTCCCCGCCCCCCCTTTGCCAATCGGGGCGGCAAAAAAACCGGAGCCAGCCCTGGGCCCCATGCACTACAGTTTTGCCCCACCCCCAGCTTTGCACCTCCCACCCCCATCATTGGCCACTGGACACTCGCCCCCCACTCACTGCTGGCAGGGGCCGGCTGATGAGCAGAGATCTGTCCAGCAGCAGGACCCACCAGTACTCATTTGGAGGGGATGGGGGAGACAGAAAATATGGGACAAGTTGCCCATTTTTAAGAAAAAGTAGGGACTCTAGTAGAAGGACTTAAATACAGGACCCTCCCTTTAAAAACAGGATGTCTGGTCACCCTAATTCTTGAACTTCATGGCCTAATATGATGATCACAGGACAAGACAACAGCAACTACCATCCTATTCATTTCACATGGGTCACTAAACAACTACTAGCTAATAACTTTTGGGTCGTTGTTGAGTCAGGCTGTATTCATAGTGGTGACACGGAGATGAAAGACTGTATTCTATTATCACTTCACTGAGCTATTTAGTCCTTATGGTGACTCCAAGTTTTTTGCTGAAAATGAAAATGTGTCACCACTCTATTGCCTGTCAGGAGTGAGCTGGCTGGAAGTGACTCACTCTCTTTGGGGAAAGATGGCCAGGATAATGTGGATCTCTTCCCACATAGACTGAAACCTAGCTGTTGTACTGTAATTCTTCTGTCTAGCATTAGTCTACATTTCTCAATTTAGGCCAGTGAAGTGTTTGGGAGAAGACCTGGATATTTTCCCCCTCAGTAAACACCTACTTAAGTGAAGGACTGGTGACTGTAATCTGTTATTTCTCAGGTACTATTTCTACAAGACTGAGAGAGTGAGTTCCTGCTCACATAATGGGGGAAAAAAAAGTTGGCTTACATGTTTCCTTTCTTACAGCCTATATTAAAATAATCAGACTCTAATTATCTTAAATGTCTCTTCTTTTGAAGTAGCACTTTTTTTTTTAAGCGGGGGCGGGGGAAGGCTTGGCAAGAAAGTGACTCTGTGTGAGAAACTTCTCCATGGTTACAATTATCTTTAAATGGTAGTTTTCCAAACTCATAACTAGGTCCTTTTGATTGCACAAGCACTCATAAACCAGTGTTACCCAGACTCTAGGCTTTGTGAGCTCTGGCATGTGAGGTATGTGGAGGTATGAGGTACCACCATGCTGAGAGAAGCCAGAGCTATTGAGTAGCTACAGATGAGGACCAGTTTTACATGAAAGGTCCAGCTGGGGGAGAGGGAGAGAGGTAATAGCTTACCCCATAAGTAAAACAACTGGAGGCTGGATTATTGCATTGTTGGGATGGCTGAGTGTTGCACTACATCTGAACTGGAGGAATGAGGAATAGATGTCTTCTGTGGAATTCCCAGGGAAGCAGTTACAGATGTTGGTCTTCCAAAAACATATTTGCCATTTGTTTTCAAGCAGCTAAGTTTCATACAGGCAATACCAACCTGCTAAGCCAGTCTTCTGAAGTGATTGGTAACAAATGATGTTTGAATGTGTTAAATTAGTTAAACTGGGGCACATGAAATTGGCGCCTATAACAAACAGAATTTAAAAGTGGCCTGAACCCCAACCTCATTCATACATGTGTAAATCTTTCATACTACTGTGTAAGTGTACCAGTTGTAGAATTAGTATGTAGAAAACTAATTTGCTCCTGATTTGCATCCTTAAATGTGAGTCTGTGCATGAAGTGTGTGACATTTATGCTTATAGAAAGTTAGTGTGCAAAAACGGTGTGAAGAAAGTTGTGCACAAAGAAATGGAAGTTGCACTGAGAAAATTTGGTTCTAAACCAATAAGTAGACACATATTAACATTTTAATCACCTACAGTCAGTTAATAACTGATTTATATGGCACCATGATACCATTAGTTTGATTTTACAAATATTGAGAGCTACTGAAAAGTGATTATTTTCCCATAAGACTTGAATTTGGAGGATAGGTATTCCAAGAATTTGCAGACAATTTTTTTTTAAATCCCTATAGCTGGCAACTGAAGGGGGCACAAACTGTACATAACTCCATCTTTCAACTAACCGCCAATTTGGTGGAAGCAGTTTCAGATGTCGTCCGTATTGTTGTTTTTGTGCCTAAGACCATTGTTGTTTGTTCCATTCATTGGGTGTGCTCTGATGCAACTCCAAATTGTATGGATCTTTTGACTCGGGGCAGAGTATGGAAACAGAATTTTGTGCAGAAATGGGAAAGTGACCAGTTGGGCTTTCGGCAAGAGTAGAGTATTCACTTCCCCTCCATCAGAACCTAAGTATAAAAAAGATTTATATTAAAAAAAGATAATGGAGAACAATTAGCACTAATACCTGAGATCTGAAAGGATTTTCAGGGGAGGGAGGCCTTACTAGGATACAGGGATAGTGTGAGGCACTCAAGGGCTATGTTGGACCTTATGTAGCTATCTAGGTAAACATCTGCAAGTTTATTTTTCTGGATAGCTTCATTAGGGACCCAGTCCTGAGAACTGCCTCTAATGGGTGAAGGGCTCTGAATGCATCGCAACCTACAGGGTGTAGGGCTCAGAGTGCATTGAAATCAGCAAAACAAAAAACAACCCCTCCCTCACCAGAAACCCCCTCAAACAGTGGACTGGAGACTTTCCTCTTGTTTATACATTACTTGTTCATTCAATAGATTTTCTTCAAACTTAGAAAAATATGCATTCCTCCCTGAAGACTGCGTACTGTATGTGCCAAGTCTGAAATTTTAAATCCATTTAATTTTGGATATATCCAAGTACAAAAAAGTGTTTGAACAATCTTTTATTTAAAAACAAAATGGCTGGAAAAATACTGATTTTTTTTTCATGCTTTAGTGTCTGTTTAGCCATTCGGACTGCCCTCAAAAATTCAGTGCAAGTCTGAGAACTTTAGTCCAAAAGGAACCAACAAAAATGAGGCCACAGAGTAAAAATACTTGCAAAGTAAACCACAATTTATTTGAAACACAATTAAATACTTTAATAATAATGCACAGAATCATAGAAATGTGGGGCTGGAAGGGACTTCAAGAGGTCACTAAGTCCTGCCCCCTGGGCTGAGGCAGGACCAAATAAATCTGTTACCTAGGCCATCCCTGACAGGTGTTTAACCAACCTGTGATTAGAAACCTGCAATGATGGGAATTTCACTACTTCCTTTGGAAGCATATTCCAGAATTTAACTACCTTTATAATTATGCAATTTTTGCTGATATCTAACCTAAATCTCTCTTGCTGTAGATTAAGCTCAATAGTTGTTCTACCTCCAGTGTACCTGGTGGACAGTTGATCATCATCCTCTTCATAACAGTCCTTAATGTATTTGAAGATTTTTATCAGGTCCTCCCACAGGCTTCTTTTCTCAAGACTAAATATGCTTTATAACCTTTCCCCATAGGTCAGGTTTTCTAAGGCATTTATCATTTTGTTAGCTGTCCTCTGGACTGCTCTCCAGCTCTTCCATATCTTTCCTAAAGTCTGGCATCCTGGATTGGACATAATACTCCAACTGAGGCCTCATCAGTGCTGAGTAGGGCAGAACAACTGTGTCCCATGTCTTACATGCAACAGTCCTGTTAATAAACCCCAGTATATTTGCTTTTTTCGCAGCTGCGTCACTTTAACTGATATTCAATTTCTGATCCACTATAATCCCCAAATCCTTTTTGGCAGTACTACCACCTCACCAAATATCTCCCATGTTGTAGCTGTGAATCTGATTTGTCTTTCCTAAGTGAAGTATTTTGCACTTGCCTTTATTTAATTTCATCTGTTGAATTCAGACCAATTCTCCCATTTGTCAAGGTCATTTTGAATACTAATCCTATCCTCCAAAGTGTTTGTATCCCTCCCAGCTTGGTGTCACCTGCAAATTTCATAAGCATATTCTCCACTCCATTATCCAACTCCTGAATGAAAATATTGAATAGTACTGGACCCAGGACAGACACCTGTGAGACTCCCCTAGATATACCCTTCCAGTTTGATAGTAAACCACTGATAACTACTCTTTGAGTGTGGTCTTTCTAGTTATGCACTTGCCTTATGATAATTTCATCTAGACATCATTTCCCTAGGTTAGTTATTTTATTTTTATTTTATTTTATGAGACTGTCATTTGGGACTGTCAAAAATATTACTAAAATCAAGATCTATTGCATCTACTGCTTCCCTCCTATCCACTAGGCCAGTAACCTTATAAAAGAAAGAAATTAGGTTGGTTTGTATGATTTGTTCTTTACACGTCCCTGTTGGCTGTTCCTTATAACCCTCTAAATGTTTAGAAATTGTTTAATAATTTGTTCCATTATCTTTAAACATACTGAAATTAGGCTGACTGGTCTAATTCCTGGGTCCTCTTTGTTCCTCCTTTTAAAAGATCGGTACTATGTTTTACCTGTCTCTAGTCCTATGGGACTTCACTCATTCTTGATGAGTTCTCAGAGAGAATTGCAAAACATTCTGAGATTGCTTGAGCTGGTTCCTTAAGTACCTTAGGATGGCTTTCATCAGGCCCTGATGACTTGAATGCATCTAATTTATATAAGTATTCTTTAACCTGTTTTTTCCCTATTTTGACTTGCATTTCTTCCTTCTTATTAATATTGTGTCGAGTATTTGGTCACAATTAACTTTTTTGATTGAAGACTGAAGCAAAATAGACATTAAACACTTCAGCCTTCTTGATTTCATCAGTTATTAGCTCTCCATCCCTGCTAAATGAAGGACCTACACTTTCTTTTGTCTTTCCCTTGTTCCTAATATATATTTAATAAGTCATCTTATTGCCTTTTATGTCTCTTGTTAGGTGTAACCTTAGCCTTTCTGATTTTTTGTCCCTACATGCTTGTGTTATTCTTTTGTACTGACCAATTTGTCCATGTTTCCATTTTTTGTAGGATTCCTTTTTAATTTTCAGGTTATGAAAGAGCTTCTTCTCTTACTATTCTTCCTGTCTTTCCTTTGCATCGGGATAGTTTGCAGTTGTGTCTTTAGTATTATCTCCTTGAGAAACTGCCCACTCTCCTGAACACCTTTATCCTTTAGATTTTCTTACCTACCGGTTCTGAGTTTGTTGAAGTCCATTACTTTATTCTGCCCACTGCTTTCTTTTCTTAGAATCACAAAACCTACCATTTCATGATCACTTTCACCCTAATTGCCATCCTCTTTCAGATTCACAACCGATTCCTCCCTGTTGGTCAGAATATGTCTGAAATGGTGTCCACCTCATTACTCCCTCCAGATTCTGAAACAAAAAGTTGTCCCCAATACATTCCAATGACTTACTGGAAATTTTGTGTTTTGCTATATTACTTTTCCAACAGATGTCTGAGTAGTTAAACTCACCTATCTTATTCCCATGTCTTGTGTTTGGATATTTCTGTTGTTTGTTCAAAAAATGCCTCATCCACCCACTTGTTCTGATTTGGTGGTCATTAGTAGACCCCCCTACAATGATATCACCCCTATTTTCCCCCTTTTATCTCTGTTCAGAGGCCTTCGTCTGGTTTTCCTCTCATCTCCTTCAGGACCTTAGAACAAGTGTGTGTATTCTTGATGTATAATGCAACACATATTCCCTTTTTTTCCTGAACAAGCTATCCCCCTCTATACCAATATTCTGGTCATGAGATTTGTCCCAACAAGTCTCTCTGATGCCAATCAAGTCATAATCTAGGTTAAGTACTAACACTTCCTGTTCTTCCTATTCATTCTGCATACTCCTTGCATTTGTATATTGACAGCTAAGATGTGGAGTAGATTTCCCCCAATGATTTCATTCTTGTTGCTCCTGTGAGTCTATTGTAATTTTCCATTTCTTCCCCAACATTAATACTTTAAGATCACCTTGTTTTTATGCTTACCTGTAGGCTTTTGTCACCTGCCCCCTTTGAAGCTAGTTTAAAGTCCTTCTCACTAGGGTGGTATGTTGGTGCACGAATGTGCTCTTCCCCTTTTTGGGTGGGTGGACCCCTCACTTCTTAGTAAATCTCTCTCCCAAAGCAGCATCACATGGTCAAGGAAGCCAAATCCCTCCTATCAACACTACCTGCACAATTATGCATACATTTCCAGGATGTGTGTCTCTGCCTGTGACCTTGTGCCCTACTTGGAAGATGGATGGGAACACAGCCTGCACTCCTGACTCCTTCAACCTCATTCTGAGCCCTGTCGATGCTACTGATCTGCGCAAGGTCATACCAGGCAGCATCATTAGTTTGTAACTAGACATAAAGTGCCAGCATTGAAAACAAAAAAAATAGATACTGAATGAGAATATGTGACTGCTGGTAAAGGGTTAGGTATGTGAAACAAGTGATTAATTGCTATTACCCAAAATTGTAGTTAATTTAAAATGTGATCAGCAGTTCCCTTCTGCTTTGCACTGAGCCATCTTTGTCCACACTGCTTCCATTAAGAATTTTCCAATCTCATCTCTTACTAGAGCAGGGGGAGAAATGCGTTTTTTAGGACACCAAAGCTATTCACTTATTTGGAACAAATTTGGTGAATACTTTTGGCAAATAAATCTTTGCATTTTGGCATTTTCAAAATGTCAGAATCGTTCATTTCATTTTGAAAATGTCATTTAACATTTTGTTAAGAAAAATTTGTTTTGAAACTATATTTGGAACGTTTATTCAACCCAAACTATTTTTTTGTTTTTGTTTTTTTTGGCAGAAAAAAGGGAAATTGTTATAAATTGAAACCAGCCAATTTTTTTTCAGATATTTCAGTTTGGTCACCAAATCAGAAAATCAGTTATTTGCTCATTTTTGTCTGTCACTACAGCTGAGTCATCTACCATGTTTTTCCTGAGGAAAGTGTGTAAGAAAGTAGTTTTACTCTCACCTCTCATACTGCCTCTCACACAACTTTATCCATGGCCATTTATAAACTGGATTGCACTCTGTCTATCTTTTCCAAAGTGCTCTTTCCCAGGTACTAATGGCCTGCTTGGTTTTGAAGAAGGTTTGTTCTCCACTCTTATTTACCTTCACCATGAGACAGACATTGACAATGTGGATCACTCCATCTTCCTGGACCACATATGGGCATATTTGGTTCAGCTCTTACCCAAACACATCTTTTCGGCTCTATGGACTTTATTCTCATTTGTACTAAGGCCCCTTTACATTGCTCCAGTAATGTAATTTTCATAAAGTGGGTGTGTTTCCAGTGGAGTCCTTGAGGGACTAGTTCTTGGCCCTATGCTAGTTAACATTTTTATCAATGGCCTGGAAGAAACAATAAAATCATCATTGATAAAGTTTTTAGATCATACAAAAAATTGGAGGAAATTGTAAATAATGAAGCAAACAGGTCATTGATTCAGAGTGGTCCAGTGGGATGACATAAGAGAAAGCATGAAGGAGTCTGAGGGAGAAACTGAGTGTTGGACAGCAAAGGCTGAGTACACTGGTAAAGTAAAGGCAGGATGTTGGAGCACCAGCTCTGTCCTCTCGCTATTGTGAGAAGAGCATTTGTCTTTTCAGTTCCTGCCTTGCTGTATTGTATTTTTCTACCTCAAACCTATCACAAATCTCATCTGAAAAAAACATTTCTCCCTTGCCTACAACTCATAATTTCTGTCTCCCTCTGCACTGATCTTGATTTTAGATTTGGCCCTGTCTACACTGAGAAAATTCATGATGGTGTAACTATATTGGCAATGTGTCTAAAGGAGATACAGTGCACTGGCACAATGTGGGGCTGCCACCAGAGCCGTTTTCTTCAGCATGTTACCAGATAAATCAGCACAGCAGTCAGCCCAGCTTTGTGGTAGCACACCTCCTTTAGTGGTTTGAAGCAGATGTATCAACATTGATGTAGTTGCGTGACTGTACATTTCCTTGATGTAGACAGGACCTCAGCAACTGTGTTGTTTAACTTGCTGCAGCATTGTGGGCTATGGCTTGCATGAAAGACACTACACAGAATTCAGTTTCATGGGATATAAAAACTGAGATAAGTGACCTTTGCCTGTTCATTTCATTTAACCGTCTGAAGGACGCTATAGACAAAATGAGTACAGAGGGGAAGATACTTTTATGTTCTTAATGTTTATAAACTGAATGCCACTTGAAAACTTGGGGTATGTCTACACTTGAAATACTATAGAAGTGCAGCTGCAGCACTTCAATGTAGACACTGCCTATTCCAGTGGGAAGTCTTCTACTATTGGGGTAGATAGTCCACCTCCCTGAGAGGTGGTAGGTGGATTTTTCACACCCCTGACCAATATAGTTAAACTGACTAATTTTCTGTATAGACCAGGCCTTATATGATAATGCTAAAGGGCAACAAATTGTATGGGCACGTCCTCAGTAGGTGTAAGCTGTCAAAGCTCCTTCAACTTCAACAGAGCCAACAATTTATACCATCTGAGGATCTGCCCAATAGTTTGTAAAACCCTCCTAATTAACAAGCCAGAATTGGTTGCTCTTACAGAAGAAGAAAGAATTAAGTACACAGAGTTTTGACAATAAAAGTGGACTGTTAATAGGCTGCCTGTGAAGAAGAGGCTTCTTTTTCTTGGCTTCACTAAAGACTGCAAACACCTTCGCTGTAACTTAGAAAATGCACAAAAACTATCTCCCAAAGAAAACAAAGCAGAAAGGGAGGCATGCAAGTGAGGAAACAAGGGACCTGGTTAAAAAACAAACAAAAATAAAACTCTGTAGCCAGCAGTGGATGGAAGGGGGACTGCATGTTGCCTTGTGATGTGTCCAAAAAGCATAATTAATTTATATTTGTCTGCGGTAGCATTCTTATAAATTGCTTTAAATTGAATGTGTATGACATCTCAGGGGACAACTTGTTTGTAAAATTGATTTTGGTCTAAAAGATTCCCACAAGTTGTTGTAGGAAGTCATAAAAGCAACAGTTTGTCAATTATCAGAGCATTTGTTTGCAAAACATTTTATGATGAGTCCAAGAGCCACTTGGCTCATATTATGCTGCAGTTTGGATACATTCTAAGATTCACATCTAGCTGTTGTTTCTTTTTTGTTTTAATAGCAAAAGCACTGTGTGAGCCACTCCACACTGTGTTAGACCCTCTTCTTCCCCTCATGAAAAGTATAGTAGAACCTCAGAGTTATGAACAGGAGAGTTACAAACTGACCAGTCAATCACACACCTCATTTGGAACCAGAAGTGCACAATCAGGCAGCAGCAGAGACTGCTCCCTCCCCCCAAAAGCAAGTACAATACAGTACTGTGTTATATGAAAACTCTTTTTTTTATAAAAAGGGAAAACAGCATTTTTCTTCTGCATAATAAAGTTTTGAAGCTGTATTAAGTCAATATTCAGTTGTAAACGTTTGAAAGAACAACCAACTTGTTTTGTTCAGTGTTACGAACAGCCTTCATTCCTGAGGTGTTTGAAACTTGGAGGTTCTACTGTATGAGAGGGAGAGGCCCTGAAGGGTAAGAGTGCTTGTTTCATTGTTTATTGCTGCTGTGATTGAAACTGAACTTGTATTTCTTGAGCTCTGTGATCATAAATAAATCGGGAGTAGTTACACATCACTTCTGAATTGTGCCACAACATTTTAATAGAATATATTGCTACTAAATTGAACTTTCATATGTGCACAAAATTCACTATATAGTTCATATCTGATTTCTTTTGATCTACACAGACTAGAAAATTTTAAAGATTAGAGGAAATACACTGATGTTTGGGGTGTTTTGATTTTGTTTTCACTAATGCTGATCTTTATAGTGCTTTACATTTATTTTTAAAGCATATTTGAGTAAATGTAGGCACTGAAAATGTTCAGAGTTAGTCTTTTGTATGAGGCATAAAAAGTGATCTGTCCACTTGTAATAATTAAAATTCCCATTTATAAGAACTCATGTCATGCTTTAGTGCCAGGGCCAAATTCCATCTTGTCAATACATTCTATCTACTTAAATTTACATTGAGGTTTAAATTGGATATTACTTTATTCTTTAATTTTCAGTCCTATGAGTGTTTGTGTTGTTAAACCACAGCTGTGCTCCAATCTTGACATAGCTGAACGTCACTGATGGGTAAAATGATTACTATATATTGTAAGACTAATCTATGCTAATAAAGCACTTTTGAGATCCATGGACTTTTTTTTTCTTTTTTTCTTTTTTTAAATGCTAACACACCTATTACTGATTTTTCAATGCCTCTTTTAATGATGGGAATTAATAAGTATTTGGGAGCTCAGTGGAGGAAAACAGTGTAAAATTAACTTGTCAGGTAGATAAAGGTTTGCAACATGTAACAGATCCTACCAGTCTGACTGAGAGAGAAGCAGACAGAATTATTCCATAACTACTGAAATAGGTACAGAAAACAGAGAAGAAAAAAATGGCTTCAGTACTTGACCAATAATTTGATCTTTCCTCCTTTCACCTATCTTGAGTAAAGCTTGGCTGCCAGCCAACTTAGCACAACACATTTGGCATTGAACTATTCCTGTGGTTCACTGTAGGTGTATGTGTCTGAAGGCAAGATATAGGAGCTCCCAAGTTACTCAGTATATGTCTTCCATCATCTTATCTCCTTTGTTTCTCTTACTTTTCTCCTGTTTTATCTTCCATGGCCACATTACTGTTGTTGCTTTTTCATGTCACAGTTTAGCTCATAATTAGGTATATTGTCCATGGTTATTAATTTAAAGTACAAGATACTGGGATTTTGTCACAACTCTCATTTTGTCAATGATAATAAGTTCAGTTGTTTTCAAAAAGTTCTTGATCCGATTCTTCTGCATTTATTGTATTGTATTATCCTCTCTGATTTTATCCAGCATTAGGTTTTATCCAGCATGGTTGGAACATGCTTGTTTTTTCTGGTGAACAAAAAAAATATACAAGTTCACTTTCATAGAAATTTTCAGTGAAAAATTTTGACTTATTGAAAAAACAGATTTTTTTTTTCTGCTGGAAACTTTTATGCAGTGTTGAAATTTTCCACTTTTTCACAAAAATATTGTCACAAACCCAATTATACTAATAAATTGTAACCAGCCCTAGTTAGGTGTCAAAATTAATGTCCAAGAACTAGAGAAAGGTCTGACTTCCAATTTCAAGCAGGTTCAGATCTCATATTTCAGTTTGCACCCATATTTGCTCAGAATAGGCAGGATTTGGGTTTTTCCCCCTCCAGAGTATAACACCTGGAAATTTGCTGTGGGCAGGATGAAGTTTAAAATGCCGTTATCGCTAACTTTTTTCACTGGAAAAAAAATGGGGGCTAGTCTAAAATCTTAACATTGAATAATTATTCAAATATAATTCTTTCTATGAGCTTCACTCACACACTAGAGTGTTCAGGGTACTGCACTGCAATTTAAAAACAAAGCAATCTATAGTCAAAATAAATAAATCCAAATAGTATGAGGAATTAGTGTCCATCAGCACTTTGTCCTCAGACTGCACAGTGTAAGTCTCCTTCTCCTGAATCAATCTGAATAGCAATTAATTTTAGCAATCTTAATGTAGCAATTGCTGATGCACTACTTCTCTCAGCAACCAGCTGAGGGTCCCTCCTGAAAGCAACTCTTAACTCCCTTTTTGCACACTTCTGTACCCATAGGCTTCCTTTGATTTACATTAAGGCAAGGGTGTGTATGTGTTTGTCCTTATGTTCAATAGTGATAGCCTACAAGTACAATACACTGTCATAAAAACTTGATCAGTCTCTCCTATAGGGTCTTTCTTTTCTTTTTTCTTTTTTCCCCCCATGAATCTGTTTCTAGCATGTCAAACATTTTGTGACATAGCTAAATGGGAACAAGAACCATAAATTTTGGCACCTGGAGGAAACCAAGCCAGCAAGACATTTTCTTTCCCTTTGGTGTTGCATTCCTGGTGGTCAGCTATAGGATTACTGCCTTCTGAAGTGCAAGGAGTAGAATTGTCCCACAGGTTTTACATAGCGTTCAGATGGGCATTACTTGAAGTTTCAGCAATTGATTCCTTTGGCAGGGTGTGGGTGGTGATAATGAATACTGAGGTAATGAGTATAGCAAAGATTAAAATAACGAACAGTTATCTAATACTTCTGAGTCTTCATAATAACAGTGAAGTCAAAGGATAAAACTGATTTGGGGGAAGCTATAGAAGAACAATAAGCCAAATTTGGTATCAAATATTTAATATTTCAATGAGATGATTGCTTGTTGTGACAGCATTTTCCACTGATGCTGAGGCAAATTGGTTTCAGAGTAGCAGCCATGTTAGTCTGTATCTGCAAAAAGACAGGAGTGCTTGTGGCACCTTAGAGACTAACACGTTTATCTGAGCATAAGCTTTCGTGAGCTACAGCTCACTCCTTTGGATCCGAAGAAGTGAGTTGTAGCCCACGACAGCTTATGCTCAAATAAATGTGTTAGTCTCTAGCGTGTCACAAGTACTTCTGTTCTTTTTATTGACTAGAAAGGCACATCACATTTGCATAATGTATGGTTAGGTACGTATTTCTATGTATCCTATTTTGTCAAACTGGTGCCCCTAGAAGTCAGTCTCTGTGAAATTGTCTAAGGGTACGTCTACACTTCAGGATTCTTTCGGCAACATGTAGTGCATGTACATGCATAGCCTCCCCTTAGAACAGGTATAAACAGTAGTGGAGACATGGATTAAGCTAGTAGAGTAAAGGCTTGCCTGAAGGCTGCAGGTGTATACATGGAGTACATACTCTACGCGTTCTCTACTGGCCCAAGACATGCCTCCCTGCTATACTGCTATTTTTAGCAGTGTAGTGTCCCGCTGCAAGAGCCCTTCTCCAGTGCAGGGAAAAGTTTCAGCCGGCGGGGAGGGGGAGGGAGAGGGATAGCAGAGAAGCTTCTCTGCATGGAAATGCTCCCACAGTGGGGAAAGGCCGAGCCTTTCCCTTGCTTCCTTAGTGCGGGAAAGGTTGAGCCTTTCCCCACTGTGGGAGCAAGGAGAGAGGCTGTGGCAGGGTGAGCAGCAGAAATCTTTCCCCTCTGCTTTCTCTTTGCCATGTAGCTATGCGCTCTAGTGTGTATGCGGTTTGTTTATCAGTGCTGCGGTCTGTAGTGTGGACACAGCCTACATCATTGTTCCATCAGACTAGAAGTTTTAAGGAAAGAGATAATGGTGGACCTATTTCTGTTCCCAAACTAAATGGGGCTTCTGCTTGTCTGCTGTCTTTCATTGCTCTGATAACATGTGAGGAGCAGTTGGGTGTGTATGCTGCAAAAAAATTTCCACCAATATTTGTTCAAACTTCTGCATGAATTTTCTTCTACTGTTTTCGCTTCCTATGAATATTCTAGTGACCAAGTTTACTAGCAGTAATGTTTATTGAAACAGCAAGTTGTAAGTAAATATTGAAAAATATTAGCCAAGCAAATTTCAAATTAACAATCATTTTTCATATAGGGTACCTGATCCTAGGGATGACCATTGCCAAATCAGAGAAGAGAAGAATAATATGCAATGTACCAAGTCTGTCCAGTCAAAACAGCTCAAATTTTGCCTCTCAAACACTGGCAATAAATCTGCTTTTGAATAAGCTAAAAACCAAGAATGAATTAAACAAGTGATTTTTGTATAGTGGATATATTTGAATAAATTACACCCTTTTCACAATTTATGAGCAATAAAGGCCAAATTTATAAAGCATGCATTCATTAAGAATTATATTCCTGGTTCCAGATGTATCAGAGATAGCATCAGACTCCAGTGTCTCTCTCCAGCTCCCTCTCTGTGGGAGCAAAAACAAGGTTTGAAAAGTACATATTCATTCTAGAATAAAATGTAAATAAGCAACTACCCTCTCTTCAAATATCCACAGTTCAAAAGTGTTTGGATAAAAAAATTAATTTTCATATGTGGTCCTCTTTACAAACTTCTAAAATTAATACTAAAATAACCCCAAATCAAAAAAATTGTAGAGGAATACATTTGAGGAATGACAGTTTCTCTTTTAGTGGCTGGAAATTAGAATGAGACTGCCAACTCTCTATAGTACCACCAAAAACTCTGAGGTTTTCCTTTAGCTTATTAATAGATGGAATTGCTTGGAGAACACAAGGTTCCAAAATTTCAGCTGAGAGGAAAAACACTAAAAAAGACTAAAGCCAACAGTTTTAAATTTGGTTGCTTAAGGTTATGTTCTTAACTCCATATTTAGATACCAAAATATAAAAAGCCTGATTTTCAAAAGAAAAGAGAGCACCTTCAGCTCTCTTTAGAGTTGCTGGGAATTCTGCAGCTGCAGCAGTAAGATGAGGAATGAAATCTTGGCCCCCAGGGAATCAATGGCAAAAATCCCATTGACTTCACTAGGGTTGGGATTTCACTCCTTCCTTAACACAATTCCCCTCTGTCTTCTTTTGTTGGAGTTTGAAACGTATTTATCTTTTACCTTAGGGAAACAAAACTGCAACAGAGAGATTAGAACATTAAAATAAAAATGGCTACTCTAGTGGAATATTCCACCATTTTGAGATTAATTTTCTTCATCAACATTAGAGTTCAATACCACAATTGAGGTTATGAAACTGACAACTAAGTAAGCTCAGTATTATATAATTTTTGATTACGTATTTCTGACAGCCTAACTAGGAAAAGAGATTAGTAGTCACTAAAAGTTTGTCTATGCTACGTCTAGGTTTTAAAAATAGGGTCATTTTGGGTAATTTGAGCACAAAAACTGTGTAAATCATTGAGATAACTTAAGCCCTGGGTTAATTACATTAATTTCAGTAGAGTTAATTCAGGGATGAATTGGGTTTAGAATTTTTATTTATTGTTTTACTATCTGGTAAAACAAAAATGGGCAATGCAAATGTCAAACATTATACAAAATTACTTGGACTAAGATCAAGCATAGAAAATTTTGATCTGAAAGGATTATTTTGCCAGAGTTTTTGACCAGTTGAAAATGCACTTTTTTATAGAGATTATCCTTCTTGACTGGTGCAATGCTAAATATATATACATAGTCACGCACACATTGCATCTATAAGATGAGGGCCGAGATTTTCTCTGTAGATAGCCATGTATAACCATCTTGTTTTCAGCACCACCTAGTGGCCTTCTAATGAAACTATCTTGCTCTCAAGGGAAAGGTGATTATCTCACCTTGCTAGAATGGGAATTATTGCTGGTAATGGGGCTAAGAATAATAAAGAGAATAAAATGCAGACCAGACCAGATTGAAAAGACAAGGTGAAACCCCCCAGTGTCTCATAATAGAACAGCTTGATCTCACTGACTGTAGCAAGAACCGCCCCGTCTCCTTCCCCTTGGATATATAAGGTTGGTAGGCAATAGAGAACCCGTTCTGGGATATTTAAGTGCCCTGAGCTGAAGTCCAGAAAGCAAAATTTTAAAAAGATTTTATATACATAAAAATTAAGAGGTTTTAGTGTACACATGTCATTTGGCTTGTTTATTACTGCTCTTAAAACAAAATTAAAACGAATCAAAAAGGCAGATACTCAGTGGATTGCAGTGCACCATTTCCACGCCCCTCACCCTTAATTTTAAAGCAAGTACAGAGGAGGATAGAGCTTTGTGTGGTTTTTTTAATACTGCCAGTTTTTTTCTTTGTATGTTTTAAAGGATCCCTGTGCGCTTATATTAAATAATGAGACACATATTCTATTTCATTATTGTTTTGTAGTCATTTTATAAAATCCAAAATAAGGAGTGCTTCAATGTTTGTTGCACATACCTAATGATTCTATTATTCATTTAATGAAAAAGATTATGTCCAAAGAAGTTTATGGGGTTTGTCCTTATTTCTACTAGTGCCTTATAAAAACTGAAGAAAAGGATTTTAAAGCACTGTAGGAATGTTACTGAACCATTTTCTGACATCACCACATACTTTTAACTACTACATTTCAAAAATGCTTTAAAAACATGGAGCAAAAAAATTTTATTGTATCACTTAACAGTATTCAAAGGCTGGAAAGGAAAGGGAGGTAATTATCCACTATTACCTTCACCATTCTTCAAAGCAGTTTAGGTACATGCTTTAAGTTCCATTGTCTTCCAGGGGACTTAAGATGCTCAAGTTAAGTATGAGCATCATAAATAGTATTGTCAACTGCAAGCATTCAAAACCATGAATCAGAGTCCAAAATTATAGAGATGATCATTAAAATAATGAGATTTAAAAATACATTTAAAATTTGCTTTCAGATTTGAGTTTGGAGGCTGACCAAATTCATTTTCACTTGCAGTCTAAAACCAATATAAATCAAGATCTGCAGAACTGAAAGGCACTGTACTAACATCTGACATTTTTCTGATGTTTACACTAATTCTCTTGTTTTAAAATGTTATCTTATACATATTTGCACCTTGCTATTTGAGTGATGCTTTTTAATAGTCCTTTCCTCTTCCTCTTCTTTTCTCTAGGTAGGAAACTCAAGGTTTGGCACTACAAAGTTGTTGAATTTAATTACTAATGACACTGGTTTTTTTAAATGTGTAATTTTTAATATTTAGGCTGATAGTTGCAGCATTGGAGTGCGGGGAATTAATACATGGGCTTCAGGTTCCAGCTACATTAAAATTAAAAGATGCCAAGTGGGAAGGAGATATAAGCAGCTAGGAAATTAAAAGGCAATATCTACATGAATTCTAGTTACAAGTATTGAGTTAAAAATGTGCACACTGTTTATTATATAAATAAAACAAAATTAAATCAGTAAATCATTAGCATAAAATGGTTAAGGGTGAATTGAAAACCATAATCCTAACTTTACATATAAAATGATGGAGGACTAAATTAGCTGTTATCATTTGAGAGAGAACTTGGAGTCATTGTGGATAGTTCTCTGACAACATCCACTCAGTGTGCAGTGGTAGTCAAAAAAGCAAACAGAATGTTGGGACTCATTAAGAAAGGCATAGAAAATAAGACGGAAAATATCATCTTACCTCTATATAAAGCCATGGTATACCCACATCTTGAATGCTGTGTGCAGATGTGCTAGCCCCATCTCAAAAAAGATATATTGGAATTGGAAAAGGTTCAGAAAGGGAAACAAAAATGATTAGGGGTATGGAACAACTTCCATATGAGGAGAGATTAAAAAGACAGGGACTTTTCACCTTGGAAAAGAGAACTGGGGGGGATATGATAGAGGTATATAAAATCATGACTAGTGTGGAGAAAGTAAATAAGGAAGTGCTATTTACTCCTCCTCATAACACAAGAACTAGGGCTCACCCAATGAAATTAATAGGCAGCAGGTTTAAAACAAACATAAGGAAGTATTTTTTTTTCACAAAACGCCCAGTCAACCTGTGGAACTCCTTGTCAGAGGATGTTGTGAAGGCCAAGATTATAACAGGGATTAAAAAAGAACTAGATGTGTTCATGGAGGATAGGTCCATCAATGGCTATTAGTCAGGATGAACAGAAATGGTGCCCCTACCCTCTGTTTGCCAGATTCTGGCAATGTGTGATGGGATGGGTCACTTGATGACTACCTGTTTTATTCATTCCCTCTGGGGCACATGGCCTTGGCCCTTGTTGGAAGACAGAATACTGGGGTAAACTGACTTTTGGTCTGACCCAGTATGGCCATTCTTATGAAATTTCCTAGCAAACCATAACAACAAAACACGCAAACAGGTACTGCAGTATGCATAATTGGTCCCAAACCGTGGCTGCTTTGGGCATAGTTGTAGGAAGATAACTAAAGATCTGTCTTCACTGAAGATTTCCTTTCAAGTTAGCCTAGCTTGAGTGAATGCAGTCACACTGTAAAATAACATGTGAGCTACAGAGTGATTGCGTTAGCAGCTGACTGAGCTGTGCTAACTCATGCTGTAGCTTGTGCCCCCAGGCAAGTCAGTCAACTCAAGTTAAAAGGACCATGGGGCACACAATTAAGGGTTTTTGTGTGTGGACGGGACTCAAGTTAGGAGAAATACCAGAATTATAAATCAAATTAACTCTGCAGTGTTGGCAAGCAATAAGTAAAACTGCTGTAAGACTGGCAAGGGATAGGGAAATAAAAAGGAAAGGTCCCACTTTCAACCCTTCCTCTCTTCCTGTAATGTTTGGAAAACAGTGAATGACCAATTACTTACAGACTGTCACTACTCTACCCTCTCTAATCAGTCCCCTCTTTAGGACTTAGGAAGAACCTACCTTTCCTTATTCTTTTAAATAGTCGGGCTGGAAATTCGAACCCATGAGATAATTAATCAGTGAACCACTGATAGACAGCTTCAGACATATAATCAGACTCTAAACTGAGTGAAACATTTTTCATTTTCTGTAATTCGACTCTGTCAAGCAGAGACCAGAGTTTTATTGAGCACAGAATTGTGTGACAGATGACTCTGTACTCCAGGTGATATTGGGGATTGAAATAATCTCCCCAAAACAGCTGATTATGAGTTCTAAAGTTTGGCCCACTGAGAAATCATTTAATAAGCAACTTCATAATTACCACTAAAGATGCTATTCAGTACAGGGACTTAACTGACATATTAACAGAGTTAGGGGAAATAGAGAAGTGGAAGGCATTGGACTGGCTTCATGCATGAGGCCATGTCTCCCTCTAGTGGCTTGTCTCAAACTACACAAGCCTACTATTTCACAGCTAGAGGAATGATCCTTTGGATGGTAAAAGCCTGTGATTTTTAGTGCTGAAGGCCCTCAGTTTGATTATCATTTATGACTGAGGTGGCTGTAGGTGTATGTGATTGTGGTTTGTAACACTGGTATATATTGGATGTATAATTACCATAGCTGTGGCTTGTACAGTACAGTCTGGTTTACGTGTGAATCTGCTTAACGCACAGTAGCACCATAGCTCCCAGTGCCAGCTATTTAACATGCGAGACTTGTTAACATGTGGTACAGGATCTTGCTATGTAGCGCTACAGATTTGCTCACTAACTCACTGACATAGAAATTGACAGGAAGTGAGGAGCAGAAATGTGTTGTATGTCTTTACCACTGATGAGAAGTGGGTGGGGGGGAAGGGGCAGCAAAGTTAAAGTGCTACCATGGCAGTGCTTTAAGGACGGTCCTTTGCTGCAGCAGTGCTTTAAGGATCCTCAAAGTGGCAGCACTTTAACATTGCTCCCCCTTCTCCCCCTGCCCCCTGTTGCTGGCCCTACTGGTAGGGACCCTGCCAGCAGGGCTGCCGATGGGGGAGGCAAAAAGGGCAGGGACTTTAAAGAGCGCGCTTTAAGGATGGTCCTTTGCCACGGCAGTGCTGAACCACCGCCGGGGGTGCAGCAAAGGACCCTGCAGCGCTTTAAGGTCCCTGCCCCTTTTGCACCCCCCCAGCTGACAGTGAGGGTGGGCAAAGGGAGCGGCTGCCCCGGGGTCAGCGATTTAAATGGGCAGCAGCGGCGTCCAGAGCCCCGGGCCCTTTAAATTGCCACGGGAACCCCAGGTGGTGCAGACCAGGTGGCCTGGAAGGGCTGGCTGGGGGATGCTGACCTGTAGCCCTGCCACTTCCACCCATGGCCCTGCCCCTTCCGGGGGCCAGAGCTGCCCCCTCCCCATACGAGTAAGTGTTCTGAGTTACTTTCAGCCCTGTGTAGCAGTAATAATGTTTTTATTAGATTACACATTTGAATTTATATTCTTGCAAAGGGCTGTTAACAGATAGGCCTGCAGTATTTGGGATGCTCTGAATACATATGTAATCCTAGATAATTATACATGTGTATATATATAGATATCATAAGATATTTCAGCATGGCCCTCTTAACCCGTGGCCCCTTAACACGCTGTCATGACAGCTTGACTCCTGACATCCACGCCTAAAAGGGTCTGTACTGTAACTTGTGTTGAAAGCAAATATAAACATGTTAATCAGTAATCAGTTTGTAATCCTTTCACACACGCTAGCGTTAGACCCTGCCCTTCCACAGCTACTGTCAAGTGAGAGCTTTCCGGTATATCTCTGCCTCACTGATTCCCCATAGATATTCAATTCTCATCTGATAATGTGTATTTTCCCCCTTGCACAGACTTCTTCACTTTTTTCTCCCTCTGCTTTAATTTGTGTAGTGTGACTCTGAAATAGTGTAATTTGACTCGGTAGCTCTGTTATTTTTAACATGGAGGGGGAGGGCTTAATAGAACATCCATATCCTGCATGCTCAAATGGAATACAGGTGGATATAACTGAAACTTATATAACTATCAGTTTTGACTGTCTGATTATGTGTTTTGGATGCCCTATTGATGCAGCTCTACTGGGAAAACTGGGTTGTGCAGTGTTTTGAGAAACAGTTTGTGTGAAGTATACCTTACAAAATAGAGCGACATTGCATTCTAAGGTCCAGATTTTACAGATGTGTATGTGTGTTTTTATGAATACTGAATACTTTGACCCCAGACTAAAGTCAAGCTGTGAAGAACCCTAAACGTCTGCACAAGGTCCATTTAAAATAGAAACAAT
Organism: Gopherus evgoodei; assembly: GCF_007399415.2. Classification (NCBI taxonomy): domain Eukaryota; kingdom Metazoa; phylum Chordata; order Testudines; family Testudinidae; genus Gopherus; species Gopherus evgoodei. The sequence goes on from NC_044323.1 coordinate 89,994,079, forward strand.
GGGTAAGATTTTTCAAGATATTTACATTGCAATAAAAGACCCGAAGGTCACGGCTGGCCCAGGTCAGCTGACTTGAGCTTGCAGGCCTCATAGACGCATAGACTCTAGGACTGGAAGGGACCTCGAGAGGTCATCGAGTCCAGTCCCCGACCCTCATGGCAGGACCAAATACTGTCTAGACCATCCCTAATAGACATTTATCTAACCTACTCTTAAATATCTCCAGAGATGGAGATTCCACAACTTCCCTAGGCAATCTATTCCAGTGTTTAACTACCCTGACAGTTAGGAACTTTTTCCTAATGTCCAACCTAAATCTCCCTTGCTGCAGTTTAAGCCTATTGCTTCTTGTTCTATCATTGGAGGCTAAGGTGAACAAGTTTTCTCCCTCCTCCTGATGACACCCTTTTAGATACCTGAAAACTGCTATCATGTCCCCTCTCAGTCTTCTCTTTTCCAAACTAAACAAACCCAATTCCTTCAGCCTTCCTTCATAGGTCATGTTCTCAAGACCTTTAATCATTCTCGTTGCTCTTCTCTGGACCCTCTCCAGTTTCTCCACATCTTTCTTGAAATGCGGTGCCCAGAACTGGACACAATACTCCAGTTGAGGCCTAACCAGCGCATAGTAAAGCGGAAGAATGACTTCTCGTGTCTTGTTTACAACACACCTGTTAATGCATCCCAGAATCACGTTTGCTTTTTTTGCAACAGTATCACACTGTTCACTCATATTAAGCTTGTGGTCCACTATGTCCCCTAGATCTCTTTCTGCCATACTCCTTCCTAGACAGTCTCCACCCATTTTGTATGTGTGAAACTGATTGTTCCTTCCTAAGTGGAGCACTTTGCATTTATCTTTATTGAACTTCATCCTGTTTACCTCAGACCATTTCTCCAATTTGTCCAGATTGTTTTGAATTTTGACTCTGTCCTCCAAAGCAGTTGCAATCCCTCCCAGTTTGTTAATAAGTTAATAAGCGTACTTTCTATGCCAACATCTAAATCGTTGATGAAGATGTTGAACAGAACCGGTCCCAAAACAGACCCCTGCGGAACCCCACTTGTTATACCTTTCCAGCAGGATTGGGAGCCATTAATAACTACTCTCTGAGTACGGTTATCCAGCCAGTTATGCACCCACCTTATAGTAGCCCCATCTAAATTGTACTTTCCTAGTTTATCTATAAGAATATCATGTGAGACCATATCAAATGCCTTACTAAAGTCTAGGTATATCACATCCACCGCTTCTCCCTTATCCACAAGGCTCGTTATCCTATCAAAGAATGCTATCAGATTAGTTTGACATGATTTGTTCTTTACAAATCCATGCTGGCTATTCCCTATCACCTTACCACCTTCCAAGTGTTTGCAGATGATTTCTTTAATTATCTGCTCCATTATCTTCCCTGGCACAGAAGTTAAACTAACTGGTCTGTAGTTTCCTGGGTTGTTTTTATTTCCCTTTTTATAGATGGGCACTATATTTGCCCCCTTCCAGTCTTCTGGAATCTCCCCCGTCTCCCATGATTTCCCAAAGATAATAGCTAGAGGCTCAGATACCTCTTCTATTAACTCCTTGAGTATTCTAGGATGCATTTCATCAGGCCCTGGTGACTTGCAGGCATCTAACTTTTCTAAGTGATTTTTTACTTGCTCTTTTTTTTATTTTATCTTCTAAACCTACCCTCTTCCCGTAAGCATTCACTATATTAGACATTCCTTCAGACTTCTCAGTGAAGACCGAAACAAAGAAGTCATTAAGCATCTCTGCCATTTCCAAGTCTCCCGTTACTGTTTCCCCCTCCTCACTGAGCAGTGGGCCTACCCTGTCCTTGGTCTTCCTCTTGCTTCTAATGTATTGATAAAAAGTCTTCTTGTTTCCCTTTATTCCCATAGCTAGTTTGAGCTCATTTTGTGCCTTTGCCTTTCTAATCTTGCCTCTGCATTCCTGTGTTATTTGCCTATATTCGTCCTTTGTAATCTGACCTAGTTTCCATTTTTTATATGATGCCTTTTTATTTTGTAGGTCACGCAAGATCTCGTGGTTAAGCCAAGGTGGTCTTTTGCTACATTTTCTATCTTTCCTAACCATCGGAATAGCTTGCTTTTGGGCCCTTAATAGCGTCCCTTTGAAAAACTGCCAACTCTCCTCAGTTGTTTTTCCCCTCAGTCTTGATTCCCATGGGACCTTACATATCAGCTCTCTGAGCTTACCAAAATCCGCCTTCCTGAAATCCATTGTCTCTATCTTGCTGTACTCCCTTCTACCCTTCCTTAGAATTGCAAACTCTATTATTTCATGATCACTTTCACCCAAGCTTCCTTCTACTTTCAAATTCTCAACGAGTTCTTCCCTATTTGTTAAAATCAAGTCTAGAACAGCTTCCCCCCTAGCAGCTTTTTCAACTTTCTGAAATAAAAAGTTGTCTGCAATGCAGTCCAGGAACTTATTGGATAGTCTGTGTCTCGCGGTGTTATTTTCCCAACATATATCTGGATAGTTGAAGTCCCCCATCACCACCAAATCTTGGGCTTTGGGCTGCACCTAGCCCTCCTTACTAGGTTAGCTAGTCTGTGTGCAAATAAGGCCTTTCCCCTCCTTGAAAGGTGAACACCATCTGTGCCTAGCAGTCCTTCCTCGAATAGCATCCCGTGGTCGAGGAAGTCCCTCGGACTGTGGGACTATAAAACTGCTGTCTAGACGTTCAGGCTTGGGCTGGAGCCTGGGCTTTCAGGCACTGCAAAGGAGGTGGGTTCAGAGCTTGGGCTCCAACCTGAGCCTGAACATCTACTGCAATTTTTAGCTGTTCAGCCCCACAAGCCTGAATCAGCTGACCCTAGCTCTGAGATGTGGTGACATCTTTTTTTTTATTGCAATGTAGACATACCTTGAGTGACTTAGGCAACTAAGTTCCATTGAAAGTCAACAGAATGGGAAGGAGGCGGTGATCAGCTAATGGAAATTTTCCAGAGTAGAACTATGCACTCTCCTGCAGTTGTGAAATAGTAGTACTACCATGGTAGCTTACTGCACTGCCTCATTGGGGAAAGGACAAGTGACCAAGGGATTAGTTTACTCTAGGGATCCACCGGAGCCAAACTCTGTGCAGGAGGAGAGACAAAAGGCCACTTGTACTATTTCTCACTATAAATGACAACAGCCAACTGCAACTGAAAGTCCTGAAGTACTTTTTAGGAAAGAGGATTTTTTTCCCCTCTTTGTTGGGCTTGAGAAATTTCCTTGGACCAAATCCCCTTTACCCAGGATTTGCTCATTTGTCAGTATATAGGACCTGGAAAAACCTCATTAACTTCAATAAGGGTTGGTTCAAGTCCTTAGCATTGTTCTGTCTGTGCTCAGGGAGACCCTTGCCAGCTGTTTTGTGGCATTATTTGGGAAGAGATGCTTTAGCTTTCTCCATGCCCATGTACTGGTACCCAGACAGCTTCCTTTGCCTTTGGTCTATGTCCTTTGAAAAGCTAATGTGCTTTTGCTTTCTTGGAGTGTACCAGTCTTTGTAAAGTTGACCTACTCCGATTTGTTGGTCAGAATCAAACTGCATTTTTATTGGCAATCTTACAGAAACAGAGAGCATCCTAAAATAAAAGTTAGCTAAATACAGAGATGTTTGTGTGGAAGTTTGCAAAAACAACCATTAAACTGGTCCTTGCCAGAAAAGAAACACCTAGGGAAAGTATCTGTGGGTTAGCCCTCGCTATCAGTCATAAGACAGACCATTCAACTCCTTTCATATGTAGGTGTCCTTTCATTATACCAGATGATTGTTTCCTTGGAGTAATGTCTGCTGGATAATAAGACAAAATATATTAATTTTTGCATATTATTTTGTGCTAGCTAACCAGTTTCTCCCTGTCCCAAACATGTATGATTATTAGGCAATATTCTTAAGACCCCATTTCCATTGGGTGCCATCAAATAAGGACTGCTGCAAATGTGATACGTGTTGCTGCTCTAGTGTTGCTTGCATATTAATCATCCACCTTTTTGTTTCACTAACAATTCCACAATAACATCTTTAAGTAATATCTCAACACGTTTGCAGAACAAGACTTATCAGGAAGTGTTTGCATGCAACAAAGCAACAGAAAGAGTTATAAAGATATCAGGTATCATTAAATATCTGAGCATTAAGTCTGCCCAAGTGTGACATATCTATGACATGCCCTATCACAACAGCAGAGAACAGCCTTGGATTAAAAGAAACTTTTAAAATATCACTTAATCAATTTGCAAGAGAAATAGAGAGTTCAGAATGAGCTGTTTTGAATTTTCAAAAATTAAGTCTTAACTGCGGAAAGTATAATCTTCTGCTGTTTGGAAACACAAATGTTTGCATGTTACATTGTTACAAGCGTAATGAAGAAGAATTTGAGGGAGTAGGGATAGGTCCATGTGAATTAAACCCCAGTTATATCCCTGGACTGGAAACACCTTCTCTGAAGAAAATAGGCACCAAGCCAACTGAGCTCTAGTATGAGCTCATCTTTCACTGGGACTGACCCTTCCTGACTTCTTGAAAGGCATCTGCATGGAAGGTCTATTTGCTGTACTATTTCCTCAGTTGTGGCTTGTCTTGTGTGAGACATCAGAAGAGACCTGACCCTTGCTTCACACTTTATCTTTCTCCCCACATGAAGATCTTGTGAAGTCGGGCAAAGAGCCAGCAGGAGAACAGAAAAGTACATTTCATTCCGGAATGCTTAATCTCTTTACATTTTCCCATGGCTTCCCTTTTAGTGTTCTTTCTTTCTTTCTTTCTTTCTTTCTTTCTTTCTTTCTTTCTTTCTTTCTTTCTTTCTTTCTTTCTTTCTTTCTGTGTTTTTTGGTACTTAATAGTGTCCATTAATCTAATATCCTTGAAATGTCCAAAATGAGACAGTTGTAGAAATTATAGTACTATTTACCTTGTAAAAAAGAAACCCCCCCAAATGCAGGACGTGTTACAGAAACAACCATTTGCATCAAGGTATTTAATCATAGAATGATTTTTCTCTGTCGCTCATAGATGGATCTAACAGTAGCAAATGAAGCAGACATACCGGTACTTAACCAAGCACGTTTAAGGGAGAGCAGGGAAGAAACACATCTATCTTCTGGTAATGGAAGGCACATAATTTCTGTGTGATTTTCAACCCAAGAAGGTGAACTTAGTGTTACCTCATCTGCATGGTCCTATAGCATATAGTGGGGTGTGACTGGTGCACTCTGAAGGGAGGGAGGATTGGAAGGAACATACAGGCAGATTCCTAAATATTTGTTTAGGAAACAGAACTTGATGTTATTGCAATAAGACTGAAACAGTCACTTAGAGAAATACTGCTTGTTGTTCCTTAATTTCACCTTTCTATACAGAGCACTTCAAAATCCTGACTTGTCTTGTCCTCCCTGTAGATTGGACTTCTCTAGCAAATGGGAAATAGACCCCAGTTGTGCTGAAGTGCTCAGTCATCTCCCCACAACATTGCTAATCTCTATTTCTGACTTCTTTTTTTCGTCCTGGCTCAGTTTTTCTGTCTTTTACTCACACTTGTCCTTCCCAGAATGGCACCGCTGTTCTACGGGACAAGGGCCATACAGAAGTTCCCAACAGTGATCTAGTTTGGAGACATAGGTCCCCTTTTAACTTTCTCTTTGTACAAAACACTCAGTTTAACACTGCTTTAAACATGCAACTAGGATGCAAATCTTACTGACCTCTGCATAAAGAACACTTGTCCTGAACTTCCAGGATCCTACATTAGGGGCTCTTAAGACTAGTACCTCCTGCATGGCTGTGCTGACCTGCCTGCTGTTCCTAGGTTGATCTAGGAAACAGATCTGTCAGGCTGTCTGATCCTTGGAAATTACTTTTGTTTTGGCTCAGTTAACAAGGAATGGAATGTGAGTCTCGATTCTTGTACAGGTGATATGAAAATCATAAATCATCTTTCTGCTGTCCCATGGTCTGCTAAATGCATAAATTGACCCAGATGCTAAATGAATTCTGTTAGAAGGGCCTTGATAAGAACAACAAGTTTTAGCACAAATGGTTTGAGAAGAGGACACTTTCAAGACACCAATCACGGGGTCCACAATAGAAATGTTAGTTGAGATTAAAATAAGAACCAAGCTGTCCCATTGTGCAGAACTTCAGCAGAGCCTTTTATTTAAACTTAAAAAACAGAGTTGAACTTATATTTTTAATTTTTCACTTGCTTCTGCATTTCCTGATTACAACTGGAGATGGAATAAAATGAGAGAGACAGGCTGCTCTTTCAATGCTGCCCTCCCAGCAGAAGCAAGCAATACTTTTAGGGCAAACTTTGAGAGCATAAGATCGGGATTTTTCCAGACTGAAGAGATTTAGATAAGCTTTGAATAATAAATATTCTCACTTAATGTTTACCAGCTGTGCTTACTGTGCAAATGTTATTACACAATTAGAACTCTTAGGTAGAGGTTGGCCTGAGCTTCTAAACTCCGATCAAGATCTGGGTTAGAATTCAAAACTTCTCTCAGGAGCATAGGGTCCGTGGAGCTGATGTTTTGGTTTGGGTCCATCTCTGCTCTTAACAAATGTCATTTAGCAGTGGTAGCATTTCCTAATGCATGATCCATGCGGCAACACAGATGTGGGGAACATGACATGGCTGACGATAGCATTAGCCTGGTATCTGATAGGCTTGTCAAATCCTCAGCAGTGCTCAGGAGAAGGCCCCAGAGGGTTAATAAATAATGGCTCTGCTTACATATAGAAGCACTGCTGGACAACTCATTTAATTACTAGCTGGAAAATGTTAAACTTGAGGGAACATATGTCATGGTTTTTGGAAAGAAAGCAGTCTGAGGGAATTGCATCATTATTACCCTACATCTACAGTAGAATGCAGCATGGGTAAGGCTATAAAGCCACGTGGAATATTTTCCCCTTCCATTCTTCAGTCTTATTTACAGTGTGGTTCATCTAGACTAGCACTGCATTCAAGAATCAGTCAGACACACCATTTTCTTAGAGCCTGAGCAGATATTTGTATTACGTGCAGACGTGTCCCACAGGGTGAGTCTGAGGGTAAGTCTACACTGGAACTGGAGGTGTAAATCCAGCTTGAGCAGACATACCTATGCTATCTTTGATTGAGCTAGCATGCTAAAAATAGAAGCGTAGCATCAGTGGCATGAACAGCAGGATGAGATGGTCCGCTATCCAGGACCCTAGGTACATACTCAAGCAGCTAGCCTCTTCTGCCATTCATCCTGCCTTGACTACACTGATATTTTAAGTGCGCTGGCTCTAGTGTACGTACCTGTAGAAAGAGTGTTGCCTAGTGTTTGGAACAGGAGACAGAGAGCCAGGACTTTGAGGGTCTGATTCTCAGTTACTCCATTCCTGTGCTTGGGGCAGGGATGGGGAAAAAGTAACTTTAAATCACCATTGTGCTCACTACATTCTGAGACTGTGCAAAAAGTGCCTGACCCCCTTTAATTAGAGCAACCTCTAGGCTGCTCTAACTGGTGCTGTGCTTCTTATGATCTTATATAGACTATTTCTAGTACAGTGCTGCCTGGCCACACTCCTATCTGCTCCTTATTTCAGGGGTTGGGAACAAGTCTGGCATATAACCTTTATATCAGCTCTGTGCTGACTGGGGAGGCTCTTTTTCTGAGGGGATTATATTTTTTGAGGTGGCTGTTTCTGCTCACTTTACTAAACATAACTGAGAATAAGGCCTATGGGTTCTATTTCTGACTCAGTCACATGTGACTGTAACCTGCCTGTGCCTCAGTTTTTCTACCCATAAAATGGATATAAAATTACTTACCTACCAAGCCTTACAGGGATATTGGATGCTTTATTAACTCACAGTTATAAAGTGTTTTGAGATTCCTGGAGGAAATGTCCTGTATAAGTGCAAAATATTATTCTAATTGAGCCGACTGAATTCAGTTGTTTCCATACAGCTGTATAACGATCACACAAAATCCAGCTCGTATGGAACAGACAGTTCAGTGAGAGAAAACAAGGGCCCAGTGTGGCACGGTGGCTGAAGAACGCAGCTAGAGGGCTGACTTTCAAAGCTGATTGTGGCTCAGTTCCCAGTTGTCCTTTTGCCAAGACACATTGGAAAGAGTTCTCTGGGGTTCCACAAGGGAGAATCCTGCAGCGATGTTACTGGATGACATACTACTACTGGAAGTTACTCTGGGCAGTGCAAAGAGAACAGGTTAATACTATGTTTCATCCAAATGAGAAAAATCCTAGGGATGAATTATGAAATAAAATCAAAATTGAAGTTTACGAGGGAAACAATATTGTGAAGAACACAAAGAGGGAGGGGGTGCAAAGAGAGAGAGGATGAGAGAAACATTGCATAGTAGTCTTTGGTGCAAATAATTATATGCAGAGAATCTGTGCTTTCAAGTTTTCTTTATGTGTGGCTCATGACTTGGACAATCTGGTGAATACAGTATTCTGTGCTAAGATTTACAAGAAATCCTTTTGTAGTACGTGTATTGTGGGGCATCTGCAATGTATCACCGTCCTACTCAGACACCATATTGTCCTACTGTCTTTGGGCAAAAATTCCACTCATTAGTGTGCACTCCTGAGGTATCCATAGAGAGAGTCTCTATTGCATATTCTTCTTCTTATTTCTTGTCCAGAATTTTTGTTACCTTCAGTATGAGTCAGGGACATGGCATGAGTGAAGATCATGCAATAGAAATCCACGCTTCAGATAAGAAAAGAGCAGTGATGATGGATCATAGACAAAATTTATGAGGTTCTGAAGGCCTCCTATGTCAGGCCTTCAGAACAAGGAAGCGTCACATAACCCATAGACCACTGATTTTTCAAAGTCCTTTATATATAGAATCTCAAGTTTTTGAGGGGATTATATTCTTCTGAGGTGGCTGTTTCTGCTCACTTTACTAAACATAACTGAGAATATGGCCTATGGGTTCTATTTCTGACTCAGCCATGTGTGACTTTAACCTGCCAGTGCCTCAGTTTACCTACCTGTAAAATGGGTATAATACTACTTACCCACCAAGCAATAGGAAATGGAAATTTATTTCATGTTCCCCCATCCTTGCCATTCCATTTAATACATTGCCATCTAAGGAATTGTTTGGTGTATGGAGAACTTTTCTTTACAAATCCTGGTGCAGCAGAAACACAGAGAAGTGGATGTTGCTGATCTCTTTTCAGGCATGACTGTTGGGACCATGAAAAGGAAGTACGATATATTGTTTTGTTTAAGAAGTTCACATAGTGAAACATTACTTTACAAAACATTTTAACAGTTAACTTTATTATGCTCAATTCTTGATGGATGTTGTAAGAGAAGTTTTAGTAATTCTATACTGCATACTGCAAGCAAGATTTCTTATTTGTGTGATTCGACTTAAAAATAGCTAGACATGTTGGATTGCTGTTTCATTATATAATTCTGTAATACCATTGAGAAGCCCTGTTTGTAATTAAAAAGCTTCACTATCAGGAATGAGCTCTCTCTCTTTTTATGGATTTGTAAATGTGACAGATGCATGTTGCAATCTACAAAGAATTCATACAAAAACAGTAGAATCCTTTTTTATTGGTTTCTTACTGTTTTAAAGAGGTTTGTTTTCTTTCTCTTTTTCTTTAGAAAGAGCAAATGGTGAATATTTAATTGCAAAAAAAAATTAGCTTTGTTGTAAATGACCGTAACTTCATTGTGTTCAAAACAGACTTTATTAGAGTGGCACCTGGTTACACGGGTTTAAATTTGGCCCTAAAATTACACTGGCATACACTGAAAAGCAACAGGCCTCTTCGTAAGAATTCCCTACATGAAGAAAATTCCTGTCAGAGGTCTTGCTTAAACAGGGTTCAACTGTATCTATTTAGCCATTTTGAGGGGCTTTTGAAAAATCTGAGTTAAATTTTGTGTGTTGCACTAAAACTTGGAAGAAGATGGAAAGAAAGAAAATGCCTGAGAACATAATTCAGCCCTGTCTTGACTAAACGAGATTATTATGGAGTGGACTGATCCCTTTAGGAGTTGCCAAAAAATAAACAAAAACCATAGGATCTATCAAACTAGGGGAAAATATACAAGAAATGCAGCGTCTGACTGAGATTCAGTAGTTGCCTCATGCTGTTGATAGTGTTAACGTGACTGATCATCCTTCCTTGTTTCCTCTTGGACGGAAAAAAAAGAACAGTAATATATCTTCTCTTGCTAATGTTGATGTGATTTAAAGGGATTTGAGCCAACTTGGAAAACTCTTTGAAACTAGCAGTAAAATGAATTAAGAATGTTTGAGAGGGGCCATGGATGGAAGAGATAACAGAGAATGCTTCATTTTGCTTTGAAGGAGAGTCCTCCTAAGCAAGTTTTTAACATTTAGAGGTGCGGGGAGAGGGATGCATAATAATCCCCCTTGCTTTACATTTATTTCAATTACTCCAGATTGTTTAAAACAGAGCAAGAAAAAAATAATATGTTCTATAGAAATAGTAATGGGATCTATTCCGTGCCCTTAGTAAAGATTTTTTTTTCCTTTTTTGTTGTGTATATGTTTTGTGTCTCTGAAGGAGGAAGCAGCATTTTGGGAGAGGCTTTCAGCATGAATCTTTAGTCCTCATGTTTTTTACATTGTCTTCTGATCCATTTGTGCATGATTCAGCACTCATGTGATGAAGCAGCACTACCGCACAGCTGCTCTGCCTATGTCATCTCTCTTGCTAGTGCCAGTTTTAGGTCCTCTGGCAGAGGAGAGGTAGTGGCCACTTTCCACCATTGCAAAGCTTCCCCACTTGCTGGGGGGACCATGCCAGAGTAGATCTTTGAGTAAATCTGACTCATCAACTTTACAGTCCTAGCTGGCACAGGGAAATGCAATTTGCGTCTGGCAATCTATACCGTAGAGGTCCTGGGAGAAACAGAGAGCCCCTAACACATGGTAATATTTTTTTCCTCTTCCCAAAATGTTACGTTTTTGCTAATTACTTGACTAGGAGTTAATGGCACCCAGGTCATTCTAGGATCATGCTTTATATCTACAAAAAGCTAAACTTCTCTCCATAAGTAAATTGTTACATGATTTTGAAAATAGAGTTTTAAATTGCACTTGGCATTTTGGAGCCTTTGAAATACAGTGAAAGACACTGTAATCCAGTGTCTCTTGTGTTTGTTTTAAATACTGCTTTAAAGTTCATCAAAAGAACTTAATTTAAAAAAAAATATTAAACAGGCACTGAAATCGGATGTTGTTCTTCGAGTGGTTGTTCATGTCCATTCAAAGTAGGTGTGTGCGTGCCGCATGCACGCCAGCCAGAAGATTTTCCTCTAGCAGCATCTGTAGGGTCGGCCCGGGCGCCCCCTGGAGTGGCGCCACCACAGCGCCCTATAAAGGGGCCCGCTGACCCTCCACCCCCTCAGTTCCTTCTTACCGCCAGTGACGGCTAGCTGGAACTTCTCTTGCATAGCAATCTGGCAGTGTCCTACCCGTACCGTTTAGTTCATGTATCCAGTTATATAGATAGATAGATAGAACTTTGTATATAGTTTTCGTAGTTGGGGGGATCCCCTCCCCCACAGTCTTCGTTGCCCGCGGGGGCATGCCTGGGTCCCTCGGGTTCAAACTCTGAGAGGACTGCGGGAAATTCATGCCTAAGAGTGACCCGCACTCTGCGTGCTTGAGGTGCCTCGGAGAGAGCCACCAAAAGGACTGGTGCTCTATCTGTAGAGGCTTCCGCCCGCGAACTCTTAAGGACAGGGCTCAAAGACTTAGAGTCCTCCTGATGGAGGCGGCCCTGTGACCACCCTCACACCCAGAGCCGGCCGAGGCGGGCGCCAGCACATCATCCTGGGTGCGGAGGGCCCCGGCACCGGCATCAGGACTTAGGGCCCAGCCCAAGTCGTCCAAGACCCGGCACCAGGCGGAGTCGGGTCATAGGAAGTCGGCCTCAGTGCGTCACCGCTCACCTTCGCCGGTGCCCGCCAAGAGAAAGAAGCCGGTGAGGGATCGGTCTCCCCACCAGGACCCGAGGCCGACTCCGCTAGTGGGGCTAAGTGGACAGGATAGGCTACAGCCCCCCAAGGTTCCATCGACTCCTGCACCGCAGAGAGGGCGGTCGAGTCTGGACCAGCCCAATTCTCTGGGAGACATACGCCCCTTGTTGATGCCGGAGGCGTTCGAGGCGGCATCAGATCTGATGGGTCTCCCGGCACCAACCTCCCCGCATCGTAGGGAGTTGCCTACTGTGGTCCGCCCACCAGTACAATCTAGAGGCAAGCCGGCCATGCTATCGCCTCCCTCTCCGCACCGAGCTGCAAAGGCGGCACCGGACCAGAGGAGAGGCTCCCCGCCGCCATGGCACCGCTACCCGCTCCCCCCAGGTCATCATACTCAGACACCTCAGATTCAGAGGTGGACTCCTTTCGCTCCAGCAGGTCACGGAACAGGAGATTGATGTTGGGGGCGAGTCACCAGGGTTACCTGCATTGGCAGCAACAATGGCAGCCGCCCTCGCAGTGGCTGTTTTGGACTCCCTGGGCCTACCATTAGTCCGTAGGCCAGGAGTTTGGCCCTCGGTCACAATCAGCTTCGGTGTCCTCGACGTTGGTGGCCCTGGCACAGCTGCCTCCCCCACCAGCACCGTTGCTGGGCAGGGGTGTGCCTTCGTCAAATTCAGCACCCCCTAACCAGGCTCGGTTGGCACCGCATGATACGCCAAGTCGCTTGCTCATGACCCCGGTACTGGCTGCGGTGCCGCATTTGGACTCGGAACCAGCACCGCAACCTCAATACCATGTGCCGCAGGACCCCGAGGGGCTGCATGCACCAGAGGAAGGGCCGCTCCATGTAATTTCCTCGTCTTCCTCCCCAGGCGAAGCGGTCTCGGGCACGGCTGCGGCACCGGCCCTGGATGACACCCGAATCCTCCAACAACTGCTCCGGTGAGCAGCTCAGAGCCTCGCAATCCAAGCTGAGGAAATTGAGGTGGACGCGGACCCTGTAGTGGACATCCTGGCCCCCTCAGGGGCATCCAGGGTGGCCCTTTCACTGATAAAGATGATAGCGGATACGTCTCGCACCCTATGGCAGACACCAGCCTATTGGCCCCTACTGCCAAGAGAATGGAGCGGCACTACTTCGTCCCCTCTAAAGGGCACGAACACCTGTACACCCACCCTCCCCCGGACTCACTGGTAGAGATGTGGCTAACCAGCCGGAGCATCAAGGGTTCCAGTGGTCAACGCCAAAGAGCAGAGATGCAAAGAGACTTGAGCTCTTTGGCAGGAAGGTGTACTCCACGGGGGGACTCCAACTCCATATTGCCAATCAACAGGCAATAGTAAGCCGATATGGCCACAACATGTGTTCGGCCATGTTGAAGTTCATGGAGCTCCTTCCCCAGGACTCGAGATCAGAATTTTCGGCCCTAGTGGAAGAGGGCAAACTGATCTCTCGAGCCTCCCTCCAGGCTGCCTTAGATGTGGCAGACTCAGCCTGAAGCACCCTGGTCATGGGCTTGGTCATGAGACGGGGTGCCTGGCTCCAGGTCTCGGGCCTGCCCCATGAGGTCCAGCAGACAATCCAAGACCTCCCCTTCGAAGGCAGACGTTGTTTTCAGAGAAAACGGACAAATGTCTCCATAGTTTAAAGGACTCGAGGGCCACGCTTTGCTCGCTGGGCTTGCATACCCCCACGACCCAGCGCAGACAATTTAGGCCGCAGGCGGCCCCTCGCTCATACCAGCCACAGGATTGCCAGGAGCTGGGGCGCAGACGGAGTAGAAATGGCAAGAGGCATCTGGCCAATCGAGACCACCATCTGGGCCTAGACCCCCTATTTGATGGTACGGTCGAGGACGACCTACCAGTCGAGACTCTGGATCCTCCCACCCCTACCTTTGGGTCACGTCTGTCCCACTTCTATCGTGCCTGGTCCAGAAATTACGCCGGACAAATGAGTTCTCCGCACGGTAAAGAGGGGATATTCTGTCCAGTTTTCCTCTCTCCCGCCCCACCAACACCCCTCCCCATCCCTCTTCAGGGACCCTTCTCACGAGCAACTTCTGGTTCAAGAAGTGAAGTCCCTCGCGGAGGCAGGGGCGGTGGAGGAAGTCCCACAGGAGCTCAGGGGCAAAGGCTTCTACTCCTAGTACTTCCTCACACCAAAGGCAACAAGGGGGCTTGAGACCCATCCTAGACTTGTGGCGGCTGAACAAGTTTGTGCGAAAACTCAAGTTCCGCATGGTCTCCCTGTCCTCGATCATCCCCTCCCTGGATCCAGGAGATTGGTATGCCACCCTCGACTTAAAGGATGCCTACTTCCACATCGCCATAATTCCACGGCACCGCCGGTACCTCAGGTTCGTCGTGTCCGGCGTCCATCTGCAGTTCATGGTGCTTCCGTTTGGCCTGTCAGCTCCTCCCCAGGTCTTCACGAAGTGCATGGTGGTTGTGATGGCCTTCCTGCGCAGGCACGGCATCCAGGTATTCCCCTACCTGGACGACTGGCTCATAAAGGGCCGCTCCATGGAGCAGGTAGAGACCCAGGTGCTGTTCATCAGGTGGACCTTTCTTGATCTGGGCCTTCTCTTGAACGATGCCAAATCCACTCTGTCTCCGACGCAACACATAGAGTTCATAGGAGCGGTTCTGGACTCCACACACGCCAAAGCGTATCTGCCGGAGTCCAGGTTCCATGCAATTTCCAAGCTCATCCTCGGACTGCACCGCGCCCCGGTCACCACGGCGCGAGTTTGCCTCCAGCTGTTGGGCCACATGGCAGCATGCACCTATGTGGTGGTCCACGCCAGACTCTGGCTTTGCCCACTGCAGTCCTGGTTGGCGACAGTTTATTGCCGGGTCAGGGACCCCCTGGACTCAGTGGTGTCTGTTCCCCGCTTGGTGCTGCTCTCGCTTCAGTGGTGGCTCAACCTGCAGGAAGTCTGCATGGGCGTTCCCTTTGCTGCCCCACAGCCCTCCCTCTCCTTGGTGACGAGCGCCTCGGATCGAGGTTAGGGAGCGCACCTGGGACATCTCAGGATGCAGGGCTTGTGGTCGCCAGAGGACTTTGAGTTGCATATCAATGTCAGGGAGTTGAGAGCGGTCTGCCTGGCGTGTTTGACCTTCCGGTCCCACCTCGCTGGCAGGTGTGTTTCAGTCCTTTCGGACAACATGGTGGCAGTCTTTTATATCAACAAACAGGGGGGTGCACGCTCCTCTCCCCTCTGCAGGGAAGCCCTCGCGCTGTGGGATTTCTGCGTCCACAGTGCCACCCACCTGACGGTATTCTGTCTTCCAGGGGAGCAGAACGGGTTAGCAGACACCCTCAGCCACTTGTTCAGGGTCACGAGTGGTCCCTCCAATGGGATGTTGTGCGCTCAATTTTCCAGAGTTGGGGCTTTCCCCAGCTAGACCTGTTTGCCTCCAGGGAAAACAGGAAGTGCCGACGGTTTTGCTCCCTTCTGGGCCGCAGTCAGGGGTCTCTGTTGGACGCCTTCCTTGTGCCATGGAAGGACGGCCTGCTCTATGCCTTTCCTCTGATCCCCCTGATGCACAGGGTGCTTTTAAAGATTTGCAGGGATCACGCCAGGTTAATCCTGATAGCTCTGGCGTGGCCGTGCCAGCATTGGTACACGTCACTCCAGCACGTCCATTCAGGCGCCCCTGACCCTGCCCCTGTTCCCGGACTTGATCACGCAGGACTGGGACTCCCTCCGCCATCCGAACCTCAAGTCCCTTCACCTCACAGCCTGGATGCTCCATGGCTGAACCAGGTGGAATTGCAGTGTTCCTAGCAGGTCAGGCAAGTGCTGCAGGGTAGCAGGAAACCGTCAACTAGGACCTCCTACCTGGCTAAATGGAAGCGCTTCTCCATCTGGTCGGGTCAGCGGGGTCATGACCTGCTGGGGGTTCCAACTCCCGTTGTCCTTGACCATTTGCTTCACCTACAACAATTGGGCCTCTCCCTTTCCTCCATTCGCGTTCACTTGGCAGCCATATCCACCTTTCATCCGGGAGAGAGGGATACCTCAGTGTTTGCGAACCCGCTGGTTGGGCGTTTCCTCAAGGATATGGACAGGCTCTTCCCGCATGTGTGTTAGCCGACCCCGCTTGGGACCTGAATCTGGTCCTCTCCGTCCTCTCGGGGCCTCCCTTTGAGCCTCTGGCTTCATGCTCCCTGCTGTACCTGTCGTACAAGACCGCCTTCCTGGTGGCGATAACTTCGGCCCGACGGGTGTTGGAGCTTCGAGCGTTAACATCTGAGCCCCCATACATAGTCTTCTACAAGGACAAGGTCCAACTGAGACCTCATCCAGCTTTCCTACCCAAGGTCGTTTCACAGTTCCACATGGGCCAAGATATCTTTCTCCCGGTGTTTTATCCGAAACCACATGCCTCCAGCGAAGAGGGGAGGCTACACTCCCTGGATGTCCACAGGGCTTTGGCCTTTTACATAGAGCATACCAAGCTGTTCAAACACTCAACCCAGCCCTTTGTTGTAGTGGCAGAAAGGATGAAGGGGCTCCCAGTCTCCTCTCAGCAAATCTCTTCGTGGATCGCGACTTGCATCCAGGAATGCTACCATATAGCTAAGATCCCTGTCCCTCCGGTCACGGCCCACTCCACTAGGGCGCAGGCCTCCTCTGCGGTGTTCCTGGCTCAGGTTCCGACTCAGGAGATTTGTAGAGCGGTCCCGTGGTCCTCCATCCACACGTTCTTGTCTCACTATGCCATCACGCACCAGGCTAGGGATGATGCAGCCTTTGGTTGCGCAGTACTCCAGTTAGCAGTGATCTCCTACCTCACCTCCTAAGGTTAGGCTTGTGTCACCTACTTTGAATGGACATGAACAACCACTCGAAGAAGAAAAAACAGTTACTCACCTTTTAGTGACTGTTGTTCTTCGAGATGTGTTGTTCATGTCCATTCCAACACCCACCCTCCTGCCCCTTTGTCGGAGTGCCGGCAAGAAGGAACTGAAGGGGTGGAGGGTATGCGGGCCCCTTTATAGGGCACCATGGTGGCACATTCCAGGGGGCGCCTGGGCCGACCCTATGGATGCTGCTAGGGGAAAATCTTCCAGCTGGTGTGTACGCTGTGCGCGCACACCTACTTTGAATGGACATGAACAACACATCTCGAAGAACAACAGTTACTAAAAGGCGGGTAACCGTTTTTTTTGCCAGTGCTAAACATGATTACCACTTGCACAAAAAGGAAACTCTAAAATGTCAATTACAATTAATATTTTAATATTAATTTCCCTTGGACAGGAAATCACATATATCCCCCTATAAAATCTCCCTGATTCCTGTTTAAGCCTGCTCTTCTGCCACGCATCTACTTCTAGACCTATCGTTAAAAATACAGTGTTCCCCACAAGCCTGGAAATGCAAGTAAAGGAAAGAACACCTGCCTAATTAATTCAGGCAAATAAAAAAAACAAGGCATTAAATGACATATACATCTTCACTGTTTAGTTGCACTGCCTTCCATTTCCCAGCCTTTGTTTGCATATTGTTTATTAAGACTGTAAGGCTCTTCAGTGATGTTTGGACTTTCCCTCTTTCCCCATGAGCTTTCCACCTGCTTGTTTCAGATTTGTCAATCAGTGCTTGCTGAGTTAAGTGATGCCATACAGGAATGAATTCTCTTCAGACTGTTCTCTAAAGCACCTAGTACACTGTCGATTTATATATCAATAAATTAATAATAAATTTACTGAGGAAGGACTGCAGGATTTGGCCCACTCATATTAACAATAGAAAAGGCCTGCTATGTCATCTAGCTTTACTGCTTCCTTCTAGCATCTGTTAAAGTGCTAACCATACCAAAAATGTGCAATTCCTTCCCCTTGACACCAGCCAGCAAAATGTCCCATGGGGGGTGGGAGTGGAGAATATGCTCCAGGCGCTGCATGCACTCTCCCTCCTGTAGAGGTTGTGCCTCTGAGAGGCAATCCAAGCATCATACTGCTCCCCCACAATGTGGTCTGGTGCCTCCAGTGCGCAAAACTAGCCCTGTGTGTTCTGTAAAGCAATATACAAGTTTACAGTTCTCTCTAAATTATTTGTAATACCATTATTACATTAAAATAATATGAAAATGATAACAGACTCTTAGGCCAAGCTAAATGGTTGGGCTTTTTCTTAACCTCAAGCCAAATCTAGAGTATTTTATTTTATTTGTGCTTTTGCAAATAACCTCAGGAGTCATCCAGTGGATTCCTGTACAAGCATGACTTAACTCAGCAAATACCGACTCACAAGTCTCAAACAGTCAGGTGGAAAACTCATGGGGGCAGGGAAGGAAGGGAGTGCAAACATCCCTCATTCGGAGAAGAATGAACCTGTTGAATCCAGCCATTTTGTACATCTAACCAGACCTAACACATGTAGCCCCAGTGACATCCTAATAAAACTGTCAGGCCTCAGTATCAGTAATTCACACCAGTATTTTTAGATTCTCTGTAAAAAGTGTGTGTGGGGGAGACCCTGCTTCATAGATGAAAAATGAAGTGTGAATCTGAAAGGCTAGGCTGAAAAAGAGCAGATGCCGACATCTCGAGTTAATATATTGCACTTAAAAACAGATCTGTCATCAGCCTCCACTTAGACGAGGAAAGGGGCACTCATCTAAATAAATATGGCAGCGGTTTCATACAATGGACCTGCCTTTTAAATAATAAGAATTGTTATATCATTATGAAAGATATGGTCTGCCATTCACCATCGACTTACAGTTATGGGTTAGAGCACATAGTTCCTCTCTTTCCCTTTTACAGTAATTTTAAATGACACCTTTTCACACTATCAAGAAAACCATTAGCACTACTAGAACAAAACTAGTAGGAGAAGGGTTAATAATTGCAAGATTATACAGCTGAGAACACTACAAACACTGAAACATGCAGGGGGAAAAAAGAGAGGGGGAAATTTTTTTCAATATTCAATGAAACTAAGAAAAGAAAAAGTCTTCAAGAACTTCTCTCGTGTCACATTTGTACAAATATTATATCCAGGGTAGAGCTACTTACCTAAGAAATAGGAATGTAAACGAATGGCATTTTTACAAATATGTCCTACTACTTAAGGTTATCCTTTCAAATTAATACATTCTGGCAAAACTTTCATATAGAAATGTGAGTATCTGGTTCTGTTTCCTCTTATCTGTCCCAGCTGTACAGCACTGAAGTTTGTTTCCCTGTTTATCTGTATTAGGATTATTATTACCTCATGATAATGAGGTCATGGATCAAATCTGAGAAATGTTTTATTGTAGTTTCCTCAGGATTTGCATTTCCTATGATATGTGGCATGACCCCCAAGTCCTAGACATTTAACGAGGAGTGTAAATTGGTTGCATATGTACAGGGACACTTCTGAGGTGCTCTGCTTTGGCCTAGCCTGGTGACAGTTGGCTAATGCTCTCTTTGTAGTAGTATGCATCTATCCACCTGCTTATCTGAGAATCTAGATTTTAGGTGCTTGGGTTGGGATTTTCAAAGATGCCTAAAGAAATTAGACTTTCAGTGGGAGTTGGGCACCATCCCTCAGACTCTCTTGAAAGTCCCAGCATTTGGAATAGTAGCTTTAAATAACATTAAGCATTGTGCATATGTTTGTGTTAGTACAGTGCACACCTTAGGCATTAATAAGATGAACAGCAGCACAAAGATATTATGGAAGTGTTTATCCAAGGGGTAAACCTCTTACGATTAAAATACTACAAATGAGAAATTGGTAAATCAGTAATTAAAAATATCATCCTAACAATAAACTACCAATGATGAGTGGACATGGTGTGATGATATATTTGAGAAGCCCTTGGAAACTTAATGGGAAGAGGGAAAAGGACACTGTAAGCCAGATTGTGATTTGGATCAGGCAGGGTAGTAAGAGGGAATAAGAACCCCTTTTACATGGTACATGGTGTACCTGGATGTTATGTATGGGTCTGAAGGGTTACTTCCTTCCCTGAGTAGCTGGTTTCAGAGTTGGCAGAGAAGGCAGAGCTTTGGTTCCCCTGCCACACATACATTTCTTGGCCAACATAGAAAAATGTCATAGTTTGCTGCTGGTACAGGCTGGTAACAAATTATTACCCCTGAAGCAAGGAGGAAGCAATGGAGGAAACTGTGACTCACCCATGCATTTCTTAGGGCTTGTCTATGCCCCATCACAGTGTGGCCTATGGGGGTGGGGATTACAGCACACACTCAAGTGTTGCATTATAACTGACCCCAGTAGACCTGGCTACAAACAGGACTACATTAATGTAAACAAGGCAACTTTTAGTTTGTGCTAGCGGGGTCTGCAGAAATCACTGCTTCACACCCCTGTCGTCCACACTGCCTTAGTCCCAACGGCTCCCAAGGCTAATCCTGAAGCACTGTAGATTCCACAGAATCCTTTACTCAGGCCTGTATCTAAACCAAAACCTAGCTTAAATTTTTCTGCTTCACCTTAATCACATCCTAGAGGGTGGAAGTATAAACAGCACCTGCCCTCTCCCAGAGTTAATCTAACCCTTGTTCTTGGGTTGTAGCCTTCCTAGTTAGTGCACGATGAAGCAATTAGACATTGTCTGTGCTAGTAAGGGTACTGTATGGACTATGTATAAATCCCATGGTGTTACATAAAATGTAATCACATACATTTCAGATATATTGTCCTTGATTGCTGAAGTAATTTTTGTGATAATTGTACTATAGAGCTAACGAAGCTGGTTTTGTACATGTGTCAAAGATTCATAAAATATTCCAAGTAATGCTTTGAAAGACCTGCTATGTTGCATTTTCTCTTGGTGAAGTGGGCATAACACTTTGCAGTATATTTTTACCTCTCTCTTTGCTAAATGCTTGGAACAAACAGGATTTCCTGTTATTACAAACCTTTGATGGGTACTTTAAAGAAGCCACATATATGAAATCTCATATTTCCTGAGGTTACATCAGTAATGTGTGTGGAGTGCAAATGTTTTAAGTGGAGTGTGTATAAATGTCCTTTATAATGCCATAAGCACAGCATTCCTTGTGTTATATACAAGGCAGACCATGCACAATGTAGAGAAATAGCTAAAATCCAGTAATGAATAAGAATGTCCTGAGTTTACGTACAAAGAATTGGGTACCCTAGCTTCAAATCCTGGGGAAAGGTAATCCACAAAGCCATGGAGAGGGCAAGTAGAATGTTGATAAATGCAAAGTAAGGAACATTGAAAAAAATAATCCCAACTATGCATACAAAATTATGGGGCCTAAATTAGCTGTAACCACATAAGAGAGATCTTGGCGTTGTCATGGATAGTTTTCTGAAAACATCTGCCCAATGTTCAGAGACAGTCAAAAAATCTAACAGAATGTTAGGAACCATTAGGGAAGGGATAGGTAATGAGGAAAAATATCATAGTGCCATTATATAAATCCATGGTATACCTACACCTTGAATGCTGTGTTTAGTTCTGGTTATCCCAGCTCAAAAAAGATATATTAAAATTGAAAGAAGTACAAAGAAGAGCAACAAAGATGATTAGGGGTATGGAACAGCTTCCATATGAAGAGAGATTAAAAAGACGGGAACTGTTCATCTTAGAAAAGAGATAACTAAAGGGGGACATGATAGAGGTCTATAAAATCATGACTTATGTGGAGAAAAAGTGTTATTTACCTCTTCACATAACACAAGAACCCAGGGTCACTTAATGAAATTAGTAGGCAGCAGGTTTAAAAAACATAAATGTACAGTGAACCGATGGAACTCATGCCAAGGTGTTGTAAAGGCCAAAAATACAACCAGGTTAACCTCCCCCCCCCCAATTATTATATAAGTTCATGGAGGCTAGGTCCATCAGTGGATATTAGCCAAGATGGTCAGGGATGCAGCCCCATGCAGCAGATGTCCCTAAACCTCTGACTTCCAAAAGTT
The DNA here is from genome assembly GCF_007399415.2 of Gopherus evgoodei. Taxonomy (NCBI): domain Eukaryota; kingdom Metazoa; phylum Chordata; order Testudines; family Testudinidae; genus Gopherus; species Gopherus evgoodei. The sequence goes on from NC_044323.1 coordinate 90,016,017, forward strand.
GGGACTGGACAACAGGGAATGGACCATTTGATAATTGCCCTCTGTAAGGATCTATAGGACTAGAACTTGGGTCTGCAGAGCCTGGGTTAGCTGAGGGTCCCACATTTGCCACCAAGAGGCTATACAGAGCACATCCAAGACGCACTATTAAGACTGGGCACCCCAGGGAGTACCTCCCAAAGCGTTAAGAGTGACAGCATTCTGCAGCCTTCTGATTGGTCACTGCTCATTTTAACCCTGGTGGGTGTCCTTACGAAGTTATTGGGGCAACAACATAGAGCTCTGGCTTACTGTGACTCCAGACCTCATTTTGCTTTCTGATCTCTGGTCTCTGTCCTTGGCTTGACTCTTGCCTGTTGATTCTGCACTAGTGATTACTCTGATCCCTACTCGCAGACTACTGCCTCTAGGCCATTCTTAACTCATGGACACCAGCCCAGATGTGACAGCCCAGATGTGCCCCCATGTCTTACACCCTGTTTTGTTCATTCTCTCTGAAGCATCTGGCATTGGCCACAGGATACTGGGCTAGATGGACCATTGGTCTGACCCAGTCTGAGCATTCTTATGACTACAGGAGAAGTCCGACAACATACCTCACTTGCTGAATCACTGTAGAAAGTGTTCTCTTCCCCCTGCCAGCCTCCTTTTGAGTTAAACAGTGATTTGACAGGAGTTGATTAGCTTTTCTGACGCTTGTGGAGCTAAAGGCATGTCTCCGCTGTTCCACAGTTTGGAGTATGGAAGTGCAAATAGCAGTGTGCACCAAAGAACTGAGCTCTAACTCTCCTGTGTGGTGTGAACTAAAAGGTCCCTAGTTCACACTAATCTAATCCTGTTTGAAAGGGACTACGTTAGTGCGAACTGAGGACCATTAAATTCATGCTTGCAGTGTCCATGCAGAGAAATTACAGTGAGGCCCTTGAGTGTGGACTGCCATACTCACCCTAGTCGTCCAAACTGTGAGGCAGTGTAGACATGGCCCTAAGACAAAAAGATTCAGATTTGGGTGCCCAAAACACGTAAGTTCCTTTGTGGGTACCTAAACAAAAGCAATTTGGTTTTTCAGAATTGCCAAATGCAATTCTTGATGACTTCATTGGGAATCATGAGTGTCTGGCACCACTGAATATCAGGCCACTTAAAACTCCCATCCTATGAGTTGCTGAGCATTGTCTACTCCTATTGCCTTTGAGCCAGCACTCAATGTACTACGAAATAAAGCCTTTATTTCAGTGCCTAACCATACATTCTGGTGTCTAAATCTGAACTCTTTGGGTTTTAATCCGTCCAAATCTAGTGATTTTTTATTATTTATCTGCTGCTAATCAAAGCACTTTACAGAATTGTGATGGAACAGTGAGGGAATCTGAATGACTCACTTCCATGGAGACACCCCACTCCCACTATTCTGGATGTATAACTAACGCAGGGCATTGAAGGTATTTATTTCTCTGTTAATGAACTATGTTAAGGGAATGGTCATTCTCAAAATAGTAGACACAATGGCAAAAATAACTACAGTAATGCAGAGTTAAGGTTGCTGGGTGGTATGTCAACTCTGTGGGTTGAGTTGAGCAAAACTCAAACTTCTGAAAACCAGGAAATGCAGTTAAGGCTGCCCATTCAACCTTAACTCTTCTCTCTTTCACCAGTTCCCCAATATGCCCTGTTAACACATACAACTTTACTCTGCCAACCCTACTGTTGCTGAAATATACAAGCTTTTCACCTCCTTTTACAACCCATTCATTCTCACCCACAGGATTCCATCTAAAAGTTAAAGGACCAAAAAAGAAAAGAAAAAGCACACAACAAGGGAGAGATGCTAGGTGTGCTTGTTAAGCTGAGCAATCAGGAAAAGGCATTTCAAAAATATGAGGGGTTTTAAAGGTGTTCGTGGGGGTGGCTTCCGGTCTCCATGACCCCTGGGCAGTGAAGTTCACAACTGTGATCAGAGAGGTGAGTATCCGGCATTGTGGGACAGCTGCTGAAGGACTGTTAGGGTCATCATAGGTCACACTGTCTACTCTCACATTGTGTTGACCTCAGCAGTTCCATCACAGCTCATTGCCATTCAGGGAGATGCTGTTACTGCATCACCATAATGGGGCACGTGTGCCAACCAGTGATAAATTTGAGTGTAGACATATGCACAAATAGGCTGATGCAGGGTGGCTTATGTTAACCTAACTCTGTAGTGTAACAAAGCAACAATGATTATTTTTGAGGATGGGGCTGTAACTTGGAAACCCCTTGGTCAAATGACACCAAATTTGGATCACTAATGCTAGTTCATGCCTCCATTAGGCATACCATATATCAAAGCAATCCAACTAACTATTCAGATTTTTAGAGCACTTACAAAGGTTGATCTTTAAAGCATATAAAATGGCAGGAATGGAAACCTGTTAATTGTTTTCTGTACTGGTGGATGCAAAAAATGTACATTTTCTTAAATACCATTCTCAATTTGGGTTCCCAAAGATTTAGTGGGTGCTATGCACTACCTTGGGTAAAACTCAACAAATTAAGACTATTTTAACTTGCATCACATCAATAGTTTGCTCTTTAGCTGTGGGAAAAAGAAACTCCACCTAAAACTTTTTTGTAAATGGCTATTCTTGTTGGTCTCTATATGTATTCCAAACGTGGTTGGAGCCAGAAGGCTTTTGTAGCAGTGTTTGTGGAACCATTGGCTGAAATGATACTAATTCTGCCATTCACCCAATTGCGACAGATATACATTTTTTAATTAAAGTTAATGTTTAAAATCAAATTTACACAAGTTAAGAGGGAAGGTACTGTACATCTGGGGTCAGACTTGGGTTATGAGGGATTACAAGTTTTGGTTATAAGGTTCATAGGATACATACGTAGTACATAACCTACATAGACTGTGATTGGGATGTGGGAGTTTTTAAAGCATGAGTGGATAAGTGGTCTCCAGTTCACCACCCATAGAATATATTTAGAGTCCAAGTCAGTATTGGTGTAGTGAATAAGTATACAGGTGGGGTGCGTCCCTTGGTTTGTCAGGGAAGGAAGGAAGTGGGTTATTTTTCTGATTAGTGGTCTCGATTACTTGACCTGGTACTGACAGTGTCCTGTGATGTGTTCCGTGTAGATGTCTCTGGACCACCTGATGGCGTCAGACACCATTTCAAAGAAATCAGACTAAGCATATCAATTTTAGAGGACCTAGAAAAGTCAACCTTTAAACAGATGTGTCATAAACAGAGTGTTAAGGGTTAATGTCTCTTATACCTGTAAAGGGTTACAAGCAGGAAACTGGACACCTGACCAGAAGACCAATCAGAAGACAAGATACTTTTAAATTCGGGTGGAGGGACGTTTGGGTGTGAGTTCTTTGTTCTTTGTTCTTCTCTCGGAGGGTCTGAGAGAGACCAGACATTACTACAGGCTCTCTAAGTTTCTTTTCATATAGTAAGTAAAACAGGCGGTTTAGGCTTTTTAATTGTTTTACACTATTTGCATTTGTGGATCTGGCTGGTTAACTTTTATATGTGTAGTTGCTGGGAATATTTTGATTTGTATTGGTACTGGGGGGAAGGTCTCTTTCTGGTGTCTGTAAGCTATAAGACCCTGTAATATTTACATCTTGAAGTTACAGAGTTAATTCTTTACTTTTTCCTTTCTTTTATTAAAAGATTTCTTTTTAGAGAACCTGATTGATTGTTTTTTCTCTGTTTCCCTTGTTTTATCCCAAGGGATTGGGATAACTCACCAGGACGAGTGGGGAGACGGGAGGGGGAGAGAGAAAATCTCTCTCTGTGTTCCTTGAATCTGTTTGCCTCTTTGTGAAAGGGAAGGGAAATGCTTCCCTGTATGGTGATTTAAGAGGTTAGATCAGGATCTCAAGATAGCCCAGGGAGGGAAGTTCTGGGAGGGAGAAAGGTGAGGGAATGGTTTATTTCTCCTTGTTTTAAGAACCCAAGGGATCTGGGTTCTTGGGGTCCCCAGGGAAGGTTGGGGAGGTCAGAGTGCCCCAAAACACTATATTTTTGGGTGGTGGCAGCCTATCAGATCTAAGCTGGTAATTAAGCTTAGGGAAATTCATGCTAGTATCTCATTTTCTGAACTCTAAGGTTCAGATCTGAGAAAGATTGCTATGACAAGATGTCATGATGCAACATTAACTATAATGATGCTTCCATGCCACTATGATATACTGTAAGCCTTAATGTTGAATTTACAGGAATAACATCTGTCTGTGATATTAGAAAAAGGATCTTGTAAGTGCATATCATAAATCTTATACTGTAGTGAGGTAGATGAGTTAACAAAAACTCCTTGGAAAAGCAACCTTTTGCACAAGTTTATTTTATAAAAACACAGTGCTACTCATAAACATATATTATGACAGTGGCTATCACATTGTAAGTATCAAGTTAGTCTTTTGAAACTTTATGCAAATCCATTGGTGATGTGTACACCACTGCACACCCATTGAACTGTACTTCATGTGTTCCTAGTGCCAATGAAAACAAAGTGTTCTCCAAATAATTCAGGGAAATATTAATTGCTGGGAGAGGCCAGGATCTAGTTTTCAAAATCACTACTTTGCTGAGCAGCTAAAAATTGAAGCTAGAGGAGTCTCTCTTGGCTTTAACTCTAACTTTCTCATTATCTGGAGGGAGGTAGGAGTAAACTGAGCAAGATTTTAGTTGTTTTTCTGTCCAGAGACAGCTTTTAATATAGCATGTTCTATTACAATTTTATAGAAACAGCTCTCTTCAGAAAAGAAATAAATAACTCTGCAGTAGCTCATAGTAAAGCTTCCATATACTCTGGAAATATCTGGTGTAACAATTACAGTAATCACAAATAGTTTAGCTCCTCCCTCTATTTTCACTGAAGTTTCTTAAAACATTTTTTTAAAATGTCAAAATAATTTTCCTTGCCAGCATCAGTCTATTATTTGAATGTCTTCTCTACGCTCCATCCACATCAAGCTCAAGTTCTTTGTTCTTGCCTTCAAGGCCCTGAATAGCTTTTCTTGTGCCCACATACTGGATCTCGTTTCCAAATGCTGCCCCACCTTGTTCCATGTCTCCCTATTCAAGCTTCCAGTCTCTAATTGCCCCTCCTTCCACAGACAAGGTGGGTGAGGTAATATCCTTTATTGGATCAACCTCTGTTGGTGAGAGAGACAAGCTTTCAAACTCACACAGAACTTCTCTACAGGTCTGGGACACATACTCAGGATATCACAGCTAAATACAAGGTGGACCAGATTGTTTTGCATAAGTAAATACATATTTCAAGGGACCATACAGGGTGAAGTGGCCCACTAACATCCCTCCAGTCGTGGGGGGAAAGGCAGCATGGCGGGGTGTTGTTAGTGGGTAGCTGATTTTTGTAACAAGCCATAAATCCCATCTCTATTCAGTCTATTATTTTTTTTTGTGTCTAGTAAAGTTATGAATTTAAGCTCCCAGGCTTGTCTCTTAAAAGTGTTGTGCAAGTTTCCTTTGTTCCTGCACAACACTTTGAAAAGACAGTAGGAGAGAGGCTGTGAGGAGTAGCCAATCAGGGAGTGAGGAGCTTATCTTTGGAAGGCTGAGAGAACTGTAAGTACCTTGGACAGAGCAGCTGCTGTTGGGACTGGGGGAGTGAGAGGGAGCTCCTGGCTGACTGCTGGGACTGAGCACCTGTGTGCCCTGAGGTCAGGCTGAAGAAGGGGCTGGGGGCCATGGGGAAGTGGCCCAAGAAACATAGCAGCATTGGGAGAAGTTAGAGTTCCAGCTTGAGGCTGCTATCCACAGGGTCTCTGGGCCAGGACCCAGAGTAGTGGGTGGGACCAGGTTGTCTCCCACTCACCACTGGGGAAGTGGCATGATTATTGGCCTGAGTCACTAACCCTGGAAGGGGGAACATGGATGCTGACACAGCCGAAGGGCTGAGTTGCAAAGAGGGCACAGCGGTTCCTGAGGTGGCAGGCAGATGCAGAGATGGAGCCATGGACAGGTGGCGTTGGTATCGAGCTAATCTGCAGAGTGACTAAAAGGAGGCGCCAGTCCAGTGATGACTGACATGCCCCATGACAGTGAGCAAGACGCTGTTACCAGGATTAATACCCGAAACATTGGAACAACTGAATAGGTGTTAGAGGAATACTGGATCCTAGACAGAATGAGGCTTTAGAAAGATTTTTTTAACCCAAAGCCAAGAAGCAGAAGAGGGAATAGATGCTTACATTATAGATCTGAGAACTTTGGCATCCACAGGTAACTTTGGAGACATTAAAGATTCCCTAATTAGACACAGGATTGTTTGAGAAACATATGATTCCATCTTAAAGGAGAGATTATTGAGAAAAACAGTTTTAAACCTAGAGAAATAATTATAAATGCCAAGGGCTGCTGAACTGTCCTGGGAAAAGATCAAAACAGTAATAGCCACTAGTGCAGAACAAGTACAGACTCAAGCTAAAGGAAGCCAGGAGGCAGGTTAGAGACAGTCTAACTGAGAATGCAGACATGGTCCAGTGCATATATCACTCCTGGGGGAAGTCTGTGCCAACAATTCTGCACACAATATTTAAAAGTCTACAAAATTCTGCATATTTTATTTGTCAAAATAACACAATATAATCATACTCCCTCTGTCAGCCATGGATGCCCGTGCCAGGTGCTGTGGGGAGTGCTAGGGCGAAATAAATTCTGTGGGGAAAAAAATAAAAATTTCCATGGAACATTAATTCTGTGCAAATTCTGCATTGCGCAGTAGCACAGAATTCCAGCAGGAGTAATATACTGTGAAAAGTAACAAGAAAGGAGGAAAGAAAAATTCCCACCTTATGGGCAACAGTGCAAGAGGCTTGGGAAACAAAACCACTTTCTATTCCAATGTTGCAGCTATCCAGGAAGAAAAAGCAGCATTATATCAGTGACTGAGGATTTAGAGACTTCCAGATGAAGGAGAATGTCTGCACTGTGACTTTAGCGGATCCCAAACTCTCAATATATGCACTGCAGAAGAAGGCTGTCAACCATTGAACTGCCATATTTGTATGGCAACCAACCACCAATTCAATTCCAGCTGGATTGAAGTGCCAGCTGCCACGTAGTCCCAGCAAAATTGCTAAGCAGCAATATTAGATTGGAGAAATGTGATCAAGTGCTGGTGATGTACACTAAAACCATTCTGAGGCCAGGGGGCAAATGCAGGTTGCTAACATGACCCACAAAGAAGTCTCCATGGAAAACTGTATCAGAAACATGTTCAAGAATTCTAGGAACAGTGAAACCTTAGAAGCATTTTCTCTGTTTGCATACAAGTGAAGGGAACTACTGTGTAACCCAAAGGCTTCATATTCAAGAATGCTCCCTTTAATTGGGAACTTCAAGATTAAGCAACTATGCTTGGCCTTATCCAACTCTCACTTATGCAGGTGTAATTTTACTAAGGAAAATAGGATTACATCATTTTTAAACAACAGGAAAGAATCAGGTCCTTTGGATACTGACAACCATAAGATGGTAAGTATGGAGTGCCAGACTGGTGTGCCACAGGTTAGCTCTGCTTCTTTGTTAAGAGAATAATTTGAAGTTCTGAGGATGCATTTTGCAAGGAAGTACCAAACAACACTTACACCTGAAAAATGCTTTTTCCTCTCAGCCATCACCGGAAACACAGCTCTTGAGAACTGGAAAAGCTGACAAGTGGCTAGATTGATTTGGCTTTTGGTACTAGCCACTTTATATATGTTGCTGTTGGTTGTTGGAAAACATGACTGTAATTTAGAGGCTTGCCCTGATCTAAATTACTAGCTAATGGATAATTTAGATAATCCTCAACAGCTGGATGCAGTCATTATAAAGATTAATTCCAAAAAAGGAAGGCTTGTCAGTTCATAGTTAATTTAAGTCACAATATCCTAACTTTGAGATATCAAAGATCACACTGGTAACTTGCTAGGAACCTCAGGAACACAGCTAATTTGCATAACATGGAACCAATTGGTTTACATTTTCCATTAATACAACCAAGTGACACATTTATCAGTATGACTGGCTACTTGCATCAAAATAAAGAATTGGGATGATGAGGCCAGATCCTCAGATGGTGCAATCAGCAGAGCTCCATAGACTTCAGTGTGCTATGTCGATTTACACCAGTTGAAGATCTGATCTGTTGTCTCCACAGGATGCACCTGAGCATTAGAGAGAAGAGCAGCTGTGATCCCAATTTTAGAACTCCATGGATTGCCTTTGGGCTGCACTTTGGCGGCCTCTGCTTTAGATTTAAACTTAATGACTGGGGGAGGAGGAGTAATAACAGTTTGCTTCCTTTGTTCAAAGTGGTTTATTGTGACTAATAAATTTGCTGTGGGGTAGTACTACAGCTTTACTATCTGCAGCATGGATACCAGTTATCACGGATTTTTAAAAACACATCACAAGCATTTGATACTTCTAAACAAATGGCTTAATTATTATTTTAAAATTCTGAAGCTATAACTTGTTTACTTGTGACTTGAGGCAGGTTTACTATTACAAGCACTCTAATGTAAGTAGAATGCTTTTGTTTTGTTTTTCCAAAACTTTGAGATGCAGGTTTTGGCTTTGCAAAACCAAACTTCTGAGTTGTCCAGATATTGGTCCTATTTTATCCATATGCCCCCAATACTAGGAAAGCTCAAGTAGGCTATGTGTTAAACAAAATGTTTCTCTTCTTGGCTCCTCTCTAAGTGTATGTACGTGCAAGTTTGAATATACATAATTCAGTATTACCTTCCTTTTGTCTATATAAATTATATAGACCATGGTTATTTTTTGTGTTTCATGAATGGTTAGTAAGTCTTACTGAATTATACCTTTTTTAACTCTCAGAAGATGGTGAGATTGGTGATAAATTATTTGTAGGTGTGGCAGAAGTTAGCTTTAGTTACACTGTGACAAATTTTAAGTTTTACTTTTGATAAAAAGAAAAAGGAAACGGCCATTGTTTCCCTATTCCGAGAATTACTCACTGGTCGAGTCACAAGAGGACTGTGAAAGTTGTTGGAACCTGTGAATTTTAAAAATATATAACCTATTTGGGGAGCATCTGACTCCTGTGGCTAGTATTAAGCACAGACAGTGCTCAGCTAAGAAATTAGATCCTGTGTACCAGCAGATAGTATCTACTGGCAATAGAAGCATGTGCTCCTGCCCTCTGTTGCTCTTCTCCTTCCTCCAGGGAAAGAAAACTGAAAAACTGAGTGAGAGATGGGGAAGGGCAAGTGAAACTAAGCATAGAATAGAACAGTTTTTGGAGGGAACAGAGAGCTTTCTATAGCTCCTGAGAGGAGAAAGATGATGTAATTATAAAGGGTCTCTCAATATAAAACTACCTGCTAATGCTCAAAACAATCCCCTGTCCCATTTAATGGAACTCTTATTGGGCATGCTGAGAGAAAAGGAATAACTGCTCAGGGAGCAAGCACTGTGTAACCACCTGTGGGTAGCTGAAGTGAGCTGCCTTCTCTGCATAACCAGCTTGGTCCTGTTTCTGAGATGTACAGCCCTGCAAATCTGTGGATATTCACGGACCATTTTTGCAGATCACGAATTGGATGCAAATATAAATTTTGTATCTCTGCAGGGCTCAGCCCTCGTACAGATTAGCTAATGGAGGAAGCCTAATGAAACAGGAGTTACAAATGCTCTTGCCTGTAAATCTGGATTTTCTTCCCCCAAAATAGGAATACTATCATTACCTGAATCCCAACTGAAGATTTCTCTTACTTGCTTATGTCCCTATCAGCATGGTTCCACTCACCACCTTTAAACCATTGATGTTGTCAACTTGGCATTGCTTTAACATATATTTATTATAGGTTTTAGTCCCCTGAAAGGACCTGGGAGTAGTTTAGAATGAACAGCAATCTGATTGGTTAATCTGTTCCGATTCACTGGGCTTCTTTTAGCCACTTACTTGGGGGCGAACCTGTTCAGCAATGTCCCTGATTGAGGCTTTACTCATCGAAAGCTAGTTTTGGTCTCTAGCAGAGTAAAATGCTTATTCAAAGCCCAAGACAAGCTTGAACATCTGTCTTAGTTTGTACATCGACCCCTGTTGTGACTATAGCCTGCATCTGACACTGTTCTGCATCTCTATATGTATGTATGTCCCGAGGTTAGGATAATGCTATTTTAATAGGTTTTTCCTAGAGGAAAAGAAAGTTTATCTGGTGACACATGAAACCTTTCAAACTTCTAGAATGAAACCTAAGAACAAATGTGTAACAGTTCATCATGGGCTAAATCCTGACATTTTTGCTCTGATAAAATTCTCATTGAAACCAATGAGAACTTTGTCTGTGTAAAGATTTGGCCCTACAGTGACAAGGTGAACATAGATCAGAATCATGGAGGGAACAGTTTTGTCAGTAGATTATGTATTCACTGAACACACAGAGAAAATGCTGTGAGTGGAATGGAAGGGGGATGATGATGAAGAGGCCAGGGCATGTGATAATGTCAAATAAACCTATTTGTTATCAGTGAAATACAAACTTGTGGGGCAGAAGCAACTCTTGCAATAATTGGTGTCTTCAGTTTTCCCGGACCCTTTTCAATATGTTTTTTTTAGATCTACTTATGGTACAGAGACAGCCCTGCTCATATTGGACAATGATTTCTCTCTGGTGGTGGACAAAGACTCAGAGGTTGAGGCACATTCCTGCAGTGAGGTGTGCTGCTCCAGGGGGAGTTGTGGAAGGGATTGTTCCTTAGGTAAGCACATTCCAGCACATCACAAGAGAGCCCTCAGGGAAAGAAAGGCAACCGCAGTGGTCTCTCTTAGAAAGACAAGAATGGAGCTACTCAAATACCACTTCTTCCAACCCTCCCAGAAGTTCAGAACCCACAGTCATCCCACAACAGTTTATGCTCAACAGTATTAAGGGCAGTTGATAGATCTAAGAGAATCAGAAGACAGGTGGGGCCAGTTTGTAGCTGGCCTTTATAGGGGTGCAATGGAAGAAGGGGAGGGTGCAACTGATTTTCCCCCCTCTGCAGCCTACATATAGGCCAGCCACAGTTGCAGTCCTTGTACTCAGGGCAGCACAAGGATGGCTTCTATATGTGTCCCAAAAGCCTGTGGCTCTGCTCCACCCCACATACCAGTGAAAGCAGGATATAGCATCCTAACAGTTTCTGTGCACTCCCCCTGACCCAAGTGCACCAGGATGTGTGGGGAAGAAAGGTGCTAGTCTGTCACCCCTTCTGTTTGATGTGTGTCTGAGAACACTGGAGGAAACAATTAAATGTCTTGGACTGCAGTGCCATCAGTATGCTGATGTTAGTCATTTTGCCTGACTCTGGTGACAGGGTTGCTCAAGTTTTCCAATGGTTAGCAGAGATGTGGAGATGGGGAGTGTTAGTTGAGGGGCTCTTGGATAATTCTTAGGTGAAGTTAGCTAGGTGGTGAAAATTAATATCTCCTTCCCCTTTATAGTGAGGTAGTCTGATTTTAAGTTTTGTGTTTTGTTTTTTTTCGTCTACATCTGGCAAGGAGATTGACAAGATCTTTGTCTGAAGAGAAAAGCTGCAGAGTTAATTGGAATTAGACCTGGACATCACTCAGTAATTCAGAATTCATCTCTATTTACTTAACAGCATTACTGACAGGAAACATAGGCACCTGTACTTCCTTAGTCTGTTCTGGCTTCAAATTTGTTTTCAGATGCAATTCAAGATGTTTGTTTTGACCCTGCAATACCCTTCATGATTTGACACCTGGTTATCTGAGACAGGTAACTGGGACATTTGAACTAAAAACCCCAGATTTAAATGGGGAAGTGGTGGCAGGATGTTTACTATGATTTCTGTTGTGCCAGGCTTACAGAAACCTTTGGGATATTCTGAGACCCCTGTATATTTACAGACTTTTGTCTGTGTTGGGTAACTGTCCAAGGGTCCAATTTTTTTTTAGGTTTGTGAGTTAATGTCCTTTAGCCAATTCATGAATTGTCAATTAATGTGTGTTTTTAAAATGATAATACAGTCACTTAAAGTGTTTCTGCAGTTTTGAAGCTATTTACCTGTTGGTTAGATATTTCCTATACATATAGTACGATAGGCCATACTAACAGAATTAATAAAAAGTCTCAAACACTTTTAAAGTGAGACCACTGTACATGCACAAACGGCCTGATTTTCCCATCACATCAGTTTTATACTATTGTAGCTCCATTGACTTCACTGCATTTCCTCTTGATTTTTATCAGTGAGAGAGCAGAATCAGACCCCAATTAGATTCTGACCAGCATTTTTCATAAATCTAATATAAATATATTGTTCATCCCACAACATACTTTCCTACATGATTAAAAGCTTTCTCTTGGATTTTGGCAAAGACAGGTTCACTTCAGCAGAAGCTACTGTATGAGGAATTCCTTAGTTAGTTCCACCTTGAAGTTAGCACCATTCACAGAGTTATAGAATCATAGAAATGTAGGAATGGAAGGGACTCTGAGAGGTCGTCTAATCCATCCCTCTCCCATGCTGAGGGAGGACCAAGTAAACCTTAACCATCCCTGACAGGTGTTTGTCTAGTCTGTTAACTCCCCCATCACCCCTGCAGTGACAGGGATTCCACAACCTCCCTAGTAACCTGTTCAAGTACTTAACTATATTTATACTTAGAGAAAACTTTCTCAATCTCCTTTGCTGCAGATTAAAATCATTACTTCTTGTCTTATCTACAGCAGATATGGAGAACAATTGTTTATCGTCCTCATTATATAAAAACCCTTAACATATATGAAGACTGTTAACAGGTCCCCCCTCAGTCTTCTTTTCTCAAAACCAAATATGTCCAGTTTTTTAAACCTTTCCTCAACTTTCTAAGGCTTTTATCATTTTTGTTTCTCTCCACTGGATTTTCTAGTTTGTCCACATTTTTCCTAAACTGTAGTGCCCAAAACTGGACGCTATTCCAGCTGAGGCCTCACCAGTGCTGAGTAGAGTGGGACAATTACCTCCTGTGTCCTGCATTTGATGCTCTTGTTAACATACCCCCCAGATGATATGAGCCTTTTTCACAATTGCATGATATTGTTGGCTTCTATTCAATTTGTGATCCACTATAACCCCCAGATCCTTTTCAGTATTACTACTGCCCAACCAGTAGTTCTCCATTTTGTACTTGTGCATTTGATTTTTTTTCCATCCTAAGTGAAGTACTTTACACTTGTCTTTATTGAATTTCACTTTGTTGATTTCAGACCAATTCTCTAATTTATCAATGTCATTTTGAATTCTAATCCTGTCTTCCTTACTTCTTGAAATCCCTCCCTGTCATCTGGAAATGTTATAAGTGTGCTCTCCCCTCCATTACCTAAATCACTAATGAAAATATTGTTTAATATCAGACTCCACTAGATATGCCCTCCCATTGTGACAGTGAATCATTGATAACTACTTTTTTAGTATGGCCTTTCAACCAGTTGTGCACTCATTTTATAGTAATTATCATCTAGAGCACTTTCCCCTAGTTTGCTTATGAGAAAGTGTAGCAGAGCGTGGCAGGGCCGCCTTGGCTCCTGCCTCTGATAAGTCCACAAAATCACTCTGAGACCCTGGGGTTAGTATCCATTGGTGCAGTTTATTCACAGGCTTGTTCCCACCATCATTTCACCATGTACAGTTGGCCCTTCACCATCTGTTGGAGGGAGGCACTACTCCCTGCTTCCACTCCCTGCCTTTTCCCTTTCTTTCTGCTCCCCCTTTGCTTCCTTCCCCTGAAGATTTTATACAGCCCCAGGATAATTAGACAACAGTTGTCTCTGCTTCCCCAATTAGGGTGCCATTATCTCCAGCCAGCTGTAATCTATCCCCCTAAATGGGAGCTGGTGTGAGAGAGGGCTGAATCAGCAACCCTTTGCCCAGCACCCTGTCATACACTTCCCCCATTTCTCTGACCATCAGGTTCACCCCCCAAAATCCTCTCCTTCCTCTACTGAGGGGGAGGGGATCTATGCGTGAGTCTTTTCCCCTCTTTTGGGGCAGTTCTAGGGTTTGCCATATGAGGATCCTTCATTCCTCACACACAAAAACTACACTGTGTGGGGGTTGGACAGCCCCACAGCTCCATTGCAATCCCCAGGTCCTCATACCATTCACAGCCCTCTGGGTGTTCTCTTGTTTTTCCCCCTTCTTTTCCATCAGGGGTTTGGCATTGGTCCTGGCTCTCTCCCAGATAATCAGGGCTTCCTGTCCCCCAAGCTCGTCCAACAGGGCCTGTGCTCTTCCTCTGCTGATTTGCTAATAAGGGCCTCCACCAGGCTTTGCTCTCTGGTCAAGGACCCTGGGGTGGACATCTTGCCCATAGTTTCCCTCTCCTTTCTTGGGCTCTGTTGTCTAGGGGTTTTCTGCTTAGGGGTCTCTACCCCCGTCCTTGGGGATTCTCTCTCTGTCTACCTTCCCTCCTGCCTGGGAAGGGGTCCCAGTCCATACCCACCATCATTGGATAAGGCAGGCCCTTTACTTTCCTGACCTCTTGCCAACTTAAACCTGCCCCAAACCTTGGGAGGCACCTGGGCCATAGATTATTGCCTCCTATCTGAGTGGATGCAGTCTACGTCCATCTTCACACCGGGAATCCACCAATGCGGCCTTACAAGCTTCCTTTGTAACAGAGAGCAGGCCAAGGGCAAGACCAAGTCTGCCAGGCCTCGCTGGGGTTTCCTCCCCACCATCACTAGAATGGTGGACAGCTTCCTCTCCTGGCCTCCAGCATTTGCCCAGCCCCAAAACTCTGCTCACCCACTATCCCTTCTTGTGTCCCAGTTGTCTGCACTGCCAGTAGACAACCAGTCTGGATCCTGTAGGAGCCCCTCGGATGTCCTCCAGTTTGTTCTCCGGGCTCTTCCTGGGTAGGGGTTCTTTGGGCCTTCTCCCAGTCTCCACTTATGTGCTCAGCCATCCCTTCTTCCTGGGGAAGTCCGCCTCCGCATACTCCTCCATAAGCTTTACAGCCGCCCCAGCTGTATTTGGTTGGTGCCACCTCACCCACACCTTTATGATCTCAGGGAGGCCCTGTAAGAACTGCTCTAGGACAAGCACATCTATGATCTCCCCCACTGTCTGGATGTCTGGCCTCAGCTGGGGTGGCCCAGTGCATTGACTTTTGGGCAAATGCCCGGGGCCTTAACCCCCCATCCACCTCACCCACCGGAACTTCTGGCAGTACTTCTCCACGGACAGCCCCACCCAATCCAGAATGGCTGCCTTAACTGCTTCATTCCTGGGCTGCTCTTCACTTAGGGCCATGTAGGCCACTGGGCTTCACCAGCTACGTAGGGAGCCAGTTGAGTCCCAGTGTCCAGACCCCACAGCTACCTGCTTAAATGTGCCTAGGAAGGCATCAGGGTCATCTGTTGGGCCCATTTTACACAGTCCTTAGCCTGGCACCTGAACGCTGTTATCAGATTTACCCATTCCTTTGGGGTATGCTCATTTATTCGGGTTACTCTTCCGGGAAAAGGGATTCTGTAATTCTATCAATGCACTGCTTGTGTCACTTGTGTTTTCATATGGAGCTTTACTTCTCCCTTCTGCAAGTTCCCTCCCAATGGAGCTATCCTGCAGGACCTGGGTTCCCCAGGGCTGGGCTTCTCCAGCCCAAAACAAGATGAACATCCACACACCCACACCCACACATACATTAACAGAGCAAGTCTGAGCGGACTGGGTCAATCAGCACTGTCAAGCTGACCCCTTATATGGCTCTGGACTCACTGGGCTGGATGAAGCAGCACTTTCAAGCTGACTCTCCTTATATGCCCCTGGGCTCCACGGACTGGGTCAAGCAGCACTTTCAAGCTGTTACCCTTATGCGTCCCAGATTCAGCACGTCCCTATCCCCACTCTCACATCACAATTGTACTGGCAGTAACCTACTTGTTGAGCAAACCCCACTGTATTTTGGGTGCTGCAGGGATCTTTAGCTTAGATAAAAGAAGCGTTGCTGTAAATGGGGGAAGCTAAAAAGACAAAAGAGTAAAGTTCAGAGAGAGAAGCAACCAGCTTAACCATAAAGGTGATTTATTGAATACTGGTGATAACTACACAAGGAGGACTAAACCAGCATAACATACCTTATTATAGGTTAATACCTAAGGTAGAAAGGAAAATGAAGAGAGAGGAAAAAAAGAGAAGGGGATCTCACCACTCCCTGAAGCTTGAACTGTTCGGGGTTCCCAGATGATGCTGGTAGCTGAGGGTCCTGAGGGAAGGAAACAGGCAAAGTCCTCAGCACAATCAGTCAGGAGAATATGGAGTCCCGGTGGAACTGATGCATAGTTTGGATCTAAGCCTCAGAACACTGACTGGAGGGTGAGTGGGGATTTTTGCAGAGAAATTAAAATGACTGAAGGGAGAACTCTAGATTTGTTTATAGGTAAGCTGATGATTCAAGGGTTTTCTTTAGGCTAGACAATAGGAACTGATCACTGTTGGCTATGTGTGATGTTTTCTTCCAGGGAGCTCACAACGCAACTAGGCTGCTTCATTATTTGGATATCAATTAAGGATTCATTACTAGAATTGGTCTGATAATTGCTGACTGGGTGTGGGCAGGCATAGGTTCATTAGCATCTGGAGCAGAGATTCCCATGGTGCAGTACTTCCCTGCTTTTTCTGGTCCCAGAGTTCAGTGTGGTTCTCTGTTCTCCATTCTGTATGCTTATAGAGATGTCTCTCTGCCCACGTCCAGACTAACCCACGGCATCGGCGGGTTAAAATCGATTGCTCGGGGATCGATATATCGCGTCTAGTCTGGACGCGATGTATCGATCCCCGAGCGCGCTTACATTGATTCCGGAACTCCATCAACCCGAACGGAGTTCCGGAATCGACATGGAGAGCCGCGGACATCGATGCCGCGCCATCTGGACGGGTGAGTACCTCGATTTTAGAAATTCGACTTCAGCTACGTTATTCACGTAGCTGAAGTTGCGTATCTAAAATCGATTTTAATACCCTAGTCTGGACGTGGCCTCTGTCCCATCTCTCATGCAGATGAGGCTAGGAGAGTGGTCTCTGCTCTCCATTCTGTATGCTAATAGAGATGTCTTAATCTTGTCGCCCTTGTCAGGAGGGATCTAGGTGTGTCTCTCACCCTCCTTCACTGCTCTCTGCAAGCTTTTTCCTCTGATGGGTTTTGGTTTCAGCGGGGGAGGAGGGGGTCTTGAGTCTGGCTGGATACTGCACCCTGGTTTCCCAAGAACACAGAGGTGTCTGGTATCAACGCCATCACTTCCCATGGGGCTCACCACTTTCTGCAGGAGCTAGTGTTGGATGCCAGCCTGCTCCTGAATGAAGTCCTGCAGGCTTTTCTGCTGTTCTGCCTGCCAGGTGAGCAGGACCTGTCTCTCCAGCTGGTGAGCTTGCTGAAAACTGCATTGCCTTCTGCATTCCTTGTGCTGCTTGACCAGCCACTGCAGGGGCTCCTCCATCTCTAGGCTGCCAAACACTTGCTCTGTCACAGGATCCCAGACAAGCCCCCATGCATAGCAGAGTGCAACAGGGCCCTTTGGCTCCTGCCTCTGCTAAGTCCCCAAAATCACTCTGAGACCCTGGAGTTAGTATCCACTGGTGCAGTTTATCGACAGGCTTGTTCCCACCACCATTTCACCACGTGTAGTTGGCCCTTCAACATCAGGAGGGAGGGACTCCCTGCCTTTTCTTTTTCTTTCTGTCCTTCCCCCAAAGCTTTTATATAGTTCCAGGCTAATTAGGTAGCAGCTGTCTCCACCTCCCAATTAGGGCCATGTTTTCTCCAGGCAGCTCTAATCTGTCACCCTAAATGGGAGCTGGCATGACAGAGGGCTCAATCAGCAACCCTTTGCCCAGACCCTGTCACAGAATGTAATGTGAGTCAGTGTCAAAAGCCTTATTAAAATTGAGATAAATCATGTCTCCTGCTTCCCACTCCATCCACTAAGCCAATAATTAGGCTGATTTGGACTGATTTGTCCATGTTGGCTATTTTTTATAACCTCATATCCTTCAGGTGCTTAAAAATGAATTGTTTAATAATATATTTGAGCATGTTTCCAGGTATCAAAGCTAGACTGACTGCTCTATAATACCCCAGATACTCTTTGTTCTCCCTTTTAAGTTTGCCTTTCTTCATATGGGACCTAACGCTTCCTCCATGAGTTCTCAAAGATAATTGCTAATGGTTCTGAGAATGCTTGAGCTAGTTCCTTAAGCAACCTAGGGTTGAATTTCAGGCCCTGCTGACTGGAATACTTCTAAGGGTATGTCTACACTACGGGATTATTCTGATTTTACATAAACCGGTTTTGTAAAACAGATTGTATAAAGTCGAGTGCAAACGGCTACACTAAGCACATTAATTCGGCGGTGTGCGTCCATGTACTGAGGCTAGCGTCGATTTCTGGAACGTTGCACTGTGGGTAGCTATCCTGTAGCTATCCCATAGTTCCCGCAGTCTCCCCCGCCCATTGGAATTCTGGGTTGAGATCCCAATGCAAGATGGTGCAAAAACAGTGTTGTGGGTGATTCTGGGTAAATGTCGTCACTCATTCCTTCCTCTGTGAAAGCAACGGCAGACAATCATTTCGTGCCCTTTTTCCCTGGATTGCCCTGGCAGACGCCATAGCATGGCAACAATGGAGCCTGTTTTGCCTTTTCTCACTGTCACTATATGTGTACTGGATGCCGCTAACAGAGGCGGTACTGCAGTGCTACACAGCAGCATTCATTTGTCTTTGCAAGATAGCAGAGATGGTTACCAGTCGTTCTGTACCATCTGCTGTGCCATTGTAAATTGGCGATGAGATGATGGTTATCAGTCATTCTGTACTGTCTGCTGCTGTCATGGGTGCCCCTGGCTGAGGTCGGCCGGGGGCGCAAGGACAAAAATGGGAATGACTCCCCGGGTCATTCCCGTCTTTATGTTGTATCTAAACATAGAGTCAGTCCTGCCTAGAATATGGGGCAAGAGTTCTAGAGAACCAGTGTACCGGAGAGCTCAGCCACTCTGTTTCAGGTCCCACAGAAATAATGAGCTACATGCCATTCTAGGGGTTGCCCCTGCAACATCCCCACCCATTGCTTCCCTTCTCCCCCAACCCTCCTGGGCTACCGTTGCAGCGTCCCCCCCATTTATGTGATGAAGTAATTAAGAATGCAGGAATAAGAAACACTGATTTTTTAGTGAGATAAAATGATGGGGAGGCAGCCTCCAGCTGCTATGATAGTCCAGGTAGGACATTAAACGGTGCTGGGGAGAGGAGCCCAGCATCCCGCTGCTATGATAGTCCAGGCAGTACAGAATCTTTTCTTTAGACATGAAAAGGGGGAGTCTGATGGAGCTCAGCCCCCAGTTGCTATGATGAAGACAGTTACCAGCTGTTCTGTACCATCTACCAGGAATGACTGGGAGTCATTCCTATTTTTAAAACCAGGCGCCCCCAGCTGACCTCATCTGAGGCCAGCCAGGAGCACTCATGGGATGATGACAAGGACGGCTATCTGTCCTATCGTATGGTACCGTCTGCCACTGGGGAAGGGAGGGGAGAGAATGCTGCTGTTCACTGCCGCTGCATCGTGTCTACCAGCAGCATGCAGTAGATATAGAGTGACATTGAAAAAAGTCAAGAAACGATTTTTTTCCTTTTTTTTCACGAGGGGGGGTAAATTGACGAGATATACCCTGAACCACCCCAGACAATGTGTTTGACCCTACAGGCATTGGGAGCTCAGCCAAGAATGCAAATACTTTTTGGAGACTGCTAGGGATTGTGGCCTCAGTACCCCCTCCCTCCCTCCATGAGCGTCCATTTGATTCTTCGGCTTTTCGTTACGCTTGTCACACAGCACTGTGCTGTGGATTCTGTATCATAGCCTGGAGATTTTTTTCAAATGCTTTGGCATTTTGTCTTCTGTAACAGAGCTGTGATAGAACAGATTTGTCTCCCCATACAGCAATCAGATCCAGTATCTCCCATATGATCCATGCTGGAGCTCTTTTTGGATTTGGAACTGCATCGCCACCCATGCTGAACAGAGCTCCACACTGGGCAAACAGGAAATGAAATTCAAAAGTTCCCGGGGCTTTTCCTGTCTACCTGGCCAGTGCATCCGAGTTCAGATCACTGTCCAGAGCGGTCACAATGGCGCACTGTGGGAATACCGCCCGAAGACTAATATCATCGATTTGCGGACACACTAACTTTAATCCGATATGGTAATACCGATTTCAGTGCTACTCCTCTCGTTGGGGAGGAGTATAGAAACCGGTTTAAAGAGCCCTTTATATCGATATAAAGGGCATCGTTGGGTGGACGGGTGCAGCGTTAAATCGGTTTAACGCTGCTAAAATCGATTTAAACGCGTAGTGTAGACCAGGCCTAACTTATCTAGATAATCTTTAACCTGTACTTTCCCTATTCTGGCTTGTATTATGGATATAGCCATTTAATTTTGTCACAGTAAAATAATTTATAATTTTCTGCAGGAATTTTCAGTTCACCAAAGTTAATACTGGGAAGGAGAGAGACAAATTATTTTCCATTTGCTTTTTTCTTGACCTATTGTAGCAACATATTGTATTTGTACACAACTTCTTTTCTTGCTGTTTGAAGCCCTGGAGACTCCTACTGGGACTTCGAACTCAGGACAAGTAATGCTACGTGTTTTAAGGAGAATAAAGGTCCAGATCATAGCATTATACAGGTTTTGATGTTTTCTTAAAGCTTGAAACTCACCAACTCTCTATAATAAATGAAGGCCAGGTGGAGTTACTATAATTTTAAATGAAATAGGTTCATTTGTTTTATGTCTTTTTGAACATGCACTATATGATGACATGTAAGCCTGGAATATCTATCGCGGGTAGCAGAGACCTGCAATGTTGTTTCACTCTTAGGACCTAAACAGCATAACAGCTGGAATCAGAAACGAGTGATAAAAAGCCAGACATGATTCAGTTTGAGAGAAAATTCCTAGATGAGGGAAAGGAGAGGTGAATAGAAGGGGAAAAGGTGCTGAGCACAAAGGAACTAAAAATAAAAGGCAAAAACAAACAAGCATTTAGCATTACTTATCAATAGAACCCTCCCAAATTCACCACCTTGAAAAACGCATTGTGGACCATGAAATCTGGTCTCCCCGCATGAAATCTGATCTTTTGTGTACTTTTACCCTATACTATACTTATTTCATGGAGGACACCAGTGTTTCCCAAACTGGGGGTCCTGACCCAAAAAGAGTAGGTGGGAAGGCACAAGGTTATTGTAGGAGGTTCCACAGTACTGCCACCCTTACTTCTACACTGCCTTTAGAACTGGACAACCAAAGAGAAGAAGTGGCTGGCTGAGAGCCCAGCTCTGAAGGTAGTGTTGCTGCCAGCAGCAGTACAGAAGTACGGATGGCATGGTATGGTATTGCCACTCTTTCTTCTGTGCTGCTGCCTTCAGAACTGGGCGGCCAGAGAGTGGTAGTTGCTACCCGAGGGCCCAGCTCTGAAGGCAGCGCTGCTGCAAAAAAGCAGTACAGAAGTGAGAGTGGCAATACCTTGATCCTCCTATAATAACCTTGTGACTTCCCCCCCACCACACCCTTTGAGCCAGGACTCCTACAGTTACAACACCATGAAATTTCAGATTTAAATACTGCAATCATGAAATTTATGATTTTTAAAATCCTATGACTGTGAAATTGACCAAAATGGACTGTGAACTTGGTAGGGCTCTACTTCTCAAATTAAGGCATTTCTGTTTGGTAGAAAACACATTTCCTAGGGCCTTTTCTGAACAACATTTTGTGAGATTCTTGATGATAAAATATCCCCTAGACTTCTGTGTAATATTTTATATATTGGTTATGTTTAGTGACAATCAAGATTTACAAAAGTGGCTAGTGGCTTTGGGTACTTTAATTTTTGGATACCCAACTTCTGACACATTTTTTGGGGGCTGATTTTCAGAAGGAGGTGCTTTTAGGTGTTTGGGGGGATAATACCCTCCCCCCATTTAATTAAGGTTCAGCTGGAAATAACTGGACCTTCTGTACCATGTGATATAATTTAAGCTGAGCATGTTTGCCAGTTGTGGCTTTGCAGCAGCCAATCTTGTTGAGGAGATGAACTGAAGCTGTTTTGTAAATAAATGTGAGCCAGGGCTGAGGTGATCTGGAGGAAAAGAGAACATTTTTTATGAGAAGCTCCCCCTTTTTTTAGGAACTTCATTTAATTACCAAGAGGATTATAAATCAAATGCAGAGATGATGAAATTTATTTGAGGTAGGATGAGCGAAACTGCATTAACTCCCATACTCAGCCCTGAACACAGGCTTGACAGGGTAACCTCAGAAACCACACTGTGTCTGTGTATACACACCTAAACTCTTCAATGCACTGTGAGGAGTGCAGTATAAAAAGCTAAGTAGAACAGAACAGACTAGAAAGGGGTTTCTCAAAGAAGGATTACTCCTGAGTTTTGCCTTGATCAGTCAAAGAAGTAGGGCTCCAAAGCAGTTCTGGGGATGTGTATATGCAGAAAACAAAATCCTTAGGTGAGGTTATGGGAAGGGGCCCTTTCAGATTTCAGGGCTCTGGTCAACCAAGCTATTAGATCATTCCTTAACTCACCATCAGTGTTCTCCTCTCTCTCTCTCTCTTGCCCCCTAATCTCATCAACAGCTCCATGCCCTAATTACTCATTCACATTATCTTTTCAGGATGGGTTCTGTCTTCTATGAGCTTTCCCCTCCGTGGAGTGACAGCACCATTTCTGTGAGCCAGGGAAAGAGATTTATTCATTCTCTCATTCTACACCTGTGCCTAAAGAGCTATTCCCTGAGCATCAGAAGAATCCTCAGTGAAGGAATTCATTTAGTTTTGTCAGAGTTTCCTGTCTGATCCATAATTTAGATCAGCAGTTTCAGCTCACAATAAACTCTGTATTCCTGGATGCTGCGATTAAAGAATTATGAGCAGGCCATAGCCATGTGCATTCAGGATACTTCACTGGTCCCCTTGGGGCAGATGGAAAAAATGTTATTTTCGGAGCGTTCTGGGTCTGAAATCTTGTTACAGTATGTGGTACAGACAGTACATTATTTTTTTTCATAATAGTATCAATCTGGCCATTTGTCTACATTAGTCTGCTCTTGCTACATAAAAGCTCACTCATGGTTCACAGTGCTATTGTACTGTTCGGGGGTGGAGTCTTGTACCATAATTTCAAACAGTGAACTCTTAAAAGAATGGTTTCAGAGTAGCAGCCGTGTTAGTCTGAATCTGCAAAAAGAACAAGAGTACTTGTGGCATCTTAGAGACTAACAAATTTATTTCAGCATGAGCTGTAGCTCACGAAAGCTCATGCTGAAATAAATTTGTTAGTCTCTAAGGTGCCACAAGTACTCTTGTTTTTCTTTCTTAAAAGAATGGCTTTTTCCATCTGTTTCAAGGGAGGTCAGAGAGGCATCCTGAATGCATATGGCTGTAGACTACTCATAATTCTTTCATTGCAGCATCCAGGAATACAAACTATATTGTGAGTTGAATCTTCTGCCCTAAATTATGGATTGGGCAGGACATTTAGATTAAACTAACTGAACTCCCTTCATGGGACAAAGGTGACCAGATTTTAAAAGTGAAAAACCTGGATACCAGTCCTGGGTGTGGAGGACGTTTTGGTTGAGGTCTTGAGATGTGCACAGAAAGGTTTTGGCAACAGCGGAGAGAGAAAAGGTCTTGCTCTCTCTCCATCTTTAGCCAAAAAATATCTCCTCCCCACTAAGTTGATCAGACGTCCCAATTTCACAGGGACAACGACTTTGGCTTATACAGGCACCTATTACCCCTTGTCCCAATTTGTCACACTTGTGATCTGGTGACCCTACTCCCCACCATCCCCTACAAACCTCCATTTTAGAATAAAACATAGGCTATTATTTAGACTGAAAACTCTTTGAGAAACAAATGGTCTTTTCTCACTGTATGTGTGTACAGCATCTAGGACAATAGGGCGCTGATTCCTGACCTAAGGCCTTGGAGCACTACTGCATTATAGGTAATAAATAATATTTCAGTAAAGAATATTGATCTCTGTGTCACTTTCACTTTTTTTCCTCCAGTCCCAATGCTTTTGCCTCTTTCTCTACCCAGTATCTGAAAGGCCAACATCTTTTTCCTTTGAAATCACCCCTGAACCAAGCCCTGCCTTATTTCTACTCTTTCCCCCTTGTCGCTATATTGTTGATTGATCTCCTTCAACTGGTTTCTCTATTCTTACACTTTCTACGCTGTTTCTCTTTTGCCTTTTTCTCATTTTCTCCTGTACTTTCTCCTGCTCCTTCAGTATATGCTTCTTTCCTCTCTCTATCTGCCACACTCATTCTATCTCATTAACTATCTATCCTTTGTTCTCTGAACAGTGCAGACTTTTGGGGTATGCACAGTTGGACTGAGAATGGGTTTTCATGAATGATTGTGGCTACTTGGGGTTCCTGAAGTGGTGGAACTACTGGGAGAATACTCATTCTCCTCTTACTTTTGTTCTTTAACTCTGCTTTCTGTCACAGACAAACCAAGAAATCTTATGCAGCGGCATACGCGGTAAAAAATAATGGAAAAAAGTGTTCAGCAACTTTTTGGAACCTCAAGAAAGGATCATGTGTTATGTTTTTATTCTACTTGGTTTTCCCACATCCATATTGAGAAATCAGTTAGCCAGGCACTACTCTTTACGAAGCTAACACTTGCTTATTGTTTATCAGAGTGAAAAACAGTAATACAGATACAAATTCTGCAAGGAATGTAGGAAGTGCTTTGTGGCAGTTACATATAATCTCTGTGACATGTATGAATAGAAATATATGTGGGCAAATATTGTTTCTGCTAAGGCTTCTGTAAGACTTGTCACCAGTGTGTGTGTGTGCACGTGTTTTTTTTTTCTTCCTAATTGAGCCTATTTTCCCTTAGGGAGGCAGGACACACTGCGTACAAGAAGTCTGCCCCATTCTGTCATGTCCCCAGCATCTCAGTCACATTCCTTCTGGACACTGTTGCCCCAAATGTTTAGGTGAGTGGTTCTTTTCCCAGGCATATAATGTATGTAATGCAATATATTTCTGCATAATGACGTTCATACAAATATTTCACAGCCAATAAAAAGCAAAAATTAATGTTGCTTAGTAGTAAAGGCTACAATTTGCTTTTTATACAGGTGACCTCAGTAGATATGGTAGGGTCTTGAAGAAAGATACAAAGGACGAATTTTGGGAGAGGGGTTGGGAAATTTGTCGTGAGTGAGAGAAAAGAATATAATTGATTCCCAGCTTTACCACAGATGTTTTGCAAAGCAGGGTGAGATTGGGGGAGGCAGCTCATTGAAATGTCCATAAATCCTAGAAAGATGCTTCGCCTTTTATTCAAGCCGGTTCTCCCATTTTTGGTTTTGAGGAAATAGCGATCGAAGAAAGACCGTCAGCTGAAGTGTCATTATTAAAAGCTATTGTTCTAATGGATAGGGACCTATTAATTTGTGTAATTGTTCACTCCCTGGAGGGGCATCATAGTCTGAACTGGCAAGATTTTCAGCTGGATTAAGATAACTCAGTACGTGCTTTTGCATCAGATGGTTTCTTCTCCCCCAGAACATCATGCAATATAAACAATTTGAAATCTTGAGGGAGGAACATCTGCCCTCCAGTTGTTGACACTGGTGGGGCCCCAGTTCAGACCAGAAAGAATCAGTCTGGCCATTTGTCTACATGCAAGGTATTAAAGTTAAATTAAAGATTACAGGGATTGGAATAGAAATGAGTTACTTTTAGTAATGTATTGTACGACACATTTACCTCTAATCTGACATACTCCCCACCTTAGTTCACCTGTGCTTTTGGTTCCAGAATGGCATCATGATCTCCAGGTGCAGGCTGGGAAGAGGGTGCTGCTTCCTTCTAGTGCCAAGAAAGCTTTTTAGGATTGCTTTGCCATCATTCTGCATTGCCAGCACCTTGAAAAGAGGGGCAGTCCAGAAACTCTTTCCCTTGAGGCTGAGGACAGTTGATGTTACTCTCAGCTGGGCTCTATTACTGGATGTCGAGAAGTCTCAGAGGACATGTACTCTGGGCTTCCTAGACACATCTCACGCCCTGGATCACAACTCCAGGGGAAGCCCTAGGGAGATATCAAATTTAAGAGGAACGGCAGCAGGTTCCCAAAAAGAGACTTCTGGGCCTAAAAGGCATCTGTGATGTAGAGAGTCAGGGACTGAGCCAGACTCCTTTTGGGAAGGCAGACTGTTCTGCAGACTGTTTAGGAAGGCAGAAGGCAGAATCTGAAAAAGGTTAAGACTTTGGCTTGCTCTTATTTTGCTCATACCATCTCCACTCACCCTCTGATTCAATAATCCTCAGTGAATCACTCTAATTCTGGTGCAAAGAAATAGCAACAAGCTATCTTGAAGGGAATCTGGGTTTTAATTTTGTCTGCTATGTCTGAAAGAGCTGGGACCATTACAGACTTGATACAACTCCATCCAGTTAGAGGGGATTTTGTTGTCTCAGCCATATCCCATACTGGAATCTTGAGCCTATTTTCAGGGCTGGCTTAATGAAAGGACACAAAGGACCATAGGCCTCCAGGCCTGTAGATTGTTCCAGTATCTCATAATATTTAACATATTTTGCCTTCTTGAAACACAGCTTTTTATTTTATTTTATTTTATTTTATTTTATTTTATTTTATTTTATGAGAAGCTTTATAAATACCTGGCTCAGACATAAAACTGCAGCACTAGAGAGTACACTCCCTTAGCTGTCACCTACCACCCTACACTGGAACCCATAAGGGATATCATCAAACAACAACAACCCATACTCGATATGGACCCCATCATGAAAGAAATATTTCGTTAGCTCCCTCTTCTGGTCTTCAAACAACTCCCAACTTCTCATCATCAGAATCAAGCTCACCACAGACCAGGACACACCAACTCAAAGTGGCACCATACTCTGCCAGAACAGATGCAAAGCCTACAGACATATCTCCACTACTATAATGATCAACACCCCCTGTGACCAGGGGTGCCTCGAGCAGCCCTCACTGGAAATGCCAAGGTCAGGGCAGGCTGCGAAAGGGAGAGCAGATACTCCTAAAACTGGTGGGTAACACTGAAGTTAAGCCTTCCAACCAGTCACAAACTGTACTTCTGATCCCTGACACTGGTTATCAAGAAGCAAAAAAGAAATCACACAGCCTTCTTTATTGCATTCCAGTTCTCTGGCTCCCAGTCAGCACCCAGGACCAGTTCAGTGAGAAGTTATTTTAAAACTCTACTCACATATACAAAATGTTCTTCTAACCTCAAAGGGTCAGCCACATTACCAAGTCAGTATAGGGTTGGATCTTACCCAAAATACCATGCTGCCAGCCAATCCTTTAGCGTCTAAAACTAAAGGTTTATTATAAAGAAAAAAGAAAGAACAAGAAGAGAGATGTTAAATGGTAAAGCAGTCACATACATATAAAGATTCAAAGTCCATGAGGTTCCTAGCAGTACTCATGAGTTTGCTGGCTTGAAAGTCCCTCTGGATCTCATTCACAGCTTGGATGGGTCATTCGGTCATTTGTTCAGAGCTTCATTTGTAGAAAAGTTACTCCAGAGGTAAGAAGCAGAAATGAAGAGAAAATGGAGAAGATGCAGCTGCCTTTTATAGTCTTTTGCCTTGTGGCCTGTGCGCCCAGCACATGGCTTGGAAGCCTTTTCTGTCCATAGGCATACCCATGCATGCCTTGCTGCATCATAAGGTGTATCCTCTGCCTTCTCTCAATGGATCAATTGTATAGATGATGATCTCTAATGGGCCATCAAGCAGGCTAGGAGGAGCTGATGCCAAACTATCTGGGGGTGCAACACAGAAGCATAGCCCAAGTTTGAATACAGACATACATACATATCTATAACTCATAATACAAAAGGTGATACAAACATAAACAAAATTATTATATCTGGCAAATCATAACATTTTTACAGATCTCTTACATGGCATATCTGGCATATGTCATTGCAGTTTTACAGTATTGGTATTCATAATATCCTAAAGTGTCCCCCAGATTCCATACAGTGTCTCTCACACCCTCTCACAACACACCATTTAAGATCCTTGGATCCCACACATGCCCATCACAATGTGGTGTCCCTCATCCAGGATACTAAATGCCCCAGTAATATGTGGGTGATACCAGACAATCTCTACGATCTCGAATGAACTCACATAGGAAAATAATAAAAGACAAACACACCATATCACCTGTGGGTGAACACTTTTCACAAAGCAATCATTCTATATGTGACATATCAGTCTTCATCCTGAAAGAAAACCAAGTGCTTGCCATTCTTTCTTTTTTTTTTTTTGCTTCTCCCCTTCTGACTGAAGGGGTGTTAATGAGCCATTCTTTTTAGGTGACAAATCTGAAAAACTGTCCCAGATTGAGGTATCAGTATAAGAGGTTTTGGAACAAACTGATAAATTAAACAATAATAGGTCACCAGGACCAGATGGTATTGACCTAAGTGTTCTGAAGGAACTCAAATAATGAAATTACAGAACTACTAACTGTGGTAAGTAACCTATCACTTAAATTAGCTTCTGTACCAGATGACTGGAAGATAACTAATGTGATGCCAATTTTTAAAAAAGGCTCCAGAGTTGATCCTGGCAATTACAGGCTGGTAAGCCTAACTTCATTACCAGGCAAATTGGTTGAAACTATAGCAAAGAACAGAAATATCAGACACATATATGAACACAAATTATTGGGGCAGAGTCGACATAACTTTTGTAAAGGAATATCATGCCTCATCAATCTAGTACAGTGGTTCCCAAACTTGTTCCGCTGCTTGTACAGGGAAAGCCCCTGGTGGGCCAGGCCGCTTTGTTTACCTGCCGCTTCTGCAGGTTCGGCCGATCGCGGCTCCCAGTGGCTGCGGTTCACTGCTGCAGGCCAATGGGAGCTGCTGGAAGCAGCACGGGCCGAGGGATGTACTGGCCGCTGCTTCCAGCAGCTCCCATTGGCCTGGAGCAGTGAACCACAGCTATTGGGAACTGCCATCGGTCGGGCCTGCGAACATGGCAGGTAAACAAATGGGCCTGGCCCACCAGGAGCTTTCCCTGCACAAGCAGCGGAACAAATTTGGGAACCACTGATCTAATAGAATTCTTTGAGTAGGTCAACAAACGTGGACAAGGGTGATTCAGGAGATATAGTGTATTTGGACTTTCAGGAAGCCTTTGACAAGGTCCCTCAGCAAAGGCTCTAAAGCAAACTAAGCAGTACTGGGATAAGAAGAGGAAAGGTCTTCTCATGGATCAATAACTGATTAAAAGACAGGAAACAAAGAGTAGGAATAAATGGTCCGTTTTCAGAATGGAGAGAGGAAATAGCAGGGTTTCCCAAGGATCTGTACTGGGAACAGTGCTGTTCAACATATTCATAAATGTTCTAGAAAAAGGGGTAAACAGTGAGGTGACAAAGTTTGCAGATGATACAGAATTACTCAAGATAGTTAAGTTCAAAACAGACTGCGAAGATTTACAAAGGGATCTCCCAGAACTAGGTAACTGGGCAACAAAATGGCAGATGAAATTCAGTGTTGATAAATGCAAGGTAATGCACATTGGAAAAAATTATTCCAACTATACATACAAAATGATGTATGTTTGCTACTCAAGAAAGAGATCTTGGAGTCATCATGGATAGTTCTCTAAAACCAATGTTCCCTCTAATTTTTTCCATCCATGTGCAGAATGAATTTTTTTATGTGCAGCACCAATATCAAGGGAGGGGATGTATAGTTCAGTGGTTTGCACATTGGCCTGCTAAACTGAAGGTTGTGAGTTCAATCCTTGAGGGGGGCACTTATGGATCTGGGGCAAAATCAGTACTTGGTCCTGCTAGTGAAGGCAAGGGACTGGATTCAATGACCTTTCCGGGTCTCTTCTAGTTCTATGAGTTAGGTATGTCTCCATATTTAACATGCAGATGTGTGCCACCAGTAGAAACAAAAAACCTAGATATAATATACATTTTTAAAAAGTTACAATAGGTATGGAAAAAGAAATAATAATAATAAAACAAGGGATAATTAACAAGGTGCACTACTTAAGATGTTTGTTTAATATGAAATCAAATAAAAATAAAATTAACACTGCAAAATTTTCAGTAGTCCTCTCTCCTCACCCCAGCCCCAGGGCTGGGAGAGAGGCATCTCTCCCCACTGCAGCCCCAGAGCTGGGGGAGAAGCATCTTTTCCTACCACAGCCCTGGGGCTGGTGGAGAGGCGTCTCTCCCTGCCATAGTCCTGTATACCCCAAGCTCCTCCATCACTGCCCCACACCTCACCCAACAGCCCCCACCCAACCCTATTCCCCACCTCACCCTACATATCTTCCAGGCCCACCTGTGGCTATACCACTGTTTTTGCGCCTGTACTAATAAGGTGCGTGGGCCTTGGTGGCCTCTTTTGTAGCCACACAGGGGCGCAGCATAGAGGGAACACAGCTGAAAGCTTTCGCTCAATGTGCAGCAGCAGTCAAAACAGCTAACAGAATGTTAGGAATCAGTAGGAAAGGGATAATAAGATAGAAATTATCATTATGCTACTATATAAATCTGTAGTATACCCACACCTTGAATACTTTGTGCAGTTCTGGTCACTCCATCTCCAAAAAGATATATTAGAATTGAAAAAAGCACAGAGAAGGGTGACAAAAATTATTAAGAGTATGGAACAGCTTCACTATGAGGAGAGATTAAAAAGACTAGGACTGTTCAGCTTGGAAAAGAGGTGACTGATAGGGGGGATATGATAGAGGTCTATGAAATCATGAAAGGTATGAGAAAGTGAGTAAGGAAGTGTTAATTACTCCTACACATAACACAAGAACAAGGGATCAACCAATGAAATTATTAGGCAGAACGTTTAAAACAAACCGAAAAGAGTACTTCTTTACACAGTGCACAGTCAACCTGTGGAACTTGTTGCCAGGGGATGTTGTGAAGGCTGAAACTATAACTGGATTGAAAAAAGAACTAGAGAAGTTCATGGAGGATAGGTCCATCAATGGCTATTAGCTAAGATGGTCAGGGATGCAATGCAATGCTCTGGGCATCTCTAAACCTTCCACTGCTAGAAGCTGGAACTGGATGACCGGGATGGATCACTCGATCAATTGCCCTATTCTGTTAATTCCTCCTGAATCATCTGGCACTGGTCACTGTCAGAAGACAGGAAACTGGGCTAGATGCACCACTGGTCTGACCCAATATAGCCATTCTTAGGTTTTTATGTTGATGGGCCACTTTCACTTTGAATAGTCCCTTGAAATACGTGTTAACTACTTATGCTAAACAATCTGTTCCACCTTGTATTCAGCTGTGTCACCCAGAGTACATTTCCCAGACCTGAAGAACAGCTCTGTGTAAGCTCGAAAGCTTCTCTCTCTCACCAACAGAAGTTAGTCCATTAAAAGATATTTCCTCACCAACCTTCTTTCTCTAATACCTTGGGACTAACAGGACTAAAACACTGCATTCTTTGATAAAAGCCTTCTTTTAATGGGGATTGATTTTAGCATTTGTGGAACTCTCATGTTAATTAAACAGATATTCTGTTATCTGTTTATCTTTCTATTTAATCTCATCTTTGGACAAACTGTAAGCCTCTTCATTTAAGTGGTTTTACTCCTTTACCAGATATTAACTAATAATAAATTAATTGCTATTTGGAATATATTGGTGAGCTATTAGCATCCCAAATGCCAAAATATGGGTTTCTCGCCAGTCTGAGAACTAAATTACTGGCATAATAATAAGTAAGTACCATGCTGGACTTGTTTGCAGTAATCATTTTATTCCTTGGAAATGACAGACAGTTATCAATATGACAGACAGATAAATTCTCAGAAGGTTGTAAGATCAGAGCGTGGCTCTCACCAAAGAAAAAGTAGGTGAAAGCATGTTGTTGTTTCAAGTTTGCTTGCTCAAAAGGGAAGATGAGGTTAGTGATTTTATTTGAGTCTTAAGTGGATTTTTGTTCATATTAGAGAACCAATATATTATCCATCTGTTCAAAAGAATTCAATAAAACAGAATATGAAGAACAGAAGAGAGACAGGTGGAATAGCAAGCCTGGGGTTTTGCATTGCTTGCAGAATTGCAAGGTGTAGGAAGACTGAGTTGTTGCAGTGCTTTGCGAGGGAATTGATGCTCCTCTAAACTTTATTCTGATCTATGCTGTCAGATCCCTTACTATCGTGAGAACAAAACATTTCTGTAATATTTCCTGTACTCCACTCCTTCCAAAGCCATGTTATTTGCTTCATGGACTGTATATTCTCCACACTGATCTTTCCTTTTTTATTTTTTGATGGTTCCATTCTGATTAATATAGGTAACTTTAACATTATGTAAATTCCTATAATTTCGGTAGACATGTTTGAGCATGACATAAAGCTACACTCAAGGAGTCTATCAAACATCTTTACAGATTGTAATCATTTAATGGCTGTCCAGCATATAGCATTTTTGCGCCAGTGTAACTAAATTGCAAACTCCTAGTGTTAAACCAGTTTGAATTATGCTTTGACCAATTTAGTTTAATTCTGTAATATACTGAACAAAGAAACAAAAATGTAGTTTAGACTAGTTTAAGTGCATCTATGTTGGGGTTTGGACTGATTGATTTTAAATTGATTTACTTACATGGGTGCATTTGTGTGGTGGTAGGGCGGGGGAAGGTTTTCTAATAAAAACGTGTCCTAAATAATATTTAAATCGCCTCCCTTATGGGAAAAGTAATTCTTTGAGTGATGGTCCCTATTGTATTATACTGAGGGTTTACACATATGCACCATGCATCCAGAGCCAGAGATTTTGAAAATAGTAGTCAGTTGCTTCATGAATCTGCCTGGGCTCTCTTCATGGTTTCATCCAAGGTGATAAAGGTTGGGACAGACCAACCTTGTCTTCAGTTCCTTCTCATCACCACATGGTCCGGGTCAGAACTATTAGTGTTTTCTTGTATGTGATGCACTTTAAAAATACACAATTGTACATAGTAAGTTTTAGAGTGGTTTACTGTTTTATTGTTTTTATAGTAGTTTTTAGTAGTTTGATAGTTTTAGGAGTAGAATTGGGGTTCTTCTGGGATAGTTTAGTTCTGTGTGAATATCCCCTGCTTTCCCACCCTTATACCCATGTGCAGGACTGAACCCTGCTAAAAATCCCGAGCTTTAAAATCTGTGCCTCCTGCCAATGTTCCTTCTGAGTCAGTGACGAACATCAACGCTGCCTCTACTGTTTAGGAGAAGCCCACATTTCATCCATGTGCAGTATCTGCCAGACTTTCCCCAGCCGTACCTGAGAAGGTTGGGCTCTCCACCTCTGGAAGCACCTTATGGAAGTTGCCATGAGACCTGATTTGGACCATGGTCAGACAACCCCCTTCCTCCTCACTGTATATCGGTCTGAGGCCGCCAAGAGTGTGCCTCCAGCTACTGAATCTGAGGCCAACACTGGCAGTGCCACTGCTATGGACTTTATGCTGGGGCCTACTCGGGAGATAAGGAAGCATGCACATAAGCATGCCAGTTGGTTTTCCTCTAAGTTTAAGAAGAGAGAGACTCCTTCCAGTAATGGGGACAGAGTGTGCCCTAAAGCGCACAAACACGTAAAGGACCACATAAATTGATGGATCCACTGGACCAGGTGTGGACCAGTCAACATCAGCATCCATCAGAGCTAGAGAGCCGTCTTCTCCCCAGAAGACCAGTGCTCCTGTACTGATTCTGGGGACTGAAAAAGTATCCTTGACTCCTGGGAGGTCTGGAAAAGCACCAGAGTGCCAGGAAGTGTTTGCCTTGGGAGAGCCAAGTCTTCACACCTTCTGGGGCTTTCTACTTCCAAGTAGAGTTTATCTCTGGGACAGAACATGCCACATCTGAGGCACTCCTCACCTCCCGCTCCTGGTGTGTACTTGCTTCCGTTGGTACTGCCAAAGGCACTGGTCTCCAAGTTGTCTTCGAAGGAATCAGATGAGGGACAGGCAACATCCATCCCTTTCCATTGCTACAAGTACCAATGGAGGCCTTCTACATTGTGGCAGTATCCCCCACTCCAACCGCCACAGAGCCATTGGCTTCCTATGCCATGGGGCTCTCCGCAACAACCTCTGGATCTATCATGCTGACTCTATTGGGGATCCTGGCCCCAATATTCATCCTCAGAACCTGTCCATTACATCAGGGAGGGTTTACTAATAAGCAAAAGTGATTTTATTAAGTATAAAAAGTATAAGTGGTTCCAAGTAATAAGAGACAGAGCAAAGTAAGTCACCAAGCAAAATAAAGCAAAACCACGCAGATCTAAGCCTAGTACATTAAGAAACTGTTTACAGGTAAAATCTCACAGCTTCTTTCTAGTCTTCTCACAATCTAGTCTGGGAAAGCTTCTTTCACAGACTAGACTCCTTCCTAGTCTGGACCCAGTCCTTTCCCCGGTACAGTCCTTGTTAGTTCCAGAAGACATCTTAGGTGGAAAGCAGGGGTGTTCTCATGACTGGCAGCCACTTTTGTTCTGTTCCACCCCCTTTTATAGCTTTGGCAAAGGGCAGGAATCTTTTGTCTCTCTGGGTTCACACCCTTCCTTCTAAATGGAAAAGTACCAGATTTAAGATGGATTCCAGTATCAGGTGACATGATCACATGTCCTGTGAGACTTCAGCCTCCATTCTTCCAGGCCAACCTGCAGGTACCCAGGAAGGTTTGCAAGTAAACAGAGCCATTTACAGGTCATTGATTCTGAAGCACCCTTAATGGCTTCCACTTAATATGTTTACATCAGTAATACAAGTTTATATCTTATTCTCCTAACTCCAGACGTAGAAATAATACATACAAACAAACAAATGGGATAAACACACTCGATAAATCATGAGCTTTGTAATTATACCTTACAAGAGACCTTTTGCATAAAGCATATTCCAGTTACATCATATTCACACTCATAAGCATATTTCCATAAAACATTATGTAATGCAATGTCACACTATGTACCAGCTAAGGGTCTTAGTTTCTTGCATCCTCTTCTGATTTAGGTACTGCTTGTTAATTATCCATAGTGGAATACAATACAGACTACCACTCGAAGAAGAAGAGGGGGTTATTTACTTGTAACTGGGGGTTCTTTGAGATGTGCAGTCCCTATCTGTGTTCCACTTTCCACCCTTATTCCCCTTTGCTGTGGTTCCTTTGGATTTGTGGTGGAGAAGGAACTGGAGATGCGGTCAGCCCATACCTCCCTTTATCACCTTGGATGAAACTGAGGAGGTAAAGGAAGGGATGAGGTGAACGAAGGGCACATGCATGGACCAATGGACAGTACTATTTTCAAAATCTTTGGCTCTGGATGCATGCGTAAACCCTCAGTGGAATGCAGACAGGGACCACACATCTCAAAGAACTTCCAGTTATAGGTAAGTACGCTTTTCATCTTACCCAGATTAATATCTGTCTAATGAATAGGGAACAGTTTAAAAAAACTTTCTAGACACCCAAATGGAAATATATAGCAAATGACGCATTGCACGTAAATTTGGTCTGCGAACAGTAAACTGTTATTTTTGTTGTCACCGTGGCATCCTTTTAACCATATTCTGTGTCTCTTGTTGTTTGTATTCAGGCCAGAGGAAAGTGTTTGACCTCCCATTTGGAAGCTGCCTCTTTCACAGTGATGTTTATGACAATGGATCCTCTTTCGTTTACGACAACTGCACTATGTGTACCTGTAGGGTAAGTCAGTAACAACATTCCTATGCAGTGTGCTGTGTTTTTTATTGCCTAGGAGAGATGTTTGTAAGATTTGAGTACTACAGGACCTGACTCTGTACTGTGAAGTATCTTGTGTGGTTTTTTACATCCAGGCAAAGGGAATGTAAAGGGCTACCAAATCAACATGGTCAGATTTTACAAGACTGTAAAAGCGCAAGTTGAAAATTAAGCCCTGATTGCATTATTAAATGAATACACTCTGAAAGATTTATAATAAAATATTTTATTCTAAGCAGATCTGATCAAAGTAATTTTTAGCTACATTGGGTGGAAATGATTACCTCAACACACACAGATGTTACGATTAGGGGTGAACATTATCCCAATAAATTAGTGTCCCCTTTGCTTTTCTTCTGTCCTTTTGCTTAGAATTCTACAATGGTATGTAAGAAGAAGTGCTCACCTCTTGGAGAATGCAATAAAAGCAAGGAACACTGCTGCAAGGAGTGTGTCTCATACGTCTCTCCTGAGGAACTGAAAGTGTGCAAATTTGGGAATAAGATCTTTCGGGTAATGTTTTGGGTGTGATTCTGATTTTTACCTTTTTTATACAACTGTTGGAAATAACTCTATAAGTCATTGGAGTTACATAAATATAAAACAGGCGTGAGATCACAATCAGGCAACTGTTGTATCT
Organism: Gopherus evgoodei; assembly: GCF_007399415.2. Taxonomy (NCBI): domain Eukaryota; kingdom Metazoa; phylum Chordata; order Testudines; family Testudinidae; genus Gopherus; species Gopherus evgoodei. The sequence goes on from NC_044323.1 coordinate 90,052,542, forward strand.
TCTTTTAGTTGCTTTCGTGCTTGGAGATAATTTCTTTTGCCATGGTGTCTGTCAACTTATGCTGCACCAAAATGGTTAGACAATTCTGCATCACTTCAGAATAAAAGACAAGACAGGACAGCCCTTACAAATCATGCTGTGCATAAAAAATCAGGCTGTTTTGCTACTTAAAATTTGAGGATGCTTTCACTCTGATCCCAACACTGAGGAACTCTAGTGTAGGTGGATCCATAATCCCTTTCTGTCCTCTTGGACTGCCTCTACTCTCTTTCTGTCTGCCTCCCCTCACCCTTCCTCCTCAAGCGTCCTGTAAACAGAAAGCTTGCACATTCAGGCTCTACACAGGCTAGCACAGGACTGTACGTGGGTGAGGTGGAATGCGTTAGAAACTGCACTTGGCAAATGCAAAGGCATGTAGAAATGAGCCAGGACAGTTCCCCCTACTTTCCTGAGTATGTTAAAACCATACAAAGAGCATTCTGCTGCCCTCTTAATACTTTTTTAGAGAGACAGACTGTCTTCTGGAAGAATACCGTTCCTGCTATACATTTGGGTAGTTTAATGTTATATCTGTTCTAAACATTTTCAAATGTTTAGCAGATCAAGGGTCTGCTAAAGCACTGTAAGCAATCTAAATCAGAATTCATTATTTGTCCATTCCTGTGGACCCAGAATGATGCCACATCTGGTAATAAATTCACTGTATTCTGACATCTTAATGAAATGCTTTCACATCCAAGAATTTAAACATGTCAGTTATCTGAAGGTAATGAATCAGGTTTTCCTAATTATGTCAGCTTAAATGAAAATTCACAATAGGTGTGATCACATCCCACTGGTTTGAGAAACAATGCAGCTAATCGGGTCATTCAAGGAAAAAGAAAACATAGACTTGGAAGAATGATTTTCTAACCTGAAGGATCAGAGGAAAGAAATCCCTGCTCATCTTCATTTTTAACTGGACTGGGTGTGGATGAGTACCTCATAATAATTTAGACTAAATAATGATGTAACTCCAAAAGGGAAAGCAGTGCTTTTCTGTGCAATGAAAATGATACATTGTTGGAATAGTTTCCTTCCACCACTCCAGCTGATAGCTATATCGTGTTCTCCCTCCTGCAGGATGGAGAGATGTGGTCCTCTGTTAACTGCACCATCTGTGCTTGTGTGAAAGGCAAGACAGAGTGTCGCAAGAAGCAGTGCATTCCAGTCAACAGCTGCCCTCATGTGAGTTTTTAATGGAATATGTTCTCTGCCCCGGCCCTCATTTATCTTTGTCAGTGTTTCTCAGTTGAACTGGTGTACATGAAGCCTTGAAAGAAGGAACTGTCAAAAATTCTAGGGTCTATAGTTGACTAGGATTCTCAATTGTTGTGTGCAGTGTTTTAAACTGTGTTGGTCCCAGGATATTAGAGACAAGGTAGATGAGATAATATCTTTTATTAGACCAACTTCTGAAATGTTCTGTGTAAGCTTGAAAGCTTGTCTCTTTCACCAACAGGAGTTGGTCCAATAAAAGATATTACTTCACCCACCTTGCCTCTTGAATTCTCAAAACACTGCAACATCTCCTTTCAGGCTTGCCTAGCTCTGCCCTCAGGTCTCTCTCTTTGCTCTGAAGGCTCCTATGTTTTCACTCTCCCTTTTATATCTGAACCAAAGCTGCTCTCTCTGCTCCCAGGCTTACTTCTCTCTCTCGGTAGCTTTATTGGTCTAACATTTTCTGTTTTGGATGCCTGTAATTTGCAAATTACTTAGTTTAAATAGTGCAAGCTTTCAGGAAAAGCAGATCTAAAATGACATCTTATGCAGAGAGTCATTTTAAAGCAACCCGCTGAAGAGACCTCCAAGTTATTAGCATTACTCCTTCTCAATGTTTCCTTCACAGTCATGGAAGCCAAAAGGAGAAAATATTAGTCACAAATACCTGCAACAAACTCCTGTGAATAGAAATATGTTTTGGTGACTTTTTGACAGCCAAGGGCAGTGGTAGAGGTGTGTGTTTGTACTTTGGATTTCCAAATGCTATAGAGGCAGGGTCACTGTACTAGTGAGCCTTCGGAATTCTGTGCAGTAGAGACAATCTTCTACTTCATCTTTTTGGTGGTTCAAAGGAGTTCAGTGCTTCTGCCATGAGCCTCCTTAAGCTTCAGAAGAGAGGAGCTCTGCTACTGTATACCTTAGTAAGCATGCATTAATGCAACTCTTCTGGGAGTATTAGCAGGTAATGGGATTTCCTCATGCAATTCTTAAGGAGTGCATAGGAAATGAGAACCTGGGACCATAGAAAACTTTTTATCTAGCACATCAAGTTTTCTATGAGAATTCTTAGGAGCGTGGCACCATAGAAAAAATTGGATGCCCCTCTATAGTGTCCTTCATTTACCCAATTTAAGCTTTTACGTCTCCTCAGAGCTCAGGTTGCTAAAGTAATTTAATATGACCCGGTTGCAAAATACAACATTACATTATATTTCATTTAAATAAACTTATGAATAGAAAAGACTGGAAATGATCCGTTAAGGTAATAAATGTATTGTTTCCCTTGTTGTTCATACAATCAACTGCGGAAAACAATGCCAAGTGAAAATTCACCTTATACATTCCAATAATAGTTTTAACTCTCCAACCCATAAGGCACACTTACATGCTCTTTCAGCATTGTCATATTACAATCCTAGTATGGGAGGTGTGAGTCCTAGACTCATAAGTGAAGTCAAGAGCAAAAAGAGTTCTAAGTCCTCCATTAAAAATATAGAAAGTAAAGGATTTTAAATGTTGAGAAGCATAGAAAGCATGTAAATTTAACTCACAAAATGCCATTAGCAGCTTCATAAGAAATAAACATCCCTTTATAAATCCCCTATTAGGATAGAAAGGCTTAACCTGAAACTGTTTACTAAATTATACCAGCCCTGGGTTCTAGCTGGGGCTGGAATACCAATCCAAATTAAGCTTCTGAAACTGGGATGGGTTCTCAGGAATGGAATCAGTTCCCAAATCTAGAATAAGCTTGTGAACTAAACTAAATTCTCAGGCTGCTGCAGGCTTCCAAACAATACTAAACTTCCAAGCAGTAGTGAGCTTCTGAACTACGATACACTCCTAGACTAAAACAAGCTTGTGAACTAAACTAAACCCCCAAACTGAGTTCCCAAACAAGAGCCAGCTCCTCCTCAGGGCAAAATAAGCACCTGTGCCATCTCTCCACTCCTAATAGGTTCTAACCCAGCCATTCTGTCCTAGGATTCAAAGTGGCTGCTCACAGTCTGCTGCAAACACTATTGCCTTTCCTTTTCCAACTACAAAATGCCCCAACCAACAAATCAGCCAAAAAAACAACCCTTTGCCAAAACGTCACCCTAATGTAAAAACACATTATTCTCATTTTTTTTTCAAGATAAGGGCTATTAGAAAGAAGAAAGCAACTCTATAGTTGGATTCTAATTTTCTCTCTCTCTTTAAGGAATTTTAAAGCAAATAACATAGGTTAATCGTTTGATCCTTTTCACAAACCTACCTATACTTTGCATAATACAAGATATAGATTTGGTAGTGATGTGTATGCTGCAAGTTTGTAAGCATATTATGAACTAGGCTGAAGAAAAATTGTACAAGAGAATACTGTATTGCTTAGAAAAATATGGGTAGTATCTTGATTTCCTTACTAGTTTTAAATATCATTCTAGACCATTAGACCCACTCTAGACCATTAGACCCAGGTACTACTTGTGCAGTGAAGCACTGCTTGGTGCAAGTAAGAGTGGCCTCATGTGTTTGTGCCATTAAATTCTGTGTCATAATGCACACATACAAGGGTGAAAGAGTTAAGGATATGCAGACAAGCTTAAATATTTATACCTTGACTTATAAAAGCTTAACTCTTTAGCTTTAGCTTTCTTTTCATGAAGTTTTCCTGGTGGAATATTGATTCATTCATCAACCTAATTCTAAATTAATTAGGACTTTTATATCTGACTCGGAACAGGCTTCACACTGGTAAAGCTGTAGATGTTTTTTATACCCAGTAACCACTTGTATTACTGTCTGGACTGGTGGCAGGTTGCCACATTTTGTGAGATTGTGTCTGCCATTTCTTTTATTTTTCCCAAAGTTATAACCTTTTTTTCTTATCTTTTTTTTTTGTATAGAATCTTTTACTATTTCTGATAATTTCAGGAAGTGCCTTTCTGAGTTTCTTTCATTTGCACACTGAGGCAATGTATGTGTCTCTATTTTAATGCCCTCTGGCCACACCAATAGCAAAGTCAGCCCTGCTTTGGGTTTCTACTGAGCCTTTTGGTTCATGGTTTCTGTTTCCACTTTCTGATCACTGATTCTACAGGCACACTTCCTCTGTTGCCTTGGGCTTCATTCGACAATGTGCTGAGCACTCTGGCCTTGATCCAGCAAAGAATTTAAGCATGTGGGTAGTCCGGCTGAAGTCAACACCATGCCCATATATTTAAAGTTGAGCGTGTACTTAGGTGCTTTACTGAAATGGAGTAAACTCATTCTCTTCAGGATTGAGTCCCTGTAGAGATTCTCTAGCTCTCTTCTTTTCTAAGGCCACATCTTCACTACAAGCTTATATCAGTATAATTATGTGTTCAGAGTCTGAAAAATCCACACACCTGAGCGATACAGGTATACCAACCTAATCCCTGGTGTAGACAGTGTATGTCAACGGTGTATGTAGACAGTGTATGTTAACGGGAGCTTCTTCTATCAACACTGGTACCGCCTCTTGGAGAGATGGATTAACTACACTGATGGGAAAAACTCTCCTGTCGGTGTAGTAGCGTCTTCACTAAAGAACTACAGAGTGCTGCTGCACTGCTGTACATGAAGATAAGCCCATATTCTCCTCACTTACCCCTTTCTCCTCTCCACATTCTTTACTCTTCCAAGTCCTTTAGTTCCTTTATACCATCTCCATTCTCTCTCTCTCACTATCATTTTCTACCTTGCTGTTGTCCTCCTTGCACCACCAGTACATACTACACTTCTAATTAGTGATACCAGCCTGGGCGAAAGCTGAGTTGCTGTAGAGATGTTTCTTCCAATGCTACTATGAAAGTACATGGTGATATTGAAGCATAAAATTGTCTTTGAGCACCATTTCCATGAAATAGTTAATCGAGCTAAGTTCATTGCACACGAAGCCTTTCAGAGGATTTGAGTCTGTGGATAAATTTTGAACCCGTGAACTTCATGTGAGTTTAAAATTTATTCAGAACACGTTCTCCCATCCCAAGCACAGACAGTGTTTAATTTTATACACATCTGTTATTATTGCAAACAAAAAGTTGGTGTTTTTACTGCAGTGCCAAATGAGGCACAAAAAAACAACAGCTGTTGCTATTGCACAACCAACCAGCGTCCCCCCAAACCCTAATTATTCTTGCCTTTAAAAAAATCCCTCCTCAAACATAGACTTGAAAACTCATGAAAAAGAAGAAAAATCCTAGAAAATAAAGAGACTTGAATGCAGTCTGCTTATAAATATTCATAGGTAAAAATGGGATCACATCACTTATCCCACTCCTAAGGGAACCCTCAGTGCTAACGAACTCTTGCAGCACATGTTAGCAATAATGGGCTTCCTTATTCTACAAGACAAAAACAGGATCCCATGCCAACATAGTGGCTCAAGTAACCAGTCTCAGCAGGCTGCCTTGCAGATTCCAATTTCACTTGAATTCCTGCCATTTCCAGCTTGGCTGATGATTTCAACTCTTTTATTGAAACAGAGAGGTAAGAATATTCAGTATACTGTATGGCATTAAGCTGCATGTCTCCCATTAATGCTAATAAGGGTTGCCCAACTAAATATCTCTGTATATAATTTTGGGGGTTTATATGGCACTTAGTTAAAGGTGTTTAAAAGTGTTTTATTATAATAGGTGCTTGAGAGACTCGGAATCACAGTCTGGTCCCTGGTTCTCCCTTTGCTCTGGGAGAGAGGTAACTCACATGAGCTCTGTACCAGCTGCTGATTACTTCTCCATTCTTTTCAGTTCTGCTCTGGCTGGTGCACTGAGAGAGGCAGAGCCAAAGCTCTGCCCAGTTGTAAGAGAACCAGAGTAGTAGCCCTGCAGAGGCTGCTCTCCCCTCCATGAGCTGCCACAATGCAGGGAAGTAAGTGGTGAGCCAATGCAGGGAAGTAAGGAAGTTCCATATGCCTCTTACTTCCTTGCATGTGTATGGTGGGTGACTTACAAAGCAGTTTCAGTTATCATCACCCTAGGTTTCACTAACAGTTTGTCTACGCAAACAAGTAGTTTGTGGCAAGCTGGGCTGTGAATCTACCCTGCAGTAGCCTGCTGCAGACAAACTTTTTGTGTTGGACAGATCTTCAGAAGCATCCACCTTTCAGGTTGAGATGTTTTATGATTATTCTCAACTTGAGTCAGTTTCAGCAAATTTGAACTAAGTCAATTAGGCCACTTTTTAATTCAGTGAAGATTTTAAAAGGACACATGCACTCACACAAACAAAAGCACATATTTCCTAATTCTAGCAACCTCTATTTGAGACAGAACTATTTAAAATACAAACACACACACACACAAACAAACAAAAACCTTGGCCTGGGCAAAGTGGACTGAGCCTTTGCTCAATATTACTAATATTGGACCAAAGTCTTTGCTGATATAAATAGTACACTTATGGGGTTTCACCCATTGGTTCCAGCAGAGAATTTGGTCCACTATTTCTAGTTTAGTAATATGATTTTGTAAGGGATATCACCGTATTTACCCATGGAAGAGAATTTGAATAAACTTGATTTGTACCAGTGAGATCTCTTACTGATATTTGTAGCTGGATGAATGACTCTCTTTAGTGAGGATTTCCCATAAGCAACTGAAGGGATACAAGCAATCTGCATCAGAAATGAACCATATGTATTTTATGGGAAAAAGGTTGAAGTCTTACTTATATAAAACAACTAGTGTACTTTAGATAGCCATGAATACATGAATACAAATTCCCCCTGCTCTCTCTAAGAGAAAAGTAGCAACAGAGAGTCCTTTTAGTATTTTATTTCTTAGGGGACTGCCAGGAAGCTTTTTGAATATTCTGTCTGTTTTTAACACCTGATATTTGAAGCTGTAAACAGGGCATTGAGTTCAAACACAACTTGAACTATTTTCAAAGGTTTATCCAGCCTTACAACATAACAGTCTTTGCTCCAAAAATGCTTTCAGTAAACCAGTCTATCTTTTTCCTAATTAGGGTAAGATCCTGAACAGAAAAGGATGCTGTCCTATTTGCACTGAAAGTGAGTAAGTTCCCTCTTCACATTTTAAAAATTCTCTCAGGAAAAAGTTATAGTCAAAACATGCTCACATTTCATCTCCCTCTTTTTTGATGGAGGTATAGACAGGCGCTTTTAGCAGGGGACAGAGTTAGTATAATATCTCCCATAAATTAAAAATAAAATATCTGTCAAAGAGAATTTTTGATCTTCCAAATACCACTTTTTGTGTGTGTCAAATTAGAGGAAACATTTCTCGCTATGCAGTATAAATTATAGCTTGCCTGTGAAATTTGCAAATGTTATTTGATTCACCCTGGCTACGATTATCCAAGCTAAGGTAGTGATATGAAGAAATACGAAGCATAATCAGATTTCATGCTCCAGGTCCTTATGCTGATTTGTGAGAGTCAGAAAAGGTTTGCAAAGGTCAAACAGGAAGTCTGTGGCAGAAACAGGGAATACAGTGGAACACAGGCCTCTTGATATAGTTCTGTGCTTTAGTCATAGCATCATCCTTTCCCTCCCATAGCCCTATTATCAAAGTATTTAAGCATTTCCTTAAGTTCATCCCTATTCAGCAAAGCACTTAAGCCCATGCTTAATTTAAAGGTAGGCAAATGCTTAAGTGCTTTACTGACTAGGGATGCCCTGCTGAATCAGGACCTTAACACTTTATAACAGAGCAGTCCGAAAACTAAAAATAATTTCTATGGAAAATGTCTGTTTTTTGTCTAATTTTTTTAACTTTTTGAAATTTGCCAATCAGCTGTAGTTTATAATCATTTATGTTGGCTGCTATCAGATTATACCGATGATGTACATTACTTCTTCCATTATGCATCTCAAATGTACTGAAGCACTCTTAACATATTGCTATTACACATGTTTAGAGCAATTGTATAAACACCATTTGGCCTTTGTGAAGGAATTTATGGTTGAACTGGTGTCGTGAAAATATCCTGTATTAATAAATTAATCCAACACATCTCTTACCATAAGTCCAGTTCTCAGTACTCCAAGGATAGAATGAGTGATATTGGTCATAGAAATATGTGACATAGACTCAGAATGAGACACAGAAAAGAGGAACAGATGGAAGGATTTTGAAATGAAGCAGGATTTGTTTTAACAGATATACATTTTCTGTGTACTCAGTTTCAAAGACACCAAAACTTTCAGAGACCTGGGTTCAAATATGATCTTTCACAAGTGCCATGAATTTGGTGACTTGAGTCTTGCCTCTAGTGGTCCCCTTGTCAATTACAAAATCACAGCCTGACTTCATGTGATGGGCAGGTTCTTGTAGAAATTCTTAGGCAGTAATTTATAGTAGGGCAACATCGGGATCATTTGGGAGGAAGGTAAATTAAAATCTTAAATAGGTGATGCACTATGTAATTCACTGCCACTGAAAGCCTTCCTGAGTTGAACTCAGAGTATTTGCAAATGGACAGTGAGCCCTTTCTTCTCGAGATGGATAAAGGAAAGAGGATGATGTCATTTTTTCAGAGCTATTTTCATTGAATTACAAAGTGTTCTGCTCTCCAGGTGCCAGGGGAGTTGTTATTTTTGTTTAATATAAAAATAATTAAATTAAGATTAAAATGACTTTTGAAGGTTACAAAAGACTCCATGGTGATTTATGCAAGCAATAACCCTCAAGACAAGTGAAACTAAAGGTCAAGTGCCTTCACCACTGAAGAAGAGTGTGATGCTTATATACCCGCGGTTATTGAAGTACCAGCTGTAGCTCATCAAGTGATACTTGGCTTAAGAACAGAGTGAGCCAGGCCCTGGGCAAGTACATAGACAGGGGAGTGCTAAAGAAACCATGCCCCTCTTGCATTCTGGGCCTGATTCAACTCCTCCACAAGTCAGTAAGTGTCTTTCCATTCACTTCAATAGGCCATAGATCAGGGGGTCTTTTCTGTGCAGGGGGTCGGGATAACAGCAGTCCCTCCTAGCAGCTGTAGAGTTTCTAACCAAAACAGACAGAAGGGGAGTTATGGCCCCATCCCTCCTGCCCACACTGGCTGGCAGAGCTGCCTAGATGCAGAAATTGAAGCATTTTACACTACCCCAAAAGTTGATGCAGGAGGCACGCTCCTCTGGGCCGACTAAAGGGGCAGTTCTTCTTGGATCTCCCTTTGGAGTGGTGTGTCTTAGCACTGGCCCCAATGCTGAGGGGGAAATATTAAGTAACTTTTATAAAAGAATTTTTTTTAAATTAACTAACAAGTTCTGAACTGGTATACTTATAATGCAAAGTGTCAGATCATCAGAAGTCTTGCAACAGCAGCCTGCTTCTGATAAGATGTACACACATTACACCTATTAATACACTAGACATTTCTGGCCGTCTAGGAGACATGACTTCCCAAAGCAAAAACAACATAGGAGGTACAAGAACACACTGTGCTCAGGACAGCTGAGTACTGATCTGCATAGCCAATTTCTACAAACTGGGTCCAAAACAGTGATTGTTAAAAGACAATTTTTTTTTTTTAGTTTAAAATGTATTTTTCAAAACAGTTTGTGGCAGAAGGAAAAAGGACCTAGTCTCCTAAAGGGGTAGTGAGTTCCTTTTGTCTATTGCTGCTGGGATTAACTGTCGTTAGTTTTGGCATATCATTTCCTAAGCTCCATGGCTGGGGTACAGTTATTATTAATTAAACACAGTGGTCAGACCGGTGGAAAATGTCTTTTAGTTCAACAGTTTAGTTTATCCTATTGTAAAAGTGTAATGAAATATGGTTTTTTGACCTGCTTTACAAAAAGTGCCACTGACATCAATTCCATAAATTAGTAAATCTATGTTATATCAAGGTCATTTTCATATACCTCACAACCACCATTAAGCTACATTCAAATGATATTAATAATCTGACCTCAACTCAAGACTAAAAGCAAGGAATTCAGGTTAAATCTATCATTCTTGCTTAGAAGGACTGACAACACTTGCTAGAGGTGTAGAGGGCTTAGGCACTGTGAAAGCTTCCCACCACAGCTCCCTGGACGTGCTTTAATCCTGATCAGTTATCACACCTCCTATCATGACTGAGCCACAACCTCTCTGTACTTTAGTTTACCCGTTGTACCTGCCACAATTTGGTGTTGTGTGGTTTCATTAATTAAGATTTTTAAAGGCACTCTGAGATCTTCCAATGAAAAGTGCTATATACATCTACTAGTGTCATTTATTATTATTTCAGTTATAGGCCTTTTCTGGGCAGAATGTGCCAGTCATGCCAAATCACTCTTTGATTTTGTAATAGGCAAGTGATCACTATAGGCAAGAGTGGGGTCACCAAATTCTAGACACCTGTGACATATATTAGAATCCAAGTCTCTAGTAGTAACAACTGGTATCTTAATTTACTATAGCACATTGCTCCCTATTATAGTAATCACTTTTAAAAATCTCCTCTCATGGAAGTGTATATCAACAAAATAGACTGCAAGGGTAAGTACCTAGAAAACCTGCATGTGATTTACCCATACAGACTTTTCAGCTGTCATGTTCTACTCCATGAGTACATAATTAGACAAATCTGAATAGCCATTTTATTTATGAATTAGACCACATCTTCTCCCATGGAGTTGTGGTTGTTGGGGTTTTTTTGTTTTGTTTTTTTGACAAAACATCTTACAATGTGTATTATATCAAGCTGTACCATGGGGCAATTACGATGAAAGTATTATATGGATTAGCATTTTTAAATTAAAAAAAATATGAAATTCTGTTATGCATGTGCCGTTAATAATTTGCCCCATTTAATTTAGGGCTTAGTTTACCATTTGGCTAATTACATTCAACGTTTCATTTTGGTTTTAAAAAGCTCAGTCCTTTTTGAGTTATAGATGTACAAATAAATCACCTTAACCTGTAAACTTCTATTTTTCCCCTCTCTCTTTACTTAGAAAATGTCCAAACCAATTTCCTCAGAGCTTACTCCAGTGACTAAATAATAATTTATTTAGGGTATCTACTCTGCACTGCATGAGCTCTTGCTTTATGAATGCCAAATTTAAGCCAGTCTGCTAGGAACTGGAACTATATAGGTCACAGGCAAATTTTTAGGTCCTTTATGTTGGTGGAGACTGAGTATACTATAGGAGATGCACACAAAGGCCAAGATTTTCAACAGCAGAAGCCTAATGGTAGGCTCCTAAGTCCATGTTTAGGCTGCTAAATAAGTGATCTTATTTTTAAAAGATCTCACTGAACTCAGCAGTTTGGAAAATAAGGTCACTTATTTAGGAATCAAAAGATGGGCTTAGTATGGGATTTTCAAAAGACCCCAAGGGAATTAGGGATGCAACTGGGAGATAATCACCTAACTCTGTTCTGCCCTTTTGAAAATCCCAGACTTTCTGAAAATCTTGGTCAAAGTCTTTAAGAGGTGAGGACAGAATGTGTGTGTATGTAAGCACAGGGGAATGTGCTAGACCCTTTACAGGTCCACTTGTTGGCACATCCACTGAGTGACTTCAGTATTGCTGAAGAGGGCTGCTCATGCACTGTTAACTAGAGAACCACTTCTTCCAATAGGTCTCATGGGGGATATCTCTGGGGGGAAAAGAACATGAACAATCTGTGATTGAAACCCTACTGGGTGAGAAGGAGGGGGAAGCAAGCTACACATGGTGGCTGGAACCCTTTTTGTGTACTTTGCCCTTTACAATCCGGTTACACTCTGTATTTAAGCTTCCTTTTCAGGCCAACAGTTCTCCTTGTTGGCTAGTGTTTGAGGTATCTCTCACACACTCATGCAAACTGTTGATTTTTTTTAAACACATTTCTAACAAAACTTTCAGAAATATTTTATACAAAGGCACTGTAGTATCAGCTAATTTAGACTATTCCTAGGTAATTCTCTTTTTAAATTTCAGTTCTTAAAGTAAACAACAACATTTGCATCATACACTGAATTGTCCAGCCCAGAATATGTTCTTTTTTTATTGTAAGTGCGCTACACCAAGTTGACATATGATGTGACACAATGTAACATAACATAAAACAACATTACTCTGCATAACACGTTCGAAATCAAAAATAAACATTTCTTTTGGATCCTGTCAGTACTAACAATTTAGCTGGCACATATATAAATGATGTTTGTTCTCTGTGTCTTGATTCTTAACCATGTCTGTCCTAGCTGAAATAAAAAAAGACACTAGGTAATAATATATATAATAACCCCATATTCTTGGCCTCCAGAAACACAGACCAAAAACAGTTCTTTTCATTGACATTTTCACTATGGTTTGGGCTATTTCCTCATTTTCTTAGAAGTTCCGTGCCCACATGAATAGAAATGATATGTAATTTCTTAAAACAAAAAAGGAAATAAATTTTATGCAAATAATTGCATTTGGTACACAGGAAAATGAAGACAAAATGCTAATAATACTTACCAGTAGCATCAGAACCTGATGCTACAATTCTTTAAATGGGTAAACATCACCTGAAATCAATAGAACTTGTCAGCAGTAAAATAAGACTCCTGTGAGGTGAATAGTATTATCCTTATCCTTTTCGGATGAGGAAACTGAGGCACACAGAGGTTGGTGCACACATTTTAAAAAATACCCCTTAATTTATTTATTTTTAGGGTTCATTTGGTAATTTCTAAGACATGATTTTCAGATTTCTACAGTTCTCATTGATCCCAGCTGATGTTGGTGGTGCCCTTGTCTTTGAAAAAAGTCAGAGCCAAGGGGTCCTCAGCTAGGCATCCAAACATAAAAAAGTGTGACCTAAGTGGCTTACTTAAGGTGGTAGAGGAAGGATGGATGCATGGCATAGCTCCCAGACCCCAATTCTATGTCTTATCCACAAGACCATGCATTCTTCCACCTTTATAGGTTTGTATTAGTCCATTTTAGACCCAAGAGGCTGGATTAACCAGGTGGATCATTGATTAATGTTTTTTTTAAACTTTTCAAAAGATAAGTGGTATTTATATAACTTCTTTATCCACTTTCATCTTTTAATGAATAGTTCTAGCGATAAGTGCCTGATTGCTGTGGTGATGGTATGTTGAAGCTTCAAGAACAATATTAATGTACACCTGTATTCTGTTGATTGCAGCACTGTGTACATCCTTGCCATGCAGACTGTTCCTGCCAGGAACAGCAGTAATCAGCTGATGGTAGTGTTGCTAGTGTTTATTGCTGCATTAGGAGGCTGAAACTTTAAAATATATGAGCCATTCCCCTTAATCCCTAGACCTTGCCACTGAAGTCTCATCCGTATCTCTGGGCATACATAGCCTACAAACAGCCTCTCCATTGGAGGGGAGTTAGAATCTAAGGGCTGGTCTTCATTATGGGGAGATTGACGCTGCTGCAATCGATACAGCAGGGGTCAATTTTATAGGTCTAGTGAAGACCTGCTAAATTGACAGCAGAGCACTCTCCAGTTGACCCTGGTATTCAGTTATCCGAGAAGAGTAAGGGAAGTTGACTGCAGAGCATCCTCCATCAACGCAGCACAGTGAAGACACCAGGGTAAGTCGACTTAAGCTGTATGGACTCCAGCTATGTTATTCACATAGCTGGAGTAGCATAATTTAGGTGGACTTACCCCTGTAGTGAAGGCAAGCCCGTACTTAGGCTATATCTACACAACAGATTACTTCTCTGTAATTTACATTTCTCAGGGGTGTGAATAATCCACATCCCTGAGGCATGTAAATTATGCCAACCTAAGTGCCAGTATATAACTACTGCCTCTCTCAGAGGCAGGAGTTATTAAGTCGATGGGAGATCTCTGTGTTGGCTTGGAGCGTTTTCACCGGAAGTGCGGCAGTGGTGCAGCTGCATCAGTGAAGCTGTGCTGCGTTAATTGATGTAGTGTAGATTTAGAACTACTTAACTCCTCATGGAAGGATTGTCTTTTTGTTGAATTTTTGTGAAGTACCTAGCACAATGGGGTGCTAGTCTATGATTGGTTCCCCTACGTGCTACAGCAATACAAAAAACGTATAGAAATAATAATCAGGGTGAAAAAAATGCACTTTGCTCCCACTGACCTGTGACTGCTCTGACATGTTCACAGATGAAAACACCAGCCAGAAATTTGTCCTACATTTGTAGAAAATAATTATGTAAATAAATCACACTATTAGATACTCACAAAGTGCTTGTTTTTCAACCAATGTTGACTTAAACTAGGTATCAGCAGAACCATATCGACTAAAAAAATCAAAGTGGTTAAATTATGTTAGTGGCTAGATTGTTTTATAGAATTATCTAGTGAATGTGAGAATACATTTTATGTGTGGGCATTAGATTCACTGGTAGGCAAATTTACAGCTACTTTATGTCTCTAGAGCAGAGCAGGCCAGCCAGAACAAACAAGTGAATCTGGCCAAACAACTATATCTATCTATGTCTGTAATATAAATGTTATGTATATAAATATATAAACATGTAAGTCCAGATCCTGAAACTGCTGAAGTCAATGGCACAATGCCCATTGATTTCAATGGGGTCAAGATATAACTTGTGTATATATATAATTAAAATGAGTTATATCATGGAACATATATAATATGTTCCATATTTCTGTCACTATTAATGCCTTCAGCCTGCAATAAAACCTACATGCCCAGACCCTTGTGCCTGCCCAGAGCCCCAATGACTTCCACTGGGTTCTGCACAGAAACAAGGATTTGGGCACAGGCACAGATTTGATTGTGGGATCAGGGCCTTTGGTTGCTGGAACTGAATTTTTTTAAATAATCTGACATAGTTTACCCCCCTCCCCCGTTAATTTCTTTTCTATGTTTCATTCAGCTTGAGTGGTGGAATTAGACTGGTTGGTTTGTCTTTTGTTTCTAGCTGGTTTCACAGATGTTGATGTTTATTTTCCCAACCCTGAAAAGAATGTTTAAACTGAAAAAATAGAAAGCAACAAGCTTGTCATTCAATTAAAAAAAATGTATTATTATTATTAGTTGCCCTCCACTTCCACCTAACTATAAACTTTTGGGCGTATAAGGGTGGGCTGTATCTCTTAAGTTCTTATCAACTGCTGCTTTTCAAACTTCAATTGGTCTTGATGGTGCTTTTGTTTCTCACTCACCTGCAGAGCCTGGAGTTTGCACTGTATTTGGAGACCCCCACTACAACACTTTTGATGGAAGGACATTTAACTTTCAGGGAACATGTCAGTACATTTTGACAAAAGACTGCTCCTCCTCTGCCTCGGCCTTCCAGGTGCTGGTGAAAAACGATGCACGTCGGACCCGTTCTTTCTCCTGGACAAAATCTGTGGACCTTGTGTTGGGCAGAAGCACTATCAGCCTCCAGCAGCACCTCACAGTGAAATGGAATGGGACCCGGATATCACTGCCTTGCGAGACTCCTCAGTTTCAGATTGACTTGGATGGTTACTTGCTGAAAGTTACAACCAAAGCAGGTGGGGCTTGCTCCAAATCAGAAACATTGGAAGAAGCATAAAAGATGCTAATATAGTGGTGTCTGACTTGTATCTAGTGAAATCTCCAAATGCAACAATTCCAGAATTGCAAACATGAAGAAACAATAATTCAGTAGCAATAATCATGTGCATTTTGTGCTTAAACAGCGCTTTATGCTTGAGGATCTAAAAGAACTCTATCAATATTAATTAATTCAACCTTACAACATCCCTTTGAGGCATGCAAGAACAGAGATTCATCTGCAAATTACAATTTGTTGCAGAATCTCTTTTCAGAATGTGTTACTTTCTGCAAATGGAAAACCTGTCCATGGACAGTCCATGTATGTAAATGGATATACGATTTTCACTTCCAGTGACTTCTAAATGGTTTGCCTATGGTCACCAAGTGACATACTGTAACACTGAACAATTGGAAGCCAATTCTCAAACAAGACTTCATGTTTTCAGTGACAGCAAAAAATTGTGCCCCATGTTAGTGTCTATATAATCACAATTCCACACCTGCAGTGAATTGCCAGGCAAAGACTGAATGAGTTGCATATGCAAAATTGTGGACAAAATTCACTGGGCATACCAAATTATGCTCACCAAAATGGAGTGTCCAGTTTGAAAACCAGGCCCTGGCTTGCTGTATTACCTCAGCTACTTGCAGGGTTCTTTCTTTATCTGAATGAGAATGTATCTGTATGGAGCTGTGATTCAGGCTTTTGGTCTCCTTTGTGTTGTTAGACCCAGAAGTGGGAACAAATGGGAATAGTCAGAACATCTGGTAACTTTTGTGAAGGGATAAGGAAGTGAGAGAGCAGACACCCAGGTCTGCTGAATCCTAGCAAATATGTTAATTGTCGAAATGTTAGGCCATTGGGCATACAGCTGTTTTGATAAACTGATCTGAGACTGTAGAACTCCAGCATAGATAAACACAGGGTGGAAGTTAAGAAATTTCTCATTAGCACGTGTCAGGTAGGTAGCAGTCCTGGGAAATTTCACTTATACAATGGAGTACTGTTTCAGTGAGAATAATAATTACTGTTAATTCAATTAAATGCCGTGTGAAAGCAGTGAAACCAATCTCACCTATAAAGTGATACAGTCACAGACACAAGGCATAGTGATACTCATTAGCTAGCATGATTATTTTACATGTACCATAGCATCCACTGCTGAGATGACAATTGAGATACCTATTCACATATCCACTGGAAATGTAAACCTGCATAATGTGGATCTCAGCTATGGGCTTGTTCCTCAAAAAGGCAAGGCAGATTTTTTTGCCTGTCTGTAAAATGCACACAAGATGACCATTACTCAAAAGTCTTAATTTAAAGCATCTTGAGGGCTTCTTTTGCAGTCAGCTGAACACTGAATTCTAGTGATGTGGAATTCATTAGCCAGCCACAGCCCAGAGAGAGGTTCTGAATCAAAGACGACTGGCAGCTAATCCTGCTGCTGTTCCATTTGTTGTTGACGTAAGGCCAATAAACAACTGTACACATCTTTGTCCGTGTGGTGGAAGATGTAGTGCAAATATGGCATATGACAACGTCCCGAATAGTATGTAACTGCTGCAAATTATAGTCCAAATAATTCTTTCCTTTAATGGACGACGATCAGATTTCTTTCACTGAACACACCAATCCCTCTTTGCCTGGCAAACAATGTCTGAAAAGCAGCAGAACTACCTGGCTTCTCTGCACAGTGGCAGAACTTGTTACAGAGAGGCTGTGCAGGGAGAAGGAACGTGTTGCGCACCAGGAAGCAGCAATTCTGTTGCCATGCTCCCTGATGGTGCAAATAGTTGGTCAGGTGTATTGGATTGGATTTGTGGTTTTGTAGAGACTTTGATCTAAAATCCCCATGTTGGAAACAGAAGGGAGCACGGCTGATATTATGCGGGAATTCTTCATTCTACCATCAGGATGGGGGAGTATGCACAAAACCTGTCTGCACAAAACCTGCAGAGATTCTCTGCACAAATCCCATTTGCTGAGGCTTTGTGTACAAGTATTTGGATCTAAACCCTTAGAGCAGAATCTTGGCTGCCAGATCTTGAGGATGCCTTAACTGAAAAATCCTGCAGAACAATTGATGTGAGCCTCCAGCATGTGAGACTCAGTGTGGGACACGCATAAATGAACAATGAAATTTTTAAAATACAGTATATTGTGCCAAGTTAAGCTGAGTAACAAGTTGGTTTAGCATCCTTCTAAAAAGGAAAAACTGGAAAGCCCTAAAAAGTAACTAAAAAAATGTTCCTATTCTGCATATCCCCAGATGGGACAGATGCTGCATCCTTTGGCTTCAAACCCTGCCAATTACTTACATCCTGACTCCTATCCAAGAGAATGGGAAACTCATCTATTCAGTGGGGGGAAAAAGTAGGCACGAAGTAACACTTTCAAACAGTTTCTGTCTGCCAAAGAGACCATTTCAAACATTGTTCCATAGAATAATCCCCTTTGTTAGTTGGTTTATTTAAACAAACTAATTTTTCCACATTTGCACAAATAAAAAGATACATGTTATACAGTGTGATTAGGCAAGAATGAAAATATCATGTATATTACAGTATTAGCTAATGTCATAGTATAAACACGATTCCTCCTATCCAAAAGCAGAAAAGGCTCCATTAGAGAGAGAAATCTTTATTTTGTTCATCAAAACCAAAGAAGCATCACTGAATGACTCTGAAAAACAATGAATCTAAAAATGTAGCATTATACAGTAACAAAATGTTCTCTAAGATCTGAAAATTAAATCAGGATATAGTGTAACTAAACTATATGGAGTTTTAGAAAAATCCTCTTTTACTAGTGCGACAGTTGCTATCTTGGTCAACACTGGGAGTTGAACCAGGAACTGACACATTTAGAGTATAAATGTCTACAGCTTGAGTTAAAGAGCCAGAATTTGTAGTGGGAGACTGTAACCAACATCTTCTCTGGATGGGGCTCAGAGAGAGGGGGACATGAAGACACACTAACTAGCGCTTTAAAATATTGTAAAGCAGTGATCTCCAACCTTTTTATGCTCAAGATAACTTTTTGAAGTTAAGGGCAACCCAGGTTCTACCCCACCCCTTCCTGGAGGCTCTGCCCTTTCCACAACCCCGGCCCCACTTACTCCATTCCCCCACCCCCGTCAGTTGCTGTCCCCCACCTTCACTCACTTTCGCCAAGCTGGGGAAGAGGGTTGAGGTTCGGGAGAAGATGCAGGCTCTGGGCTGAGGCCAAGGGATTCACAGTGTGGGAGGAGGCTCTGGACTGAGCCTGGGGCAGGGGGCTGGGCTGCAGGAGAGGGTGAGGGGTACAAGCTCTGGGAGAGGTGTCAGGGCTGGGGCAGGGGGTTGGAGTAGGAGGGGGTATGGGATGCTGGCTCTGGGAGGGGGCTCAGGATTGGTTTGAGGTGGTGGCTCTGGGAGGGGGCTCAGTGCTGGGGCTTAGGGTGAAGGAGGGGGTTCAGGGTGCCAGTTCCGAGAGGGGGCTCAGGGCTGGTGGCTGGTGTACAGCATCCTGCCGAGCAGCACTTACCTCTGGTGGCTCCTGGTAGGTGATGTAGCGTGGCTGCTGCTAAGACAGGCTCTCTGCGTACCCTGGCCCCACACTGTTCCCAGAAGGGGACAATGTGCCCCTGTGGCCGCTGGGTGGGGTGGGTGGCACATGGCTCCATGCACTTTCCCTCTCTGAAAGCACTGCCGCACAACTCCCATTGGCCAAAGCTCCCTGTTCCCGGCCAACGGGAGCTGCAGGGGTGGTGCTTGCAGGCAGGAGCAGGATACAGAGGGAGACCCCTGCCCCTATGCTCCCAGGGCCTTGCTGGCCGCTTCTGGGAGCAGTGGGGGGCTGGGGCAGGCAGGGAGCTTGTCTTAGAGGAAGTTCTGCTGTACCGCCGGAGATCGAGATCGGCAGGGAGATCCTCTAGGATCGACCCATCAATCACAATCGACCGGTTGGTGACAACTATTGTAAAGGATACAGGCACATTTTGAATAGTTTATTTAGGGCTGTTGGCCTGGACTGCACAAGCCTTATTAATTCTGGTAATCATGAGTAGTTCCACTGAAGTCAATGAATCATTTTTTAGAAATCAAATTGCTGATGGAAAATAAATATGGAATGCCTGTAAACACCAAGTTTAGACACCCATTTTTCAGAATTCAAGTGCTCACCAACATGAGTCAGGGCTGTGTAATCTAACCCTTACTGAATCAACATTAATCCTGAACTAGTTGAGTGTGGGCCATTCTCCCTTCCCATCCCTTTGTGACTCCACTTCAGGTCAGCAGCCTCATGAAGCTCATTAAGGGAATGAGTTGAGCATAAACTCTTAAAGTAGAGTTATGTTCTAAACCAAGATGAACTAGAACTTAAGAAACCATACTATAGAAGCAATCTGTGTGGGAAGGAATATTGTACAGGTACTTGCTTGCTGTCTCCCAAAACAGTTGTTGCTTACATGTCTCAAACCAGGATGTGGCCAAGGCAATATATGCCAATGACAAAGCACCTCTTTTGCAGCCATTGTTCTGACCATAATCACCATTTAACCACATCCAGTTTTATTTGAGGGCTGTGCACATTGGAATTGTAGTGTGAGACAATGAGAACTTTTTACAGAAGAAACTGTACCAGTTTTGAATGGATTGATTAGTTCTTTTATTTAGTTGTATACATAAATATAGGGGGGAATACAGATGGGATTATGGGTGACAGGACTGGGCGTAATGAAATCCAGGTTGTCTTCTGGTGTCTGCCACTAACGTCTTGTGTGACTTTGACAAAGTCATTTATTCTTTCTCATTTCCAATAAAATGGGGATAATGATACTTACTTTCCTCAAAAGGATGTTGGGAGGAGAAATTAATGTTGGTTGAGTGCTTTGTTCTGCTTTCATGGAAACATGCTACATGTAAAATATGATTGTCAGGTGATAGTGGCTATAAGAATTAAAATAAAGGTTAACAGTTTCTGGTGGGAGTTGAACCTTAGCAGCTCCCAATGTTCTTTTTTTTATCCAACATAATAACAACATGATGGGGATTTAAACAATTTAAAATTCAATGGCCCGAAAGTGCTAAATCTTAGTTTAAAGAAAGTGTTGTCAGACACAGAATGTAGCAACCCATCTGAATCCCAGCTACTGAATGAGTGTTCAGTCCCTCTCCCCCTTTCAACTGGGTTGGTACTTTACGAAGATTAGTTGGGTCAAGGATTGGTAATAGGCTTAGAGAGCCCTTAACCCCTTTGAGTTAAGCATTTTGAATCCATTTCAGGTTGGTACTGTCTGAACATTTGTTACCCATCAGACATATCTTTATTGACCTGCGTCAGATGAATTGTTGGTCTCAGACTAGATGTCCATATCCAAAAGAGTTATCAGTTGGCAACATGAAAATAGAGGCAGGGACTGAATGCTCTTTTAGAGCACATGGCTTCTCCAAAATTCATTGGTGATGTACTGTGGTGAAGGCAAAGCTTGTCCAGCTGCTGCCTGTGCTGTACCTTTTTCTACATAATGGGTAAATTCCTGGCTCCATTGAAATCATGGGAGTTTTGCCATTGACTTCAATAGGGTCAGGATTTCACTTAGAGTACTTCTGTTTCATCTCCAGATCTGTCAATCAAGCACCTCCCACCAGAAAAAAAAACATATCCAGATACACCTAACAGTTATAATTCCTTGTAATAGTCTCTGATCTGAGTAATATTGCGCTTACTGTAGAGGAGGCCCAGGCCCTTACTGAGGCATGTATAGATTTTATGAAGGAAGCCAAATGTTTTTACTTAGGTTCCCATAAAAACACGTTTATAAACACAAATAGCTGTTAATTATCCTTTCCCCCTCTTCTTCCACTCTGAAATAGGCTTGGAAATCTCCTGGGATGGAGACAGTTTTGTCGAAGTCATGGCTGCACCACATTTGAAAGGCAAACTCTGTGGCTTGTGTGGCAACTATAATGGGCACAAGAGAGATGACCTGGTAGGAGGTGATGGGAATTTTAAGTTTGATGTGGATGACTTTGCTGAATCCTGGCGCATGGAGTCGAATGAGTTCTGCAGTCGCCCACAGAAGAAACCTGTACCTGAACTGTGCCAAGGAACAGTGAGGGTAAAACTTCGGGCCCACAGGGAATGCCAGAAACTCAAGGCTTGGGAGTTTCAGAATTGTCACTCAACAGTGGATTATACGACGTTCTATCGGTAAGTGCAGCTGGCCGAGAAAAGAGGGGGGAAATAGTGGAGAGCTGTTGTGTGGGAATGGGTGATGCAAATCTGCACTTAATTGGCCTTGATTCAGGAAAGTACTTAAGAAAGTGCTAACTCTAAGCAGGTTCTTAACTCCAATTGACTTCAACAGGACTCAAGCACATGCTGAACAGCTTTCTTGAATCAGGTCCTAGAACTGGAAATAGGAACAGAAAGAACAATAGAGTAGCTACAATTGAAAAAGAAAGCTTTGTAATTGCCAGATTAGAAGAATGCTGTTTGAAACGCCCACAGGAGAGAGTAGGGGTAAATGCAAGGCCACAGACCGTATTGCTGGAGTCAGTTGTAAAACTCCTGTTGACTTTGATGGGACCAAGATTTAGTTCACAGTGCTCCATGTTTCCCATGGGCTTTTTAAAACTGATTTTGTTTAAGACAGTTGTACCATAATTTCCTGACTGACGAGATGTGTATGTTTTAGAGCTTAAAAGGATATAGTAAATAGAATGAGCCTGGTCTGTCTGTTTCACCCTGGGAGCAAAGAAAAAGGGAAGACAACCAAGACACTTGGCTTGAGTAATTTATCTAAACCTTTTTATCATTAAAACGCCCCTGGCCTAAACCACTGAGAGATTATTTCTAGTCTTTAATTGTCGTGAGTTTATTTGCCCCTCTCCCAGTAAATAAAATCCTACTTTCTTTAGATTGCCTGACATAAAAGATAAAAGCAAACTGGGTCAGAATTGCATGATTGTGGATGGAACTGACTAACTTCATAGCTGCAGCTTTTTGTACTTGAGCACATCTGCTGAACTACTGGGCTCATTTATAATGGCTTTTTAAAATTACTGTATTTCCCTTATGAATTGCCTTTCTTCCTCTTCTATGAGGAGACTGAAAGCCTTTTATCTACTCTAAAAAAGTATGGCTAGAAAATTCAACATCTCCCGGTTTCCAGGCTATGTCTGTCTGGGTCCTCAGTCTATTGCCTGGCTCATAAAATAGGGAGATAAGAATGAGGGAGGTCCTATGTGTAACTTTTATAATGTTTAATTTTGGTGGTGGTGGTGTTGGTGGTAACAACAGAGAGTATTAGAGATAATAACACACACAATAGAAGTGTTGAGTGTATTTTGAAAATATTCCTACCTCACCTTTGCCATTATTTAAAGATAAGTGTTGAAAATGAAAATAGAGAACAGGCACAGAAAGTTTAAACTAGAATTTCTTTTTCATTTCACATTTAGTTTTTTTTCTCTTTCCTTTAAAGTGGCTTGTGATTAATTTATTGCAATGCACTCTCTGACACCATGAAAGAAAATGATGTATATCTTGGCAAAGGCAGCCAGGAAAGATCTTTGAATCCCCACACAAAATACGGTGGATTTCCTTTTCTTGCTTTAGAAAATAGTATTTTACCAGATCTGGAAACACAATGAAAGTTTGCTTGATTTAATTATATGTCTTTTTTAGAAAACGGTGTTTTACATAGAGCTGTGTGGGAACTGGAATTTCTATCCTATGGAAAATTTCACATTTCTGAGAAAAAATGCCTTCCTATTTGAAATGAAAAGTTGGATATATGAATTTTTCCACAGTATGGACAGTTTTAAAAATCCTGGTTTGGAGGTTGGGCAGCCTAGTGAGCCCAGACTAGTTTCCATTGACAAGTTCCTGCAGAAAGTTTCAATTCAGTCTAGTTTGCGTTTTCTGATAGAAAAGTGTTTTGTCAGCAAATTTTCTACCAGGTCAAGATATAGAGTTTAAAAGACTGTAATTTGGACTGATCAAATTCTTCTGGAGTTCGTTCCCTGAAACTTTGCGTTCATATTTTCAGACTTTAGGGTGACTTAGATACAGCTATGAGAATCAAAAGCAAAATGCCTAATGACATTCAGTACAGACATTACCTGTTATTAGAACCAAGTGAAAAGTTTGCTGTGAACAATTTATTAAGTGAATTTGGCCCTTTTACATATTAGCAAAATTTCCACAACCTGACAGTGACTTTTGCAATTTTTTTCATTATTTGAAAAATGTTTGACAAATGTTTTGCAAACAAATTTTAGCCCATGGATTTCCCATGAACTAAGAGGATTCCCTTGAGTGTTTATTTGTAAAATAAAATAAAAAATTGGTATTTTGTTATATGATTAGTTCCATAAGTCAAATAATTTTGTTTTTTACCTGACCCACACTACAAGATGGCCATTGAGCCTTTTCAACATAAATCTTCACCCTTCTTGAAAATTTATGGTTTTTCAATTTTCCATGAACATTCTGCTAAATGAACATTTACAGAAATCAAATTATAAAGGTGTGTAAATACAGAATTAACAAAAATATTCACAGCATGCACATGATTCTATCCTCAACACCTGTCAACAGAATTTCATTGTAGGGTTTTATTCAGATTTTTCTATTTGTGCATTTTTAAAGAGAAACAAAGTTTGCTCGTGGAATATAAAAGTACCTGAAGTAAAATGGATAGGTGCCCATGTGTCTGCTTGTTTCTTTCCATCCAGCTGTCTTTTCAACTGAATAGCTTGAACGGATAGATTTGCATATCATTGCCTTCTTTCTTCTCTTTCATCATGCATTACATAACTTCTCTGGTTGTAATATCATGGTCACAAATGTTAACCTTTCTTGGTCATTCTCATCTACATTATTAACATTGCCTCATTTTCAGTAAGTTGCTCTTTAGTTGACCCGCGGTTAATAAGAATTCTCAGAAATAAACTCAGCAGGAACATTTCAAATTAGGGTGTGATTTCTTCAAATACCAAAAAAGGCACTGAAAAGCGTGTTGCAAATGTTTATCTGACAACTGTGTTACTGAAAAGATTTCTCTGATGACATGTCAAGTTCAATTTAAGATTCCTTTTTTTTTATAGCTGTAGCTTATGCTATTGTTAGCCATCCCAAAAACATACTCAATCCATTTGTTTGAATATGGGATGAGGAACCACCAACTCCTGAGTTCTGATCCTGATCTTTACACACCCTTGGTGTCCCTTGGGAAGTCACTGAGCACTTCTGCCTCATTCCCACTTTATTAGGGTATTGTGGGGATTTAGGTTTATTTGTAAAGTATGCTGAAGGTTAAAAGATCAATATAAGCATAAAGTATTAGAATTTTGGAAAGGTCCAAAATGTAATCTTAACTTTTCCTTTGATATGTTGATTTGCAATAATCCTGTAATTCTTTGTTTTGAAACAAAAATGTTTTATGGGCTCTTTGTTGTGGTGGTTTTGAAGCAGTGCTAGCAGTTCACTGCTCATGAGCAACACTGTAAATATCAGGGCTATTTGTCAGGGTTTGAGCGACCACAGAGGAAAATTCATTTAAGTAGGGAAACAATTTCAAATTTCGAAGAGATTATGGTAAAGATTGAGTGGAGAAAAGAATTTTTAAATGATAGAAAACATCTTTGTCATTCTAATCTATTTAACTGGATATCTGTAAGGGTACTGGGTTAACTCTTTACATGCAAAGTCAAAATGGAACTACACTAACTTAGGTGCAGATTTTTAGATATGTATACAATCTGTGCATGCAGACAAGCAATGTACACTGGTTGCATCTACAACTACTGTCATTGTAAGCATGCGCTCATGCCATGAGTGCAGGGAACTGGACTAGATGACTCTCAAGGTCCCTACCAGTCCTGCGATTCTATGATTGTGTACTCAAGTGACCCATTAGATAGTATGTAACAGTTAGGGCAGAGAGGGCAAACTTTTTGGCCTGAGGGCCACATCGGGTTTCCAAAATTGTATGGAGGGCTGGTTAGCTGAGGCTGTGCCTCCCCAAACAGCCAGGCGTGGCCCTCCCCTGCCCCCTATCCAACTCTTCCTGCTTCTCACCCCCTGACAGCTCCCCTGGGACTCCTGCTCCATCCAACCCTCCTCCCCCATTGCCTATCCCCTGACAGCCCTCGGAACCTCCACCCGACTGCCCCCCGCTGCCCCATCTAATCCCTCCTCTTATTCCTGACTGCCCCCTGGGAACCTCTGCCCCATCCAACAACCCCTTCTCCCTGACCGCCCCAAACCCCCTGCCCCTGACTGCACCCTGCCTCCCTATCCAACCCCCCTCCTTCCTGACTGCCCCCCTGGGACCCCTGTCCCCATTCAACCCCCCTATTCCCCACCCTCTGACTGCCCCAACCCTGTCCACAACCCGGCCCCCTGACCACCACCTCGAACTCCCCTGTTCCTACAGCTGCGCCACCCAGAGCACCAGGATAGGCAGCCATGCAACCAGGCTGGAGCCAGCCATGCCACCGCTCAGCACAGAGCACCCCAGGAACTCGCAGCCCTGCCGCCCAGAGCATTGTGCTGGTGGCGGAACAAGCTGAAGCTGCGGGGCAGGGGAAACAGCAGGTGAGGGTTTGTGGGTAGCCTCCCAGGGCAGGAGCTCAGGGGCTGGGCAGCAGGGTCCTGCGGTCTAGATGTGGCCCGCGAGCCATAGTTTTCCCACCTCTGAGTTAGAGGCTATGGTAGCATGAAAGAACTATGAAAGTGTGCATTTCTAAGTATCTGGGTCTTCATGTGCAATCAAACCTTTTAGTTCAGGTTATACAAATTGTACTAACAAGCTTTTCAGGTTTTTTTTTTTTAAAAAAGACTTAATATTGTAATTTAATCATAGGCTAGAGCACACAAACTGCCTATAGTACCTATTATTGTCTCTTGTGTAAAAGAAATTGCCATAAGACTAAAACCTTAATATTTTTTTTTACCTTCAATCTCTATTTTTAATCATATCCAGTCTGGTCTAGAAAAGCAGTAGTTGATTAATAACATGGTAATTGGCCTCATTTGATTCAATCAGTTAATCAAATACATTCAGTAACTGCCAATTTATTTAATTATAACCCTTCTCATAAACATTCAAACTGACTATGCTGATATTACTTGGTCTTAACTCTAATTAAATGATTTCCTTCAATGCAGTTAATTTTGCAGACTTTGCTGTTACTCTAAGAATTCCCATGTAACAAGAGAGAAGATTGTTCAGAATTAGAACATAAATTATAGGCATAATTTTCATCTTCTTATGTTATATGGGCACTCCAGTGATTAGCTTACGAAGAGTGCATAAGCCCTTGCATTACTACAACTAATGATGAGTTTTCTTGACATTAAGTGATAGCGGATTGTGGTTTCGGAGCAAAAGGTCCTAAATTCTAGACTCTCAGTTGACTATGAAGTTCTATATCTGTCGACTGAAATCTGTAAGGCCAAGGAATCGATGCTCTATGCTCATACAGTAGG
Organism: Gopherus evgoodei; assembly: GCF_007399415.2. Lineage (NCBI taxonomy): Eukaryota > Metazoa > Chordata > Testudines > Testudinidae > Gopherus > Gopherus evgoodei. The sequence continues at coordinate 90,079,747 of NC_044323.1, forward strand.
ACTGTGCAGAGGAAAATCTTGTTGGAAGAGTGAGTATGAACGAGGCAGTATCAGGAATTAAACGATTGGGAAGAATTGATGTCCTGATAGCTCTGTGAGTACTACTGGTACTTGGTAAGTCCGACCACAATTTTACATAATACCCAAAGTACTGCCTCTGAAAAGTGGTACATCTAAAATGGATGTTGCAAAGTTTGGCATCTAGGAAATTCTGATGCTGCGGTTCCTAGGAGGAGAGTGTTTCCAAGATCATGGAGTCTACACTGTTTATCAAAGCAAATGCTCAGAGTTGTCTCAGGTTCTTTGATCTCCCATACACTTGAAGCTAGCCACTGTATTACAGCTGCACTGCAGCCGTGAGTCTCAAAGGGGGCTCTTGCTATGGATCTAAAAATAGCAGTGTAGACATTTGGGTTCAGGCTGGAGCCTGGGCTTTGAAATCTGGTCTTGAGGGTCTCAGAGCCTGGGCTCCAGCCTGAGCCTACACTGCTATTTTGAGCTCTATAGCATAAGTCACAAGAGCTGAAGTCAGTTGATCTGGGCTATGAGAGTCATTAGTATGGAGATTTTTTAAAATGTATTTTTTTAATTATTTGGAGTGTAGACATAACCTTGGAGCCTTCCCTATGTAGCTTATTAAGTGCTTGATAGTTCAAGTTTTCTTTACAGAAATATAGACTGTTTTAAATCATTCTACTGATTTGCAATGATTCTTTGCAGACTGATTTTGGTGAAATGTGCAAAGGAATAAATCTGACCGTGTAGGCATTTGAAGAGCTGGTGTGCACAACCCTTCTGGGAATTCTGTGCTTCAGAATAATTTTTTTCTTGTGGCTATTCAGCTTGACAATCTTCTCTAATTTGTGATTGAATATGATTCAGATCGCTCTCAAAACCACTCAAATGCCAGCTGTTATGGTCTGGCTGCAAATTGGCAAATATCATACTGTCTTATTTATACAGTATATAGGCCTGAGGTACCATGGCATACAGTGCTTGCAGTGGGCTAATAATGCATGGGGAGGGGAGAAACACAAACTTTGTGGGATCAGATGCATTTAATAAATTCTAAAAGCAAGCATCACATTCACACACCGAGATGCTGCTAAAGAAGCGTACTACAGATATACTTTATTACATGTATATCAAACCCAGAAATCACCACTGTTGTAAGCATCCTCCTTGCAGCATTTTTCATTTAATTTGACATAGCCAAGAATGAGTACAACGTGCCAGCAATACTGTTTAGATTTAAGGATTAGAAGTTTGGAGCTGGACAAATAGGCTGAGTGGACAGGGAAGATAAATCAACCTGAATTGAGATCAATTATCCACAGATTATGACTCCCCTTCATCTTTTCCCAATACTCCTCCCCTGGTGGGGTATTATTCCTTGTACTGAGTCCCACACACTTGTATCTGTTTAGAAAAATACCTCAATAATCTTGGGCTAGAAAACACTCTTCTCTTTAGTTATTACAGCTGTAAAACATTGAAGCAGTGCCAGAGGATTCACAGATGTCTCCCTTCCTGCTGAGGTATTGGGAGTGGGGTGGTTAGAGGCAGGGGGCTGGAGGTAAGGGGGTGAGAACTTCGGAATCTGACAGACTGTGGTGTTGGACAAACATCATTCACCTGGGACTGTCCATGGCTCTCTTCCAGTCTGACAAATGCATGCTTCTCTGATGACCCACTCTGAGCTTCCCTATTTGGAAAGATTTTTTTTTTAAGTAAAAGATCTTATAGGAAAACCAGATGAAACCACATACTATTCTGTGATTAAAATCCAGAGACTCTTCCCTTGCATGTCAGGAATGTTTTTGCTTTGCTTACTCTAATTACATAATGGGGATCATACCTGATACAATGCTCATACATTAAATGAGATTTTTTTCTAATACGTTGTGAGTGTAATCTGAGGTGTTCTCTTTCCACTGGTTATTTCCAATAATTATGTGCGCAGATTGTATGTGATTATTGCAAAAGACCACTTCCAGTAAAACTTCACTGGCTTTTGGTTTGTTACCTGATTCAATGAAATTCAAGTTGGGTGTTTCGTTATAAAGTGATGTCTCACTGGTCTCCCAGTGTCTGACAGATGTGAGGATGTATATGTGGATGTGTAAGGTCAATTTGAATAAGATAAAATTGATCCTGATGGTGGGTGAGAGACAACACCTACAGGAATAACCTGGGGCCATGACTGCACTTTCTGTTGCCAGAGTGTTTCCCACTATGATTTGTAGTCTTGGAGTTATGCTGGTAGTACTGCTGTTTTTGGATGGCCTGGTGACAGTAGTCGAAAACAGTGATTTTTTTTTTCTTCTACGCTTGGCTTGGAACCTGCAGGAAAAAGCTGGCACATTTTAGTCAATGGGAATTTTGCTATTGATTTTAGTGAGGCCAAGACTTCACCTTGTGTCTGTTCCTCTCCTATGCAGACTTTGTTACGCTCATCCATGACGTATTAGCACCAAGTCTAGCTTTCTACAATTTCCTGTATGTGGGCAATCTTTAAAAAGATCCAGGTGGTACAGAAGTGGATAGAATGCTGCACTGGGACTCAAGAGACCTTGGTTCAATTTCTGGCTTTAAAACTGGCCTGCTGGGTGACTTGGGGAATTCACTTCCTTGCGCTGGGCCTCAGTCTTCTCCATCAGTAAAATGGGGATGACACTGGCCATTTTTTGTAAAGTGCTTTGCGATCTACTGATGAAAGGGGCTATATAAGAGCTGAGTATTATTTATTTATTTGATTTATGTATTTATTTATTATCTCTTGAGTGGAGTGAGCCTCTGTGAACATATCTCTAGGGCCCAGTGCTGCGCCCAGCTACTTCTTTCTTTCTGGGTGCAGTTTGAGGTGTGGCTTTGTACGTTGTAACCCTTACGTCACATGGTACCCAGTTATCTGAGCAATTACCTCTTCAACTATTGTGTATCCAACTTGGTTCTTCAATCTGAACATCTGGTTCCTGAGAGCAAGATGCTCACAGTGGAAAATTTGCACTTCTGTATCTTGCTTCCTAAGGTGGTCTTCCAAAGCCCAATTGATGGGCTTTTAAATGCCCTAGAAGCATTACTGCTACCAATACATTAACAGGGAGCTCCCCCCCTTGATTTTTCTCACTAAGGCTCTGATCCAGCAAAACCCCTATGTCGCTTCAAGTGGTGAGTGATCCCAAGAATGGATGAAACACCATTTGGCATACAAACTTTACGTAAAGTACATTTACTAGAAATATTTATTTCTGATAAATTTCCTTGTCCTGGTAGAATAGCACAATATCCAACTTGTATAACTAGACAGCATGCAGGTGTGGGGAGAACCTTGTAGGAGGTCTTTGGGATAATCTTCTCCTCTGAATTTTTTTTTTAAATAACCCCCTGCCATTTAGTTCAATTTGATCCATACCCAAGGCAAAAGTATTTGCTGTTCAGAAGTATTGTTTCTAGCTGCAGGGATAAATATCATGGCTGATTGAGATGAATTATCACAGGGGTAGGCAACTTATGGCATGGGTGCCGAAGGTGGCACGTGAGCTGATTTTAAGTGGCACTCACACTGCCCAGGTCCTGGCCACCGGTCCGGGGGGCTCTGCATTTGAATTTAATTTTAACTGAAGATTCTTAAACATTTTAAAAACCTTATTTACTTTACATACAACAGTAGTTTAGTTATGTATTATAGACTTACAGAACGAGGCCTTCTAAAAACGTTAAAATGTATGACTGGCACGTGAAACCTTAAATCAGAGTGAATAAATGAAGACTCAGCACACCACTTCTGAAAGGTTGCTGACCCCTGATTTAGCACTATCTGGAAAGGGGGTGAGCATCATCAGAGGCAGTGAAAATCACCCCAAGTCTCCCTTAAATGTTTTAGCAGTCTTTTAGCTACAGCTGCTAGAAACCCCAGGTCTTGGGTTCACTTTTAATTAGCCTCTGTGACACTTCTGCAGCAGGGAATTTTTTAAAATTTTATTTTTATGTATTTAAAATTCAATTTTAGACCTTCTGTGGTGCTTTCTTGGGGCATCTGGAACAGGCAAGCCACGGTGTTTTACCCTTCTACCTCAGCAAGAGAGACCTATGCTGGAATCTAAACTGTGTGTCAGCTCCCTGCAGGGCTGGCTCTAAGTTTTTTGCTGCCCCAAGCAAAAAAATTTTTGGCTGCCCTCCCCCCCAAGACATAAGCTCCCCCTCCTGCCCACCAGTGCCCCCCCACTCACACCCCCTGCTGCCCCAGCACTGGGCTTCCCCCAAAACATGGGATCTGCTACCAGCACACTGCAGCCGAGCCCTGGCCCAGCTGTGACTCTGTCCCCATGCGGGTGGAGCTGCTGGGTGGCACAGAGTGGGAGTACTTCCAGGTGGTGGCATGGCTGCGGGGCGGGGCAGAGCCCCCTGGACCTGCTGCTCTTCAGCCTCACGGTGCCCTAACCCAGCCCCGGTGGGAGGAAAGGCAAGGATCTCCGGCTATGGGGCTACCTGCTCAGCACCGATGAGCCCAGCCAGCTGCTCACCTCCTCACACACTCCGGGAGCCCCTCTCCCCACCACCGCAGCCGGGACTCGGCTCCAGGGGACCCTGTTTCCCTCCCTCCCCGGCTCCTCACACATTCTGGGCAGGGCTGCCCAGAGGATGCAGGGGGCCTGAGGCAAAGCAATTTCAGGGACCCCTTCCATAAAAAAAGTTGCAATACTATAGTAACATGTATTTGAAAATGTAAAAAATAACTAGTGAAATACATTCAAAAATTAATTTGTAATAATTTGAAAATACACCAAATACATTATTTAAAAATATTAAATGCTTTACTGGTCTGTATACATTTGCAGTTACATAATGGGCTCTTACTGGGTGATGGTGATGGTTGGTGCCAATGGGCTGTCACTGCCTGGGGGTGGTGCTGCTGTTGCCCAGTGCTGGGCGGGGAGCTGGGCTCTGGGTTGGGGGATGCCCGGCTCACAGGGGCTGGGCTCAGGACTGTGGGGAGATGAGGTCGGGGGGTGTCCGACTCGGAAGGGCTGGGCTCGGAGCTGGGGGTCAGGGCTACGGGGGATGGGGTCGGTGGGTGTCCGGCTCCAGCCCAGCCCCTTACCATGCTGCTTACCTGCTCTCCCCGACAGTGCTGCAGCAGCGTGGTGTCTCCAGCGGGGCCTGAGTTCCCGCCGCTCTGCTGCAGCTCGCAGCCCCGCCCCCTTACCAGCTGAGACTCAGGGGGATGGGGGATGATGGAGGCGGGGGGAGCCTCCGACATACCCTGTGGGGCCTGGAGCCTGGGGAAAATTGCCCCACTTGTCCCCCCCATGGCAGCCTGGACTCTGGGAGCCCTTCTCGCCACCGCCGCAGCCCGGGCCTGGCTCCAGGGGACCCTGCCTCTCTCCCCAGCTCCTCACACACTCTGGGAGCCCCTCTCACTGCCACCGCAGCCCGGGCTCGGATGTGTGAGGAGCTCCCAGAGCTTGTGAGGAGCTGGGGACGGAGGGGGAGCCAAGCCCGGGCTGCGGCGGCGGTGAGAGTGGCTCCCAGAATGTGTGAGGAGCCGGGGACAGAGGGAGGAGGGGTCTTGTTGCTGCTGTCGCTCCCGGCAGTGCCGCGTTTCTGAGTGGGCTGTGCATGGTGCCACCGGGCTGGGCAATGGGCGCGGATCCTGGCTCGGGCGAGTGGCTGCACCAGGGCCGGCTCCCGGCAATGAGGCCCCAAGCAAAAAAATAAAAAATAAAAATTAAAAAAAAGGGGGGGGTGGAGTGCTGCCCCTTAGAAAGTGCCGCCGCAAGCACATGCTTGGAGGGCTGGTGCCTAGAGCCGGCCCTGGCTCCCTGCCACACCATTCTGTCTGCCTCACAGGCAAACTCCTCAAGACTTTGCCAGTCATAACCTTGCTTTTTGGGTAACATTCAGTGAACCCCAGTTCCCGAACCCCTGGAAGAGCATTTCTCTGCAGTATCCACCCCCTATCACTGGGCACTCATAGAAATTACCAAGTCCACTGCCTCCGAAGAGAGAGTGCATACACTGAGGACCCACTTTAATACTGAGATGATTTAGGATCAAACCAAAAATAAAGTTTATTAAAGAACAGAGATGTAAGTGAGGAGAATAGAAAAAGAAAATGGTTACAAATAAACCAAAAATAATACATGCTTTCTAGTGTCTAAAATTTAACAGATTACAACCCTGGTCTCAGGCAATTTCTCATTTAGTCAGTTTTCGGCATCTTCAGTCCACATAGCTGGGGGGATCCACCTTTCACACATTCCAATAGTGCTTTGTCCCTTAAGTGGTGGATGCCAAAATGGCTTTTTGATTCTCTTTAAATTTCTCAAAACTCATTGTTTTGTTCCCAGAGTCAGGATGACCCCTGGCTGTTCATCTGGTCCTGTTGACATACATGTAAATGGGGCTTCTATAGTGCTTAATTTACATTAGACACTGGGAGAGGCCTTCCCTTCTGCCTGGGAGAAAACCTGTTTCTGCCTTTGTTTGGTCACAGGCTTTAAAGCATAATTTCACTAGGTATCCATAATTTCACATATAGTGCTTATAAATACATTTAACAATGATATTAATCACCCGTGTGTCATCCCCTTTCATAAGACCTTACTCCAGTGGTTTTCAGCCTGTGGTCCGCAGTCCACTGTGGGTCCACAGTCTTTGTCTTAAGTTTTCAAAAGGGGTTCACACCTTCATTCAAAATTTTTTAGGGGTATGAAAATGAAAAAAGGTTGAAAACCACTGCCTTACTCAATACACTTGTATAGTACAATAATATTGTATACAATCAATCAGTTGATTCAATTATTCTCTGAGGTTCAGACCCGCTGTTCTTCCATGAGGTGCCTGTACCCTGTTTGTCACACTATATTTTAAGTTGAAAACCCCTTTGATTATGAATCTAGGGATGCTGAGGTGATGGTAAATAAAAAAACCATAGGGTTCACCATACCAAATGTGAGCACATCAAGTCCACTATCCTTTCTCTGGCAGAGGCCAGTATCTGGTGCTAGAAAGGTGAAGCCCATCCAAAATGTAGCTGACCAACTATGTGGTGGCATACATTGGAGAGAAAATCCATTTCATGCCTCTGAATCAGTTTACATCTCAAAGCATGAAATGTTATTACCTTTCCATTAACATGCATAACTGCAAAACCACTATATTTCAGCCACTATTTAAAACCAATGCATTGAGCAGCTACAAAATAAACTCCCAAAAGGAGTAGGGGAAAGGCATATAGGAAATAAGGATATATAGAGGTAAGGTTCTTATGCTTGTCTATCTAAAGTACTTATCACTGTGATCTCTAATCCTTGATAATATAATGTGTAGCATACTCATACATTAAAGGCTGAGTCCTGCTCTCACCCGAATGGAATGGGAGGGTTTTGCAGTGAGGAAGGATACATCACCTACTGCACTTGCCGCTAGTTAATTTAACAATATTCTAGCATGGTGCCTGTGCATATCTGAGAACAGGGCTGATACTTGAGGTCTTGATATGGAGCAATTGAGACTATTTAAGCATCCTCCTGCCTCCCATTTAGCTCAGTTGAAATTAAATATGTTGGGGAATGTGAAAATGTTGAGAAGGGAGTTGAAGCTGCACATGTCTTGCATTCCTGTGTACTCCTACAACTAATGTTCTGTTTATATAATATTTCTGAAGCATAAAAGCTAAAACAAATCCAGCATGTGAAAATTAATATCAAGTCATTTCTCATATGGCCAGCCCAGAGAAAGCTGTTGTAAGTGGTAAGGTATTCAGACAGCTGATATTTGTACATCATCTCTCAAGTGAGGTATGCAGTTTACAGAGATAGTGAGTGTTTAGATTAGGTGCTGTATGTGTATATCAAGAGTAAAAGACTGTGGCACAGAGTGGGTACTATGGCAGTGAAGAAAAAGTTTACAAAGTTCATTTCCTAAGTGATCATACTTAACACCTTAGATTTTTAGACTTGTGTAAATATTAATTTATCAAGTCTCGGCATACACCCATTTTAAAGTTGAGGAAATTGAAAATGAGAGCCTAATACTGCCTCCCTTCCCCCCCTCGGAAGTCAAGAGCAGAGCTGAGATTAGAACATATGTGTTCCTAGCTCCCAGCCCAAGGCTTCAGTCCATAAGATGGTCACACCTGTCATTGCACAGCACAGGGTAGTGCTATTTCCGCTGAGAAAATCAGTCCCAAACAGCCACACTCCTAACCACTTCCACCCACACACATGCCCTTTAAGGAGTAGGCAAGTGTTTATCACACCCACAGCAAGATGGATTCTCTTCTGTCTGGAGGAACCTAAATTGTTTCTAAATCCTTTGGCACAGAACATTGGTTTGACTGATGTAGTAGTAATAGGATTCTCAGGACCTGAGTCATCACAGAATCATAGATTATTAGAGTTGGAAGGGACCTCAAAGGTTCATCTAGTCCAACTCCCTGCTCAAAGCAGGACCAATCCCCAAATGGCCCCCTCAAGGATTGAATTCACAGCCTTGGGTTTAGCAGGCCAATGCTCAAACCACTGAGCTATCCCTCTATTAAAAAGGCTCTATTAATGTTTAATTAAAATCCCTTTAATTAAAGTTGTTTTTACTTCATTGTCGTCTGAACAGAGAAAACCAATTTCCTGTGTTTTATGGCTTTTATTTAAGAGCATAAACAATGATAAGGCTAAATAATTTATTACACTTCCCTAAAACACTAAAGGAATATGAAAATCAGATTGAGATTATAAAGTAAATGGAATTAATCAAATACAAAAATTAGCAATAGTACATTTTAAAATTGCTTAACTAGTATGAAAGCAATTCGAAACCAATAAAGGATAATATCATTGCATGAGCCCAGTCAATAACACTTGTCTACAATTTTTGAGAAGTCGTCTGCTTCAGAGATAAAATGTGCTATTTATTATGTATTTTGATGTGCTGAATTCAAATATGACAATTAAAACAACTGATTGGCTACTGTTTCTAAGATATTTAAGTTTTTACATTTTATGTCTATGTATATTGTGTAGATAGTAGAGTTTTAATCATAAATTGTAAACTAGGTATTTTCATGTGTTTATGGTTGCTTTACATGATAATATTTCACCTGTCCTGTTTATGTAACACTTTAAAAATCAGCAAAAAGGTTCTATAAATAAAATTTATTAGGAAACAAAAGGCAAAAAACTATTCTGTACATAGTTTAGTCCTATTCAGTGTCTACTCGGCGCTTCTTGGCTTCTCTCTTGTATTCATTAAATGGAGCATCTCTTGTCACTGTCCAGCAATAGTCTGCAAGCATTGATGGGCTCCATTTGCTCTGATAGCGTTTCTCCATTGTTGCAATGTCCTGGTGAAATCGCTCGCCATGCTCATCGCTCACTGCTCTGCAGTTCGGTGGAAAAAAATCTAGATGAGAGTGCAAAAAATGTATATTTAGTGACATGTTGCAACCAAGGCTTTTGTATGCCTTGAGGAGGTTTTTCACCAACAACCTGTAGGTGTCTGCCTTGTTGTTTCTGAGAAAATTTATTGCCACTAACTGGAAGGCTTTTCATGCTGTCTTTTCCTTGCCACGCAGTGCATGGTCAAATGCATCATCTCGAAGAAGTTCACGAATCTGAGGACCAACAAAGACACCTTCCTTTATCTTAGCTTCACTTAATCTTGGAAATTTTCCATGGAGGTACTTGAAAGCTGCTTGTGTTTTGTCAATGGCCTTGACAAAGTTCTTCATCAGACCCAGCTTGATGTGTAAGGGTGGTAACAAAATCTTCCTTGATTCAACAAGTGGTGGATGCTGAACACTTTTCCTCCCAGGCTCTAATGACTATCGGAGTGGCCAATCTTTCTTGATGTAGTGGGAATCTCTTGCACGACTATCCCATTCACAGACAAAACATCAGTACTTTGTGTATCCAGTCTGCAGACCAAGCAAGAGAGCAACAACCTTCAAATCACCACAAAGCTGCCATTGATGTTGGTCATAGTTTATGCACCTCAAAAGTTGTTTCATGTTGTCATAGGTTTCCTTCATATGGACTGCATGACCAACTGGAATTGATGGCAAAACACTGCCATTATGCAGTAAAACAGCTTTAAGACTCGTCTTCAATGAATCAATGAACAGTCTCCACTCATCTGGATTGTGAACGATGTTGAGGGCTGCCATCACACCATCGATGTTGTTGCAAGCTACAAGATCACCTTCCATGAATAAGAATGGGACAAGATCCTTTTGACGGTCATGGAACATGGAAACCCTAACATCACCTGCCAGGAGATTCCACTGCTGTAGTCTGGAGCCCAACAGCTCTGCCTTACTCTTGGGTAGTTCCAAATCCCTGACAAGGTCATTCAGTTCACCTTGTGTTATGTGGTGTGGTTCAGAGGAGGAGGATGGGAGAAAATGTGGGTCCTGTGACATTGATGGTTCAGGACCAGAAGTTTCATCCTCTTCCTCTTCCTCGTCTGACTCAAGTGAGAATGATTCTGGTGCATCAGAAACCAGCAGTCCTTCTCTGTGGGGTACTGGGCGTATAGCCGATGGAATGTTTGGATAATGCACAGTCTGCTTTTTCTTCTTTGACACACCTTTCCCAACTGGAGGCACCATGCAGAAGTAACAATTGCTGGTTTGATCTGTTGGCTCTCTCCAAATCATTGGCACTGCAAAAGGCATAGATTTCCTTTTCCTGCTCAACCACTGGCGAAAGTTTGTTGCACAAGTGTTGCAGCATATGTGTGGGGCCCACCTCTTGTCCTGATCTCCAATTTTGCAGCCAAAATAAAGGTGATAGGTTTTCTTAACCATAGTGGTTATACTGCACTTTTGTGATGCAAAAGTCACTTCACCACAAACATAGCAGAAGTTATCTGCACTGTTCACACAAGTACGAGGCATCTGTGCTCACTTTGGCTAAACAGAAATGTGTCCCTTTGCAAAATCAAACACTGACAAATAAGAGAGCACGACACTGTATGATTTCTAGAGCTGATATAGGGTAATTTGTTCAGCAGAGTGATGTAAGCTTTGTTATGATTGCATCATCCATGACTTCTAGGAATAACATGATGCAATTCATATAATGTATGACGCAATACCAGCTTTAGATTGCATCATTCATTGTTTTGCCTAAAATGGAAGTACTGTCCAAACCCAGTCATAGATTTATTCATAGATCCAGTCAAAGATGTATTTTAGTCATTTCTGGTTTAAATTGAGATCCCTTCCCTTTATAACTCACTTATCTTCCGCCATTCCCAAGTCAAGGGTCGTATATACTGACCCAATAGCATATCCTGAAAACTAGAGCCAATCAACAATTTTAAGCATCATTTTCGTTCTCAGTGACCCAGAATTAGTAAAGTTGGAATACATTTATTTCAGAAGCATTTTGGCTGTAGAGCAATGTAATCATTTAATCAAAACCAATATAATACTAATGATTAAATGGCTTACTTAGTCTTTCTATCTCTATGCCACAGGAGTCTTTGGCCATGGCTACGCTAAAGAGTTGCAGCGCTGGTGAGGGGGTTACAGTGCTGCAACTTAGGATGTGGCCACACTTGCAAAGCACGGCCAGCGCTGCAACTCCCTGGTTGCAGCGCTGGCTGTACACCCGGTCGAGCCTCGGGTGTAGGGATTCCAGCGCTGGTGATCCAGCGCTGGTCAGCAAGTGTGGATGCCCACCAGCGCTTTTATTGACCTCCGGGGTATAAGGAGGTATCCCAGCATACCTTAGAAGCCTCTCTGGTAATCATGCACACTCCACTGCCCTGGGCTCAGCTGACCCCATCTTTAAATGCCCCGGGAATTTTAAAAATCCCCTTCCTGTTTGCTCAGCCAGGTGTGGAGTGCAATCAATCATTCAATCAATCAGCGACCATGCCTCCATGCCCCAAATGAGCCCCAGCATGGAACAATTCTGAGCTGCAGGACCTCATCAGTGTTTGGGGTGAGGAAGCTGTGCAAGCACAGCTGCGCTCCAGAAGGAGAAATTATGATACCTATGGGCAGATATCACAGTCCTTGCTGAGAAGGGGCCATGAACAGGACACGTTGCAGTGCAGGATCAAAATAAAAGAGCTGAGGAGTGCTTACTGCAAAGCCCGTGAGGGAAATCGCCGCTCAGGAGCTGCCCCCACAACCTGCCGTTTTTACAAGGAGCTGGATGCCATACTTGGGTGTGACCCCACTGCCAATCCTAGGAGCACGATGGAGAGTTCAGAGCAGGGAGAAGTGGGGGAGGGTGTAGAGGAAACCGACAGTGAGGCTACTGGCGTGGAGGGAGACACCCCGGAGTCCCAGGAGGCATGCAGCCAGGAGCTCTTCTCAAGCTAGGAGGAGGCTAGCCAGTTGCAGCAGCTGGAAGTTGCTGGTGAGGAAGAAGCTGAGGAGTGTGCTCGGGGTAAGCAGATTTTTATGTTTTAGGAGAGGAGGGTTTGGGTTATGGCTGCCTGCATGCATGCCTAAACGTGGAATAGCCCATTGATTTGCTCTATCACGTCTCTGTAATCTGCCTCGGTAATCTCTTGAAAAGTTGCAGCCAGAGCGTGGGCAATGTGCTTTCGCAAGTTTATAGGGAGAGCCACCGTGGTCCTTGTCCCGGTCAGGCTAACTCGTCCGATCCACTGTGCAGTGAGGGGTGGGGGGACCATGGCTGCACACAGGCAAGCTGCATAGGGGCCAGGGCGGAATCCACATTGCTGTAGAAGACCCTCCCTCTCTTCCCAGGTAACACGCAGCAGTGATATATCTGGCAGTAGGAAACCCTGTTGAGAATTTAGGGATACATGAGTGCAGGGCGCCAGGTTCGCGGTCCCCCCCGCCAGCCCCGCGGTGCGTTCCGGTCTCCCCACCCCCTTCCAGCACGTAGCCAGCCCCGCGGTGCGCTCCGGTCTCTCCCCCCCCTTCCCAGCAGGCAGTCAGCCCCGTGGTGCGTTCCGGTCTTCCCCCCCCCTTCCCAGCACGTAGCCAGCCCCGCGGTGTGCTCCGGTCTCTCCCCCCACTTCCCAGCAGGCAGCCAGCCCCACGGTGCACTCCGGTCTCTCCCCCCCCTTTCCAGCAGGCAGCCAGCCCCACGGTGCACTCTGGTCTCTCCCCCCCCCCCTTCCCAGCAGGCAGCCAGCCCCGCGGTGCCCTCCGGTCTCTCCCCCCCCCCTTCCCAGCAGGCAGCCAGCCCCACGGTGCGCTCCGGTCTCTCCCCCTCCTTCCTAGCAGGCAGCCAGCACAGCTGTGCGTTCCCCCCCCCCCACCCTCACCAGCAGGCTGGCAGTTACGCGGACCGCCCCCCCACCAGCAGCTCGCCACCTTCATGTTCCCTACTGTCCCCTGTGTAAGCCACCAGCTACCTCCTGTACCCAGTGCAGATAAACCCCAGTGACCCATCGGTCAGTTTCCCCTCCCAGGTGAAGTCGGGGCAGAAACACTCACCCCATTGCTCGCCATGCCTTCGCTTTCCTGGCCTCTCTGTGTTATGTTAGGTATGTGGGAAGGATGCTACAAAAAGTCTAAAAACTCCTTCACTGTGTGATAATAAACAATGTAGCCTCTGTGTATTACATGTTTCTATCTATGTTTTTTTTAGTGACCTTGACTAATGCAGCCGGATCACCGGCCTCGCGTCGCTTGCAGAACTTGAGAAAAAATCCGCGAAAATCAAAAGAAGAATTGATCAAAGCAGTTATGATTCACTACAACAGAGAAAGTAGGAAGACGCAGGAATGGAGAGAGAAAATGTATGAGTGGAGGCAAACAGAAAGCAGGAGAAAGGAATTGGCTACCAAAAAAACATCAAAGCAGATGATAAGCCTCCCGGCTCGCCAAACTGAGTCTTTCGAGTCTCTCGTAGCCATGCAGGCAGATCTGTACCGTGGTAACCCACACCCCTCCCAAAGCTCTCTTTCTTGTTCCCCAGTATTTGCACAAAACACCTTTCTCCAGCAGCCAGTTTCTTATTACCCCCAGCTGCCCCCAACACCTGTACGATCACCTACCAGCCCTGATAACTACAATTCTTACCCTGTGCACTCCACCCCCATTACCCTGCAGCATAGTAATCCTGAAGTGCAGCAGACATTGAACAGTAATCCAAACAGGACATATTCAAACCTCTGAATGTACAGTCCACCACCCTAACCCCCCTGGCCTTTTATGTACTGTACTTTGAATAAAGGATTTTATGGCTTTTACAATACGTTTTATTATTGCAGGAAGTGGTAAATATTGTACCCCAAGGTAGAAAGGAGCACAGCAAAGGCACCAATCATTACTGTTGGCTCTCAGCCTCAAATTGCTCCCTTAAGGCATCCCTAATCCTTGAAGCCCTTTTCTGGGCCTCTCTAGTAGCCCTGCTCTCTGGCTGTGCAAATTCATCCTCTAGGCGTCGAACCTCGGAGGTCCATTCCTCACTGAATCTTTCACCCTTCCCTTCACAAATATTATGGAGGGTACAGCATGCGGATATAATAGCAGAGATGCTGCTTTCCCCCAAATCTAGCTTCCCATAAAGACACCTCCAGCGGACTTTCAAACGGCCAAAAGCACACTCCACAGTCATTCTGCACTGGCTCAGCCTGTAGTTGAACTGGTCCTTGCTCCTGTCAAGCTTCCCTGTATACGGTTTCATGAGCCATGGCATTAAGGGGTAAGCGGGGTCTCCAAGGATCACAGTGGGCATTTCGACGTCCCCTACTGTGATCTTGCGGTCTGGGAAAAAAGTCCCAGCCCTCAGCCTCCTGAACAGGGCACTGTTCTGAAAGATGCGTGCATCATGCACCTTTCCAGGCCATCCTGAGTAAATGTCAATGAAACGTCCACGGTGATCCACAAGCGCTTGCAGAACCACGGAGAAATACCCCTTGCGATTAACGTACTCTGATGCTAGGTGGGGTGGTGACAGAATAGGAATATGCATCCCATCTATTGCCCCTCCACAGTTAGGGAAACCCATTTGTGCAAAGCCATCCACAATGTCCTGTACGTTCCCCAGAGTCACAGTTCTTCTTAGCAGGATGCGATTAATGGTCCTGCAAACTTGCATCAACACTATTCCAACGGTCGACTTTCCCACTCCAAACTGGTTCGCAACCGATCGGTAGCTATCTGGAGTTGCCAGCTTCCAGATTGCAATAGCCACCCGCTTCTCCACTGGCAGGGCAGCTCTCAATCTCGTGTCCTTGCACCGCAGGATGGGGGCGAGCTCGTCACACAGTCCCATGAAAGTGGCTTTTCTCATCCGAAAGTTCTGCAGCCACTGCTCGTCATCCCAGGCTTGCAGGACGATGTGATCCCACCACTCAGTGCTTGTTTCCCGAGCCCAAAGGCGCCGTTCCACGGTGCTGAGCACATCTGTTACTGCCACAAGCAATTGAGTGCCTTGAGCGTCAGGCGTTTCAATATCATCGTCTGACTCCTCACTGTCACTTTGCAGCTGAAGGAATAGCTCCACTGCCATGCGTGATGTGCTGGCAACATTCATCAGCAAGGTCCTCAGCAGCTCAGGCTCCATTTGTAACAGAAATCTCAGAAATCGCGCTGCAGATTCACAATGCCGCCAAACTGCTCGGAATGTGTAGCAAAGCACCACGGGGCGTTGGAACAGGAAGCGGAAAGACCCACACACTTCCTTCCCCTTCCCACAAGCCACAGCGCCAAAATGGGACGAGGTGCTCTGTGGGATAGCTGCCCACAATGCACCACTCCCAACAGCGCTGCAAGTGCTGCAAATGTGGCCACACTGCAGCGCTGGTAGCTCTCAGTGTGGCCACACTGCAGCGCTGGCCCTACACAGCTGTACGAACACAGCTGTAACTACCAGCGCTGCAAAACTGTAAGTGTAGCCATGGCCTTTGTTGCTTATCTCTATGCAGTTTGCTTAGCAGCTTTCCTGGTGGAAAGAATGGGTTAAGGTTAGACTCTTTACATACCTAGGGTGACCTCTAGTGAGCTGTGGTAAGATTTGCTTTGAACCTAGGTTTACTGATGTCCACTGGTATTGCAAGGCTTACACTTTCTTAAGGCCTGAGAGACCTCGTGATCACAGTAAGAAATTACAGAACTATCACCCTGCCTGGGAAACTACGTGAAAGGTTATTTTGCTTTAGCAAAGCTCAAAGCCAAGCTGCTTCAAAAGCTACTTTTTAAATCCCATGAACAGAAAATTATTAAAAATACATCAGCTCACTATTGTAAACTTGGAGTGATTCAGCGGCAAATCAAGCCCACAGTACTTCATATTTACTTTGTCTTCTGATTCTTCTCTTACTTGTCTACACTGATGTCCAGACTGCAATCTTGGCCAATAAGAGAGATCCATAATCATAATCTTTGTTAAAGGGTGTCTTGGCCAGGATAGCAAGTTACTATGTGAGTTACTAACCTTTTTTTGGTTACCAAATATCACAGGAATTCTTGTCAACATTTTCCATGTATCGGAGTAAGTTTTATATGGGAAGCGGGAATTTGGATAAGAAACGAGTTAATTGTTTTAGCATATAAGAGAGGCTATTTATTATCTGTATTGTCTTCGCTGTCCTTAGAGTACATACAGTCACTGGTTTCAAAGTCTTATCCCAAGGTAAAGAACCTGTGTATGTACTAAATAATTGTAACTGGAATATACCTATGTTCTACAACCAGGATGGGCCCAAAGGCAAGCAGACTATTCAAAATGGTTAAAAGCTTTTCCATATGAAAAGGATACTAGGAGATTGAAATCTTCCTTTAGCCTTTATAATCAAAGCCAAGAAGAAGTTATTAAGCAGTTACTGGTTTCTATTCTGTGGTCAAGATTTATTGACTTGAGAACCAACATTGACTGTGGGGGGAACCTAGTTCATTATTTACCGTAAGGCGCAAGAAGTATGGATCCTGACTGAAAACAGAAGTTTGCATGCTATTGCAATCTGTTTACAGTATAATTAATAGTTCCTTCAATTTTCAAAACTACTCTGAAGTTTACTGTGTTCATCTGTACAACATATATAACATAAAAACCATGGCATTGCAATGGGGAGTCTTTGAAATGACAGCAACTACTGCAGGGCCTACAATATTTATTTTTACACTGAAAGACGCTGGTTTAAGAGCAAAAGTCCTGTCCATTTACTGGTGTTGAGAACAATAGTGAATGGTGAATTTTTGCTCTGGGTATGCAAATTTCCTCATTTAAAAGAACAAAACAATCTTTGCTGAGGATAATATTTTCACATTTCTTAATTAGGAAAACAATTGTTTTAACACACTTTATGTATGTTACTGTTATAGATCTACTTTAAGGAGCCTTTCAAACTGGGATATACTGCTTTAAGATGTATTGTTAATACGTTAATTTTAGAGCTCATGGAAGGTGCCGTATTGGCAACTCTGGAGTAAAAGCATCTATTTATCCTCAGAACAGGTACAATATAAGTAACAGTAATGTAAGCTTCGCTATTCCGACCTGTCATTATGTTTCATCCTTACTCTGAGAGAGGAAAATTCAGGCTGGTCGACACCTAAAACTTAGGTTGACCTAACTATGTTGCTCAGAGCTGTGAAAAATGTCACACCATATGCAGTGTAGTTAGGTAGACCTATCGCCCACTTGCAGATGCTGCTAGGTCGATGGAAGAATTCTTCTGTCGACCTAGCTAATGCCTCTCAAGGTCAGATGGTAGTTCACTCCTCATACCCAGTCAGTATTTGACCTCTTCTGAGAGGTCCAGCAAATGGGCTGATTAACATCAATTATGGTGATGGCAATACATGTTTTATAGGAAGCAAGAAGAAACATTTGAACTCACTTCCCACAGAACAATGCACAGCCAATACCAGATAACCATTGATCTTGCTTCTGTGTTGGAAGTTTTATTTTTTGAAAACCTGAATGCAAGATGAGCTTGTGCTAGGAATTCAGATCCTGATCTTATGAAACCAGTGTATTACATAACTGTCACTCCTACATATGTGGCACATGTATTTTTATCTATTTCTGACTGCTGCCTGAATTATGTACATTGCTAAAGATCTGAGCACAACTGTTTCTCGCATTCTCTATTAACATAATTGCTTACAGATGTTGGCTTGATGCTGGCAGCAATCTCCATTTTCAGGCTTAGCTGCTAATGAAATTCTTGAGCCTGCTATACATTCAGATGTGAACCAACTCTCCAGTCTGATGCGAACCAACTCTTTGATTCATCCTTTGTTGGGTGCTAAGAGTCGGGCTAACCCTAAGCAAGTGGATTGTTTGGGTGCTTTGTATTTTGTATTGTATTTTGTGGGCTAACCCAACCTCCCATTCAGTAGCTGGACGGGGGAGGCAATTCATTCAGTAGTTCCATGACACCTGCTTTCCTAGGCAGCCTGGGGCCTGCCAAATTATGAAGTCAGCCCTGTGTTAGAAAGAATTTAGGCTCCTTGATGATTGAATGCAGCAACCAAGTTGTTGTTTGGGTGTGGAATGATCCAGGGGATGTTTATTGCATATATGTGCAGTAATAAGCTGAAACCAACATGATAATATTGGTGTGAGTTCTGTAACACAAACATATTTAGACCCTTTTCTAGTGGCATAATGAAATTGGCAAAGGGATGTGTGGTTTTTCACAAGCTGATTTTTTTTTTTAATTCCCAGTGTTCATTTTGAAGTGGAATGTCCTGTAGGGTTAGGAGTGCTTCAGAGTGCCTCTTTGTCACAGGAATATGGATTTACCCCTTTCCTTCAGATGGTACCTCCAAAAAGCCATGGTAACTATTCTTCCTGATAAGTCTAACATGAGATCAGTTGCCTCAACTTTAAAACTTAACCCCTTGATATCTTGTAAACTTTAATGCTGGACTTTCTGCTCCAAAGGATGCAGACTGTACAGAAATCGGCCTGCAAGTATCAGTCTCACAACATTTTTCTTTTACTGCCTTGTTTTGCCCTATTTCCATATGGATGTGATAGTGGTGGTGGAACACATTTACGAGTCTGTGGGGCTGCTGGAAAGAGAGATCCCTCCCAGGGTTATTCACAAAGTGAATCATTTGCCTGACGGTAACAATAAATACTATCACAGAGAACATGCAAAGCTCTATCCAAAGGTCAGACTCACCCAGAAGGCTTCTCTGCTGAAAGATGCTTGTAACTGTGTTAAGATTAAAGAGTGTTAGAGTACCGTAGTGTGTCTGATTTGTTCACTCTGTGTAAAATATGAAGTGTTTGCCTAAGAGCCCCAGCTGAGAGATGCTGGTCCACTGGTCCTGGGGTGAGACTGTCTTGGGAATGCCATGCAAATTTCCACTGTGGTTTTAGCATTCAGGAATAATCTCCCTTTTGATGCATTGATCTGACACATAAGAGCCTCCAGTACCTGAGGGTATGGCTACACTTACATTTGTGCAGCGCTGGGAGTTACAGCTGTGTCCGTACAGCTGTGTAGGGCCAGCGCTGCAGTGTGGCCACACTGACAGCGACCAGCGCTGCAGTGTGGCCGCATTTGCAGCGCTGTTGGGAGTGGTGCATTGTGGGCAGCTATCCCACAGAGCACCTCATCCCATTTTGGCGCCGTGGGTTGTGGGAAGGGGACGGAAAGGTGTAGGTCATTCCGCTTCCTGTCCCAACGCCCCGTGGTGCATCGCTACACATCCCAGTAGTTTGGCGCCATTGTGAGTCTGCAGCGCGATTTCTGTTAGAAATGGAGCCTGAACTGCTGAGGACTTTGCTGATGAATGTTGCCAGCACATCATGTTTGGCACTTGAGCTATTCCTTCAGCTGCAAAGTGACAGTGAGGAGTCAGACGATGATATTGATTCGCCTGACACGCACGACACTAAATTGCTTGTGGCAGTAACGGACGTGCTCAGCACCGTGGAACGGCGCCTTTGGGCTCGGGAAACAAGCACTGAGTGGTGGGATCACATCGTCCTGCAAGCCTGGGATGAAGAGCAATGGCTGCAGAACTTTCGGATGAGAAAAGCCACTTTCATGGGACTGTGTGACGAGCTCGCCCCCATCCTGCGGTGCAAGGACACAAGATTGAGAGCTGCCCTGCCAGTGGAGAAGCGGGTGGCTATTGCAATCTGGAAGCTGGCAACTCCAGATAGCTACCGATCGGTTGCGAACCAGTTTGGAGTGGGAAAGTCGACCGTTGGAATAGTGTTGATGCAAGTTTGCAGGGCCATTAATCGCATCCTGCTAAGAAGAACTGTGACTCTGGGGAATGTACAGGACATTGTGGATGGCTTTGCACAAATGGGTTTCCCTAACTGTGGAGGGGCAATAGATAGGATGCATATTCCTATTCTGTCACCACCCCACCTGGCATCTGAGTACATTAATCGCAAGGGGTATTTCTCTGTGGTTCTCCAAGCACTTGTGGATCACCGTGGGCGTTTCACTGACATTTACTCAGGATGGCCTGGACAGGTGCATGATGCACACATCTTTCGGAACAGTGCCCTGTTCAGGAAGCTGCAGGCTGGGACTTTTTTCCCAGACCGCAAGATCACAGTAGGGGACGTCGAAATGGCCATTGTGATCCTTGGAGACCCCGCTTACCCCTTAATGCCATAGCTCATGAAACCGTATACAGGGAAGCTTGACAGGAGCAAGGACCGGTTCAACTACAGGCTGAGCCGGTGAAGAATGACTGTGGAGTGTGCTTTTGGCCTTTTAAAGGGATGCTGGAGGTGTCTTTATGGGAAGCTAGACTTGGGGGAAAGCAGCATCCCCGCTGTTATATCCGCGTGCTGTACCCTCCATAATATTTGTGAAGGGAAGGGTGAAACATTTAGTGAGGAATGGACCTCCGAGGTTCAACGCCTAGAGGCTGAATTTGCACAGCCAGAGAGCAGGGCTACTAGAGAGGCCCAGCACAGGGCTTCAAGGATTAGGGATGCCTTAAGGGAGCAATTTGAGGCTGAAAGCCAACAGTAATGTTTGGTGCCTTGCACGGGTGTGAAGTGCAGTGGTTACAATGATTTGCAGTGCCTGTTTTTCCCTTGGGGTACAGTATTTTTCACTTTCTACAATAATAAAAAATGTTTTAAAAGCCAGGAAATCATGTATTCAAAATACAGTACATAAAAGGGCAGAGGGGTAGGGTGGTGGACTGTACATTCAGACATATGTCCTGCCTGGATTGCTGTGCAGTGCCTGCTGCACTTCAGGATTAATGTGCTACATGGTGATGGGGGTTGAGTGCATAGGGTAAGGGTCGTAGTTCTCAGGGTTGGTAGGTGAACGTACAGGTGTTGGGAGCAGCTGGTGGTGGTAAGAACCAGGCTGCTGGAGAAAGGGGTTTTGAGCAAACACTGGGGCACAAGGGAGAGAGCTTTGGGGGGCGGGGGTTAGCACGGTACTGATCTGCCTGCATGGCTACAAGAGACTGCATACAGTCCGTTTGGTGCGCCAGGAGGCGTATCAGCTGCTTTGTGCTTTTCTTGGTAGCCAATTCCTTTCTCCTGCTTTGTGTTTCCTTCCACTCATGCATTTTCTCTCTCCAGTCCTGCAGCCTCTTACTCTCTCTGGCATACTGATTCATAACTGCTTTCACCAAATCTTCTTTGCTTTTCCTTGGTTTATGCTTCAAGTTCTGCAGTCTTTCAGCAGGCTGTGATAGGACCGGAGGATTCAAGGACACTTAAAAAAAACAGAAATAGAAACTTTTAATACATAGGCTGCATTGTTTATAATCATAGTGAAGGAGTTTGTAGACTATTTGCAGCATCATTTACACATAGCAAACATAGCACAGAGAGGCCACAGCAGCGAAGACATGGTGAGTAATGGGGTGAGTGTGTTTGCCACAATTCACCTGGAAAGGGGAGCTGCTTGAGTCATGGCTCACTGCGATTTCTGTGCATTGGGGAAAGCAGAGAGCAGCTTGGGGGGGCCTGCACTGAACAGTATCCCTACATTTTCAACAGGATTTTCTACTGCCAGATATATCACTGCTGCGTGTTACCTGGGAAGAGCGGGTGGGTCTTCTACAGCAATGTGGATTCCTCCCTGGTCCCTATGCAGCTTGCCTGTGTGCAGCAATGATCCCCCCACCCCTAGTGGCACAGTAGATCGGACGCGTTAGCCTGACTGGGACAAGGACCACGGTGGCTCTCCCTATAAACTTGCGCAAGCGCATTGCCCACGCTCTGGCTGAAACTTTTGAAGAGATTACTGAGGCCGATTACCGAGACGTGATAAACCAAATCAATGGGCTATTCCACATCTAGGCATGCATGCTGGCAGCCATAACCCCCGCTCTCCTCCTCTCCCAAAACATTGCCATCCTTAAAATAAAAGCTGCTTACCAGGAACCCGCTCCTCTGCTTCTTCTTCACCAACAAGTTCCAGCTGCTGCGACTGGCTAGCTTCCTCCTGGCTTGAGAAGAGCTCCTGGCTGCATGCTTCCTGGGACTCCGGGGTGTCTCCCTCCACCCCAGTAACCTCATTCTCGATTTCCTCTACACCCTCCCCCTCTTCTCCCTGCTCTGAACTCTCCATCGTGCTCCTAGGATTGGCAGTGGGGTCACACCCAAGTATGGCATCCAGCTCCTTGTAAAAACGGCAGGTCATGGGGGCAGCTCCTGAGCGGCGGTTTCCCTCACGGGCTTTGCAATATGCACTCCGCAGCTCCTTTACTTTAACCCTGCACTGCAACGCGTCCCATTCATGGCCCCTTTGCAGCATGGACTGTGATATCTGCCCATAGGTATCATAATTTCTACAGCTGGAGCGCAGCTGTGACTGCACAGCTTCCTCACCCCAAACACTGACGAGGTCCTGCAGCTCGCAAGTGTTCCATGCTGGGGCTTGTTTGGGGCGTGGAGGCATGGTCAGTGATTGATTGATTGATTGCACTCCACACTTGGCTGAGCAAACAGGAAGGGGATTTTTAAAATTCCCGGGGCATTTAAAGGTGGGGTCAGCTGAGCCCAGGGCAGTGGAGTGTGCATGATTACCAGAGAGGCTTCTAAGGTATGCTGGGATACCTCCTAATACCTTGGAGGCCAATAAAAGCACTTTTGGTGGCCACACTTGATGACCAGCCCTGCATCACCAGCGCTGGAATCGCTAAACCCCAAGCAGACCAGGTATACAGCCAGCGCTGCAGCCAGGGAGTTGCAGCGCTGGCTGTGTTTTGCAAGTGTGGACACAGAGTGAGTTGCAGCGCTGTAACCCCATCACCAGCGCTACAACTCTCCAGTGTACCAAGCCCTATGATGTGATCTTCCTCCCCCTGAGAAAATTTAAGCAGCCATCATCAGGAAAGGGGACTGTAATGTGAACTGCTTGGACAAATTATTATTGGATTCAAACAATTGCATCCCAAACATGGAACTAGCTTAAATGAATCACTCTTCTTCTGTCCTGGATGTGCCTAACAAGCAGTGAGCCTGACTGTAAGCAGTGAATCCTTACTCATCCAGGTGAGCATTTACTCATGTGAGGAGACCCGCTGGCTTTATTGTGGTGGTTCATCCATGCCTGGAAGGGTTCCATGATCTACTTAGAGGTCCCCAAACAGTGGGGTGCGCCTCTCTAGCAGATATGCCGAGGAATGTTTGGGGGGCTAGTCAGGCTCTGCTCCAAGCCCCACCTCTGCCCCCAGCTGTGGCCCCAGCCCTCTTACACTTGTTCTTATCCCCCCCTTCTGGAGCCGTAGCCCTGCTCCTAGTGCCGTCTCTGGGGAGGGAGGGGAGGTGGACAAGGTTAAGGGGGTGCATGAGGTAAAAAGTTTGGGGACCACTTATCTAGAGCATTGTTTGAATGGAAACATCTCAATGATTAATCTATTAATTTGATTCTCCTCTTACTTAAGATGACTTAAGTCAGGAGTAACTCCATTGCTATTAATGGAGTTTCACCAGTTTAAAACTGATGTGGGTGGTGAAACAGCACCTATGTCTCCAGTGTTACTCTACCAGTCACACTAATGGTTCATGTTATATCCCACACATACACCATGGGGATCTCTGTCTCCATCTAGTGGCTGGAATATATACAGTTTTATGAGTCTGCTACTGGTGATGAGGTAACACGTGGTGTAGGGGCTCATGCTTCCAGATCCAGAGGTCTTGTCTTCAGTCCCTGCTGCTGACAGCCTGCCCAGGGATACTGTGTTCATGAGCATGGGGGAGAGAGAGGAGTTTGAGATGTAGCTGTACAATATGTCTTTTAGGAAGTTAATGAATGAGAACCTGTGGTTAGCACTGCATTTGTGGACAGTAAAATTAAACAGATGAATTTTTACATCTATATTGTAGAAACATTAGAGCCTGACTCTTAAGGAAATTCATTCCAACCTTAATTGCCCTTTGTCATTTTCTGCTCTTTAGTCTTTCTTTCTTTTCTCTTATCAGAGTTCCCCTCCCCCACCCCCATGAGAAATATGTGAGAAAATCCGAGGGAGGAAGAGGGCTGCATTCTCCAGGTTCTTTTGTTCTTTACATTTTGTACATTGGAATTACTCTGGTCTCCGAGCACTAATGTTTTAGCCTCACATTTCAGAGGAGTTTTAATTGGTTATATACATATAAAGGTACATAAGAATGACCCTACTGAGTCAGATCAAAGGTCCATCTAGCCCAGTATCATGTCTTCCAACAGTGCCAGGTGCCCCAGAGGGAATGAACAGAACAGGTAATCAAGTGATCCATCCCCTGTCGCTCATTCCCAGCTTCTGGCAAACAGGCTAGGGACACCATTCCTGCCCATCGTGGGTAATAGCCATTGATGGACCTATCCTTCATGACTTTATCTAGTTCTGTTTTAAAGGCTGTTATGATCTTGACCGTCACAACATCTTCCAGCAAGGGGTTCCACAGGCTGACTGTGTGTTGTGTGACAAAATACTTCCTTTTATTTGTTTTAAAGCTGCTGCCTATTAATTTCATTTGGTGACCCCTAGTTCTTGTGTTATGAGAAGTAGTAAACAACAATTCCTTATCTACTTTCTCTACACCAGTCATGATTTTATAGACCTCAATCATATCTCTCCTTATCTGTCTCTTTTCCAAGCAAAAAGTCCCAGTCTTATTAATCTCTCCTCATACAGAAGACATTCCATACCCCTAATCATTTTTGTTGCCCTTTTCTGAACCTTTTTCAGATCCAACATATCTTTTTTGAAATGGGGCAACCACATCTACACACAGTATTCAAGATGTGGGTGTACCATGGATTTATATAGAGGCAACATGATATTTTCTGTTCTATTTTCTATCCCTTACTTAATTATTCCCAGCATTCTGTTTGCTTTTTTGACGGCTGCTGCACATTGAGTGGATGTGTTCAGAGAACTATCCACAATGATTCCAAGATCTCTTTCATCTAATTTAGACCTCAACATTGTATATGTATAGTTGGGATTATGCTTTCCTATGTGCATTACTTTGCATTTATCAACATTAAATTTCACCTGCCATTTTGTTGCCCTGTCACACAGTTTTGCAAGAGTAGCTACCAGTAGTACCCAGAACAGCTCGTACCCAAACCAAGCCTATTGGAAAGTCAGCAAGAACATTTTTTTATCTGTTAGCAATAACAGGAACTGGAGTTTCAAAAATGAACACACTCTCAATAATTTAGCCAGGCTAGTTGATGGCTGAGATTTGAGTTTGTATTATATCACAGATATCCCACACAGTGTTTCTTCACAAGTCTGGCCTGGTTGATCACATATGTATAAGAGATGGGTTTCCATATGGGATATCAGCCTTCAAACATGGAGGACTGCCATCAAAAAACCACAGCCTGAAAAACAGAACACCTGGAGCTGAGCTGGAGTCATGTTTCTATATGACTTCCAAAAACCATAACTCATATCCAAATTACATAACACAAAATAGTTTACGTCTGTTGTCTTAGCTTGGGCTGAGCTCCTAGAGGACTGCCGTTGATGCAGAGCACACAGCTTTTGGCAGAAAACACAGGGGAGAAGGTTGTTTGTTTTTTTGATATAATTGAGATCCAGGGCTGAGTTATTTAGAAAAGGAGATGAAAATTACACACTTTAAATGTAGTAATATTTACCCTATGATAATAAATAGAGAATAACATAAGCAGAGATGTGACTGTATTGCTAATTAGCTGGTAATCCATTTTTTCCAAGTTCCCCAAACTTTAATTTTGAATCTAGAAAAGGAAGCTTTTCTTTAAACAAATAAACACACTTCCTAACATAAAAGGTCTTTAGTAAGCACCACTTCACAACAGGATGTGTGGTCTAGTGATTGAAGCATAGGTGGCCTGGGTCCTATTCCCAACTCTGACACTCATCATGTGAACTAGGTCAATACACTTAAGCCAAAATCTTCAGACTTAAGTACTGAAAGTTAGGCACCTAAATCCATATTTAGACATCATTGGTTGGCTGTTATTTTCAGAGTTGTGGAGCATCTGCAGCCCACACTGACTTCAGGTATATACCAGTTAGGCAGTTGCATGTACAAACAGATACTTAGCCATGCAGTTATCTCATTTAGTGCAAATGCTCATTTATATTTACTGATACAGGGTTTTCCATGTGCATACATAATACCAGCAACTGAAAATCTGGCCCTGAAACTCCAAAGCAAAAAACACTTTAAAATTTATTTTGGATCTCAATTTATACTTCCCCTCTCCCCTTCTCCTCTGTACCTCTCTGATCCTCTAGCCTCAGTTTATACATGTGGACAAAAAACCCTCATTATCATGAGATCTTAAAGCGGTGATCTCATTGTGAACTCTACAGCATGGTTTCCATTGGCTGTCATGCTTGGAACAGTTTGAAATTTCCTGGTGGCTTATCCATTGGCTCAGTGCTGGGGTTTTCACACCATCTTCATTGCCCATCTAGTGGGCAAAAGGCAGAAGTGACTTTGCACGTATGGAGGGGCTTGTTCTCCAGAGTTTAGATCACTGGTAACAGCTCCCAACTGCTTTACATGTAATTATTTTTTGTTAGTTTTACAGCAGTAGGGGTGGGGTTGAGGAGGGAAAGTTGGAAAGGTTATTTATACAGGATTAGAGTTTGCATCCTGTTCAGTTTGATTGCTGAAGTTTTGAGGTAAATGCCAGACTGCAAAGCCTCTAAGGGTTGGGGAGGGGATGTAGTACTGAGAACAACAGCTCACAAACTAACATGTTTGTTGCTTTTCTGATCCTTTGTGCGTCCATTTTCTGACTTACGTGCTGTGTGTTCCTGTGATATGGAAGAAGCAATAAAAATGGATTTAAAATAGAATGGTCCTTCTGTGCGACTGTTCAGAATGTGATGGATTTGCTAAACAGGTTTTGGGAGGAAGGTTGATATGAGAGCAAAAGGTGTTGGTGTAGGGCTCTAAGACTTTACAGTCCAGTCTAAATACTAGGAAGCCCCCTGGAAATGAGCCCTAGAAAATGATTAACAAATAAAAAAAATGGAATGACTAAGGAGGGTGATTTCTATTAATCATTGCTGGCTGAAGGAAACATCAATCTATACAACATGGGCCACATTGCCCCCTCTAGTATGGGTGCATGGGAAGGAAGCTAGGATCCTCAACTTCCCCAAACACACCATACAGGGACCAAATAATTCCAATCATTATTAACAGGGGAGCACAGGGACTCCTTTCCCCAGTACTTCTAGATCAGAGCCTTGGTATAATTACTCCTAAAGCTACTTCTTGCTGTCCCAATGCAGACCAATGACTTAGTGACATAATCTAGCCCAGGTGAGATTGTTCTGCCTGGCCCCTGTTTCCTTATGCAAGTACTTAGATGCTATTCTGAATAGGGATAGATCTAAGTACATGCCTAAAGTTAAGCATGTGTTGAAGTGCTCTCCTGAATAAGGATGCTTTCTTGAATCAAGGACCCTGCGAAGTCAGCTGTATAATATGATATAATGCACTATTATTTGTACATGGACAAAGAACTACACCTAGCTAAATGCTTTCTTTTTAGCTTTTCACCTTACATTCCCCTGTTTGGTTCCCTTTTTGGTGGAAAAATATCTATATGATTAGATGTGGTTTATTGACCTGCATAGAGGACAGGAAAAGGAAAATCGGTGTTGGGATTGCCATCATGATTGATGACGCTTAGCCAGTTTAACAGATTTTTACAAGGTTATTGGGAAAATGAAGCCTTTTTTATTCAGGCAGCACTAGCCTCTTCCATTGTCAAGACAAGCTTTTCATTATGCGTTCAGCAGTAGCCCTAATATCCACCTTCTTACTTGGACAATCCAAACAAGATGTGCCTAAAGTGACACGCAGGATTCAGCCAGTGTGATGAGGTGTACCTGGCCCTTCTGGCTCCCTCAAGGAGGCCCCAAGGCTCTACTGTGCTTCGCTGCAGGAAAGCAGCAGTGAAGGTGGGTCCTCCAGGCGTGCCTGGAGAGATCTCATAGAAGCAGCCAATCAGAGCCCAGCAGGCTCAGATAAAAGATGCTTCAGGGGCTTAGCAGGGTGGATCCTGGTTGGGACTAGAGGGGTGAGGGTCCTGCCCCCAGGTACTTGAGGGATAACCAGAGTTTGGCTTTTGCTGCACTTGCTTATGCAAGGTGGGGAAAAAGGACTCGAGACCTTTAACCCTGTGGTGTGAAGATAAAGGTGCCAGATGGGAAGAGGCAAAGGGAAGAAGCAGCAACAAATTGAAGTGAGCAGGACATGGATATTGTTTATAGGTTCCGTGGGTTGGAACCTGGCGTATTGGGCAGGCCTGGATTCCCTTGCTGACCACGGTAAAAGTGGCATAAACACCATGAAGGGGGCAGGCTTGTTTGGAAACCTGAGCAAATGGCTGTATTTAAAGGGGCCCAGAGCCAGAACTAAAGACCTTATTAAGGGCTGCTAGTTTATCAGACTGTTTTATGCCCTGGAAGAGGTTCATTTTGGTAGCAGATAGTTCTCCTTCCCCCTGTAAAGAAGGTTTAGATATGGGGAGGAAAGTGGGAAGGGGCACAGTCTCAGGGGGATTCTGAGGGAGGATGCAAGCTCAATGCAGACCTTGTGCAGAAGACCTGGGGCTAGCAGTCTCATGGGTTGGTGACATTTAGAATGGTCTGCGTATGTTGTGATTCCCCCCTAGCTCCCCAGCCCTGCTGCAAAGTTACTCAATTAGGGAAAATAAATTTAATGCTTCATTGTTAACCTAGCATTTGGGCAAGGAAAGTGTGGCAGAGATCCCAGCCTGGAGGCTTCAGAGAACCTCAGCCATTTGTAGTGAAACGGCTGATTTATGGTTTAGGATGGAAACTAGAATGGACCCAAGATATAAGATATGAATCTGGATTCAGATTCAAACTTCTGAGGATCAGCCTTTCATATGTGGAAGGGATGGGGTTGATTTTGTCTGTTATTGAGATAAAGACAAGACAAAGTGTTTGGATCTAGATGTAGATGTGGGAATGCTCTTGGATCTAGGGTTTTGGTACATATCCCTGTGTCACAGGGCACCTGGCCTTTGGGGTCAGACTCTGAGCCTATCTGTGGCCAGTGGCGGCTCCAGGCACCAGTGCTCCAAGCGCATGCCTGGGGTGACAAGCCACCGGGGCGCCTTCCCGGTCCCTGTGAGGGCGGCAGTCAGGCAGCCTTTGGCAGCTTGGCTGCGGGAGGTCCACTGGTCCCACGGATTTGGTGGCAATTCGGCGGTGGGTACACTGAAGCTGCGGGACCAGGGACCTCCTGCAGGCGCTGCCGAAGGCAGCCTGACTGCCATGGTTGGGATGACAAAAATGCTAGAGCTGCCTCTGTCTGTGACAGAATCCAGTAAGGAGAATGAACCAGTCCAGGTCTACTTGTGGATAGTTAATTGCCTAAGTAGCTGGGTAGGAGTTAATTACATGGCAAGGCGTAGCTTGCCTAGTTACATAAAGGCTTCTGAGGGTTCAATTAGGAAGCCCCAGAAGTGAGAAAGCCCTGGAGGAGAGAGAGACACCCCTTAGGGGGCTGCCGGGCTGATTAGGAAGCTACTCATGGTGAGGTCTCCCTGGACAGCAGAGGCTCACAGAAAGGAACTGGTCCAGAGAGAAAGTGCTCCCAGGCAAGAGACTGGAGGAGCCCAGGAAAACTGACTGGGTGTGGGACCTCCTGTGTGGCTACTAGGGACTTGCTCAGCAAAGAGTGATGCACTGTCTGGGGATGAGTGGCATCTGTACAATGCTTGGAGCTTGGATCTCTGCTGGGCAGGTAATTCAACCTGACAGTGCTCTGTAGCTAGAGGGGCAAGACATAAGACTGATTAGCCCAGAGGTAGAGGCTTTCCTGTGGCATAGCTAAGTGTTTTATTCTGTCCTTTTCAGTTAAATAATGAGACCCTCTTAGACTTGCGTATGCCCTGGGTAAGGGGGAATTGAGGCCTGACCAGAAGGGGGCATGCTCAGATTACCTCCATGCCATCACATCCTGCCTAATGGAAATGGTGCAACACTATAGTTTCAACCTGAATGTTATGTTTTCAACACTGGTGGTTTCAGCTGTGTTATTCTTTGAGTTCTGGGGTTTGTTTGAACTGAAACTCAAAGGACACAAATATAGAGAACAAAACTGGAAAAAATAAGATTCGTATGAACTCCCCTGTGGACAAAACAAGTTCACAAAGCTTTATTTGTGATGTCATGAACCACTGCAGGGGAACTTAGATCTTGGCAAATATAGCAAACTCTGGAGGAGGAGCTGCTTTCCTAATATTTTGTTGTAAAGTATATTTTTAATGAAGAAAAATCTTTTTATTGACAACTGCAAAATATAGTTAAATCATACACAAAATAAACATAGACAACTAAAGTGCAAGAGAGAAAGAAATAACAAAAACAAACAAATGAAAATACACTAAAAAGGCCCTTTATTCATCCAAAGAATACGTTCATTTTAGATAGTTGCTCCTGTGCTTGTTCAGGGGTCAGAGGGGGTTAGTAACTGGTACAGATACATAGCATGAATCACTTCAGAAAAGGAGACAGTGATTTGGTTGGAGGAAGCCATTACAGACTGCTTGTTTCAATGGGATGAGTAAAATATGTATACAGCCATGGCATAACCATTCTTCTCCATGCTGGTGGGATTTTTAAAAAGCTATCAACATTGGCTTAACTCTTCTGCTGCTGAAGTCAGTGGGAGTTTTACCAATGACTTCAGGTGGAGTAGAGTTAGGCCAACCCTAAGCATTCTTGAAAATACTAACCATGAAACAAACAGCCTTAGTCTTCCAAGCAGCCAACTAATGTAATTTCCCTGAACACCTCTGGAAAAAGAGGGGAAGCTGAGCTGAGACCAACCACTTCATCTGAGACCAGGTATTGCCCCTGCACAGGGTATATGTGTGCGAGAGTTAATAGTTTAACTTGTTTCCAACTACAGAATATGTGAGATGCATTTGATATCCAAAGAACCAGTATGCCTTTTAGCATTTATAAAGTATTAGCAACTTCCTGCCTCCTCCTATACCACACTTTAGTGCAACCTATACCCAGAAAACACAGAGGGGACTTCTAGTCAGATCTAAATATAATAGTTTTTTGGATTTGAGGCCAACATTTAGGATGGTTTCTCCTGCACAATATTTTGTACATTTTTCCACTAGTGCTTTGCACCATCTGACGGAGAGTTGGTGTGCATTTTACGTTGCCTATTACAGCTTCCTCATCACGATCATCACGATTCCTCTGCTAACATTGCCGTTAGCCTGAAAAGTGGTTGTGCTAAGAAGCAGATAGTGGAAGTCAGATTGCTTAATGGGGTGCTTGTCTTTGGTAATTAAATAAATAATCTCCTTTTTGTTGTCTCCTCCAACTTCTTTTCTTTCTGCAACCTTGTAGTAACATATGTTCCAGTCTCACAAACTGAGCAAGATCAGACCAGGCTATTACTCAGGTAGGAAAACCCTACAAGTGACACACAAGTGAGTGACAGCATTCTTCCCTATAAATCTGGGTTGAATCAATGCCCCCAGCATGTGTTAGGAGGCTTAGTGATGTTGGAAGTTCCTTTTAAAGGTTGATGTAAAGAACTATAATAAGGGAGCCATTTGCAATGCAAAAAAATGTTTTGTTGGTTTACAAAGCCCAGAAACTGTGCCATATGTTCATGAGCACCATCTACCGGCACCTTATCTATTAACTATTTACTAGTTACAGATACTTAGGGCTCCTCTTGAAATGTCATATGGCATAAAGCCAATAACTGACAATTTGTGTTTGTACTTCCTGTAACAGCAAAACGGGGTTAATATCCACGATAACATGGCTAAATTTCAGTTCTAGGAATTACATTCTGCCCTACCTGAATTTCTCCTGCTGTTTGAATTAACAATGGAACTTTCCTTACTTCCTCTTCTGAAAACAGCTTGGTTGTGCTGTGTGTTGATAAATAAGTGTTGTATTTCACTCAGAGCCATCTGCATTTCAGTGTTGGATGAAAAAAATCCTTCTATTAAATATCTACCTTACAGTGGTGTTGTGAAACTCAACTTGTTTGGAAAATGCTTTGCAATACTCAGAGGAAAGGCACTGTAGATATTCGAAGTATTGCTATTCCTGCACAGCTGGTGGTCTACACACTGCAGATGTTTCTCCCATGTTGTTGCATGGTTACTTAAGTGGCTTCTTACAGCAGATGTTCCCATGAGTGAGAGTGTGCATTCTCCTTCCATCTACATTTTTCAACACAAGAGGCAGATTTTATAGCTGTCGGACTTTTGATCTCAAAGAATATTTCTACACCAGTCGTGTTGTTTTTCTTTTTTGGGCTGCTAGATGCTAAGTGGGTGTGTGCTTTCCTCCTCACTGGTTCAGCCCTCACCACAAACAACTGCTTCTGCAGATGTTTACTATGGGCCTTTCTATTTTAGCCTCCATTTCTTTCTGCATCTTTTGTTTCCATGGTGTTTGACTCTCAGGACTCTGCCTCTTCTGCTAATATCACATCAATGTTACATTCTTCACATTTTGGAATTGTGCCTTGGAGCCTAGGCATGACAATTATCAATGCCTTAAAGAAATGGTAGACAGCTAGCTTTCCAGTCAGAAAAGCTGTCTCACATTTGGCTATGTCAACTGCCAGCAACTAATCCTATTCTGCCAGCAACTAACCCTAGTCAAACCAAATTCAAACTCTTTTTGACTTGGAGAGAGAGATGCTTAACGTCTCTTGGGTTCATGCCCTTAACAAGGAAATCCTTTTGCCTTTCATTCTCCTCTATTTTGCTTTACTCTTTCTCATGTAATGAAATATGTCCCATTTCCCTCTTCCTGCCCCACCAAACCTACCTATCTGCTCATTCCTCTTTCCAGTCCCACAAGAACATTAAATTGTAGCTGCTTTTTATTTTTAATGAGTCTTAAAAAATGAAATGGGAGAATCATTGGCGGGTGTATGTTATCACCACTCCCCGTGGAACTGTGACAGTTCACACTGGCTGGCGCTCTGCCCCTAAAACTCTAAACTCCTAGACACACATGAATTGAATGGTAAAGAACTGGCAATTTCCCCCCTTATTTTAACATATTTTCCTGAAGTTCTCATGAATTTTTTATTGGTGCTTATGAAGTTTTCCAGAAACGCAGCCCTGGAGACCAAGCCCTCTTTTTATCCACAGAACCAGTATGGCACTACAAGTTTCTGAACTCCTAGAACCCCATTAATGTACTTCAACCTTGTTCTGGGTGGAACTTGGTAAACGTAGCCAGCACTTACCCAGCACTCCCTCCCAACACTTCCTGGTGTCCAGGAGCCAGGAACATGGCCCTGCCCTCATCCCACTCAGACATGCCTTTCCAGGGCTGCTCTTGTTGGTATTTCTTCCCTCTCCAATGCACCTATCCAAACTCTGGCTATAAACTGCATCCAGAAGTGGGGTGTGTGTCGGGGTGGCGGGGAATGATTTTCCAGCAACCTCTCCTGATTCTAGCTCACCTGCCTTTGACCCATAGACTTTGTTTCCTTTTCTTCTGTTTGTGTGGGCTTGTTGGTTAGTTTTCTTTGGTATTCCATTTGAGATGTAGCCACCATGTAGATAAGGTTAGATACATCCAAATGTTACTTCAGCTTTGTTCTTCAGCACTGTACCCATTGTGAGGTGATCACTTAACAACCACAAAAAGCAAACTTCTTTTGCATGTGGTAAAAACCAGTTAAATTCTTGCTCTGAAAATCAGTGGCAGAAATTAGATGTGGCTGTTACGCCTGCCAATCTGGCTTTAGATTGAAATGTTTCACACGCAATAGCTCTGCTAGGAATAAACTGCACTGCCATGCTAACATAATAAAATGCAGACCACCTTGAGGGCATGAAGGAATTGCATTCCAAAACTTGCGCTGCAAGGAACCAAAGTTTAACAGAAAATGTTGAAAAGATCCTATTAAAAAAAATCCTTCTATTTATCATACTGTATTTTATGTTTTTCCTGTTCTCTCCTCTCTTCTTGCTAAGGATGTTGTCATGAAAACGGGATTTTTGTTTTCAGAGAGTTAATCTGCTCATGATTTTTTGATCACATGGGCCCTAAGGCTCCCCACCTGTGGAAAAACCCATGGGAGCAGAAAAACTACTGCCACGTTGGTACCACATGCATACCTTTAATCTAAGATGCTCAGTGTGCTTCATGTGTAGCCTTGAATTAAGTTTAACACCCCCACAGGGAAGTCGCTTAATAAATAAGTATTATAATCCCCATTTTAAAATTGGAGAATCTGAGGCACAGCGAGATTAAGTGACTTGCCCAAGACTCTACAGGAAATCAGTCAGAAACAGAGCACACAAATGTTGAGGATTAGAATTCAGGTAAGCAGGATCAGATGGACTCTTATAATAAAAGATCCTGTTTTCAGTCAAATATTTGTAATAAAGAACAAACAATGAAACATCTTTTAAAATACATGATGGGCCTGCTCCTGCGAAGGCACTGGGGGTTTGGCGGTTGTTTTCACTTGGAGCAGGATCAGGGTCTACCTACAGAAAGAACACAGCTGTCTAAATAGAATTCCCAGCTGGAGACCATGGCTTTTTAAATGCTCTGTGGCCATCTAGAGGAAGAATAAGTTTGATTGTCATTAATTTTGTGTGGGTTAAGTCAGGGAGGGTGCTGTAATGTGTTTAAGACTGTGAGATTTTAAACTAGACAGCCTGTTTATTATTATTATCACAAGACCTCCTAGGATATGAACACAGTGAATCATCATCAGAAGCTGAAGATAATTTCGGTTGTGTTTATCTTTTGGAAATAGTTCCTGCACCTTGCTCTCATTTTGTATTTCATTGGATGTGATGTGTTTTTTGTTGGGCACTTCCAAACACAGAATATGAGGGTTAGAAGAGACCTCTAGAAGTCATCTAGTCCAACCCCCTGCTCAAAGCAGGACTAATCCCCAGACAGATTTTTGTCCCAGATTCCCAAATGGCCCCCTCAAGGATTGAACTCACAACTCTGGGTTTAGCAGGCCAATGCTCAAACTGCTGAGCTATCCCTTCTGCCCCAAGCCCAAGCCCAAGCCCAAGCCGCGTGCCTGGACCAAGTTATAGTGCCTAGTTATACTGTACCAGCACTTTGTTTTTGTTTTTTAATGTGAATAAGGAAATTATCTATTGTGACTTTTTTTTTTAAATAGAGGATCTAAACTTTGCAGTGGTCTCACTATAGCAATAATCTCTTTATTTTGTTTATATTTCATTGGAGCTGTGGCTTTAAAAATCTCCCAGCAATTTCTGAGGCTTTAAAAATTGTTTAGAAAAATCCTGAAAAATATGAGGCTTTTGTTATCGTTTTTCAAATGAGGGCAGCCCCATATACTGATGAGCTTTCTAACTACTAGAATAACTGGTACAGTGATAATACTTGATTGATTTCCACTATGTTTGCAGAGTGTGTAAAATTTCTTTCTCTCTCTCTCTCTCTGTCTGTAGACAGCATGATTTTTTAAAAAAGAGCTTCTAGTTGTACCTGCAAAAAACCTAAGCCCTCTTTAAAATCAAGCCAAGACAAAGAGAAAAATATGAAGTGATACATATTATGTACTTCCAAAGCTGCTTAATATCACTGATTTTTTCCATAGCAGAAGAGACTGAAAATTTCATTATAATGCAGTGGCTCTGCATCTGCAATGCAATTTGTGATAACAGCCTTAGTGTTGAACATATACATATACATGTAATAAAAGACCTTGAGAAAGCAGAATAAGTAATAGGTAACTTTGATTGGTATAACATTGCAAAATAATTGCTTTTGGGGGGTTATTAGGGATAGGCAGGTTTGGCCAGAAGATTCCCTCAATTATTACAATCCTTGTTATACCCCCAATGAGAAAGTGATGATGAGAAAGTACCGTAGGCTGTCAGGCATGAGAAAGGGGTACACCTGGTCCCATGAAAGATCCTTAAGAGCTGAATTATCATTTTTATCATTGAACTCAAATATGCTTTTATATGCAATGCTCCTATCATTTTTCCTCCATGTAGTTTTACAGATGGACATGCGCATCATTATCTGCATTACCAGACATAACATTGGAGCAATTTTTACCACATTTTAGGATATATATTTGCAAACAGATGAACACAGATGTGAATTAGCGAAAATGGTATGTGGCTTGCAGACACTGAGTTCCTGTATTGCAGATTAGAATCATAAAATTCCCTTCTCTTTCTTTATGTTGGTCTACACATCCTATGCATGTTGCTTCTCTATAACAAGATCAGGGAGATGCCTGCTCCAAAGCAGTTATTAAGGTCCTTTTACTTTTCATCTCAACCACACATCTAGGTTGTAGATGACTTCAGAGGGCCAAATTCTGTTTGCATTACTTACATTGAAATTAATGGGACTACTTGTATGAATACTGCTAACAAGGTTAAGGTAAGCAGGATTTGACTGGCAGGCTGCAGAGTGCCCAGCTATTGGGTCCTTGTCTGAAAGATGTTTTAAGATATGAACTCTATTGGCTTACTCTAGTCCAAAAATGTTCTTAATGAGGAGCCCTTTATGATGTTTATCACTTTAAGAGCTTAATTGTGACCAGCCCTACACCAATACACACAAGGAGGAAGAGGGCACAAAATGCCTCCTCTGTCCTTGGGATGGTATCTTTCCCCAATTTGAACCTTAGAGTCCAAAAGTTAGGGTACCAGCATGAATTCCTCTAAGCTCAATTACCAGCTTAGAACCTGTAGCGCTGCCACCAATCAGGAATTCCAGTGCCTGATACACTCTGGTCCCCCCAAAACCTTCCCTGGGGACCCCCAAGACCCAGACCCCCTGGATCTTAACACAAGGAAAGTAAACTCTTTCCTTCACCAGTGCCTTTCCTAGGCTTCCCTCTCTGGGTTACCCTGGAAGATTACTGTGATTCAAACCCCTTGAATCTTAAAACAGGGAGGGATGTTCCTTCCCCCCTCCCCTTCTCCTTCACCCAGAGGCAATACAGATTCAAGCTCATGAACCTAAAACAAAGGGATTCCACTCCTCTCTCCTCTTTCTTCCCTGTTAGTACAATCTCAATTCCCTTGAGCCTCAACAAGGGGAAAAAATCAAACAGGTCTTAAAAACAAAACTTTTAATAAAAAGAAAAGAGAATAAAGAAAATCACCGTAAATTCAAGATGGAATATTACAGGGTCTTTCAGCTTATAGAAACTGGAGAAAAAAAGCCTCCTCCAACAGAAATACAATTTAAAATACTTTCAGCCAAATACACATTAGAACTCTACCAGCCAGATACACATTTGCAAATAAAGGAAAAAAACAATTAAAAGACTATAACTGCCTTCCTTACTAAATACTTACTATTCTGCATATATAAGAGACTGTAGCAGGGAGATTAGCAAGAAACCTGGTTGCATATCTAGTCCCTTCCAGGATTCAGAGAGAACAAAGCCAAACCCAAAAACACAAACAAAGGTTTCCCTTCACCGAAGTTTGAAAGTATGTTGTCTCCTGATTG
Organism: Gopherus evgoodei; assembly: GCF_007399415.2. NCBI lineage: Eukaryota > Metazoa > Chordata > Testudines > Testudinidae > Gopherus > Gopherus evgoodei. The sequence continues at coordinate 90,117,617 of NC_044323.1, forward strand.
GTCCTCTGGTCAGGTGTTGCAGGTCACTGTTTGTTAACCCTTTACAAGTGAAAGAGACATTAACCCTTAGCTATCTGTTTATGACACCTGAACAGGGGTGGAGTGAGGGTAGGACCATGGCCCCAGACCTCCTGCACTCCAATTGATAGAGCTGGCCGGCATGGAAGTAAGTGCCTGATGGACAGTTTCAAAGGGTGGTGGATCTGCTGCTGTACTGTGTGTTTTCCTGCAGCTCCAGAAAACATTCTAACTGAGTCAGGCAGAATTCTGCCTGAGGCTGAGTGTAAGACCTGATTGTCTTCTTCAGCCCAACTTCAAGTGTTTTTTACTCAAGAGCTTATATACAGGCTTTCCTTTTCAAGAATCTGGATTTTTAGGACACAGCAGCTCAAGTGGCTTTCTAGGCAAGACAGACAAAGCCTGCCCGGTGCATCATAGGGAGAATATTGTGAGGAAATGAGAAGGCTTTTTTTTCTTTTTTCTTTTCACTTTCTTTAACACTGGCTCTGGATTCAAGGAAGGTTGAGGTGCATGTTAGGGTTGTGCAATCCTGAGAACTTTATTTTGTGTGGCTTTAGAAAATGTTCCAGGGCTTTTCATTATTCATTTTATAAGATTAACGCGGAGTATTGTTGTTTAAAGCAATAAAAAGAAAATCTGGCTCAGCGTTCTCATTGTATAAAGGATAATAATACATGTATAATAGTTCTTGGCACTTTCAAAAAAGCCTTTGGTTAATATTTTTAGCAGTACATATTGTAGGCTTTTAGAGATGTTGTGCAGCATAGTATAACTTTAAAAGGTTTTACACTGACCTGCATTTATTGTGTTTAGTTGAAAATAGCATATTTTCTTACATTTTGGATGGGAAGTGTGGGTTCTGAAATTGCACACCCAGAAATATTTTGAAAGGAATGGCATGTGCTGAGAAATCCAAAATGCATTGTAGGTTTTTTCCAGTACTTTGAAGGTTAAAAAAAAATCACTGAATTTGAAGCATCTTATACCTCAAATTGCAAAACTCCTTTAACAAACATATTTGAAAGGATCTTTTGGCAGTGGAAGGGTGAATAAGGGCTATATATATATAAAGGACAGGAAGTTTGGCATTTGCAGAAAGTTACATTAGAACTGTAGAAAGTGTATGCGTGTAACACACATGCCCAGAAAACTTCAGCTCAGATGCAGCATCCAGTTTTCAGTGAGATTCTGCGTCTTACCAAATTTTTCAGCTGGGCTAGCTGAGGCACAAAGAGTTCAAATAACTTAGCCAAGGTCAGAATGCAAGTCCACAGTTTAGATACATTTGAATCCCAGATCCTTCTGGTTCCTAGCCTATTACTGTAACCTATAAACCATAGGCTTCCTTTGCAACACGGAACAGTCTCAAACAGTCTCAAACATTATAGCCGATGCCCCTTTTTAAAAGAATGAGTGTTCCCTACAGTAAACATTTCTGGGCTGCAGTTTTAAGATCTGGCCAAGTTGTACTCAACACAGGACTGAAGGAGAGAGGGGTTGCATGAAGCCTTTATGCTCCCACACTTCCAAACAAAAAGTGGTTTCTGGGAGCAAGTTCAGCAAGCTGGTGGCTGGGGATCCAGGAAGGGGAGGTGAAGATTCAGTTATGCTGGCTTTATTCCACCTGGGGATTCCCGCATTTCAGAGGAATCCTGATGTGATGGGTGTACAAACCCCACACCAGGAAAGAAGGGGATAAGAAGCAAGCAGCCTTGCCCCAATGTACCTACAGGCATGCTAATCTTGGATAGGGTGCCCAGACAGCAAGTGTGAAAAATTGGGACGGAGGTGAGGGATAATAGGAGCCTATATAAGAAAAAGACCCAAAAGTCAGGACTGCACTTATAAAATCGGTACGTTGCCACCCTAGTCTTGGAGGAGGAGCCTTGAAAAGGAGAAGCAGAGTTCAGAAGGCCCCAACCTAGATCACTCAGTCTCTGCTCCTAGAAAAGAGCATGGGAGAAAGTCACAGCTATCTTTAAAAAGTGACAAAGAGTCCTGTGGCACCTTTTAGACTAACAGACTTATTGGAGCATAAGCTTTCATGAGTGAATGCCCACTTCATCAGATTCATGTAGTAGAAATTTCCAGAGGCAAAGAATACTTTCAAGATAACACACTGGTACACAGATACCCTCCCACCAACAGCATAAGAAGGAGAACTCCTCCTGAGAGTGGAAATGACAGTCTGGACCTATATATAGAATGCTTCCGCCAACGTGCACAGGCAGAAATTGTGGAAAAACAACATCACTTACTTCATAACACAATGCCATCCACAATCTCAGAAACAACCCTGACATTATAATCAAAGAGGCTGATAAAGGAGGTGCTGTTGTCATCACAAACAGGTTTGACTACCAAAAGGAGGCTGCCAGACAACTCTCCAATACCAAATTCTACAGGCCACTTTCCTCAGATCCCACTGAGGAATACGGTAAGAAACTGCACCATCTACTCAGAACACTCCCTACACTAACACTGGAATAAATCAACATACCCTTAGAGCCCCGACCAGGGTTATTCTATCTACTACCCAAAATCCACAAACCTGGAAATCCTGGACGCCCCATCATCTCTGGAATTGGCACTCTTACTGAAGGACTGTCCGGATATGTGGACTTTCTACACAGACTCTACTCCACCAGCACTCCCAGCTATCTCCATGACACCACTGATTTCCTGAGAAAACTACAATGCACTGGTGATCTTCCAGAAAACTCCGTCCTAGGCACCATGGATGTAGAGGCTCTCTACACAAACATCTCACACACAGATGGAATACAAGCTGTCAGGAACAGTATCCCTGATGATGCCACAGCACAACTGGTTGCTGAGCTCCGTGACTTTATCCTCACACACAATTATTTCAGATTTGGTAACAATATATACCTCCAGACCAGTGGCACTGCTATGGGCACCCGCATGGCCCCACACTATGCCAACATTTTTATGGCTGGCCTGGAACAACACTTCCTCAGCTCTTGTCCACTCACGCCCCTTCTCTACCTACATTACATTGATGGACCGATGGGAAGGAGACTCTGGAAGAATTCCACCACAGTTTCAACAGCTTTCACCCCAACATGAACCTCAGCCTGGACCAATCTACACGAGAGGTCCACTTCCTAGACACCACGGTACAAATAAGTGATGGTCACATTAACACCACCCTGTAGCAACCACTATGCCTACCTTCATGCCTCCGGCTTCCATCCTGGACACACCACACAATCCATCGTCTACAGCCAAGTGCTGAGTTACAACCACATTTGCTTCAACCTCTCAGACAAAGACCAACACCTACAAGACCTTCACCAAGCATTCTCAAAACTACGATATCTGCACGAGGAAATAAGGAAACAAATTAACGGAGCCAGACGTGTACTCAGAAGCCTGCTGCTGCAAAACGAACCCAAGAAAGAAACCAACAGAACCCCACAGGCCATCACCTACAGTCCTCAGCTAAAACCTCTCCAATACATCATCAGTGATCTACAACCCATCCTGGATAACGATCCCTCACTTTCACAGGCCTTGGGAGGCAGGCCAATCCTGGCCCACAGACAGCTCGCCAATCTTAAGCATATTCTTACCAGCAACCACACACCACACCATAGTAACTCTAACTCAGGAACCAATGCATGCAACAAACCTCGATGCCAACTCTGCCCACATATCTACACCAGTGACACCATCACAGGACCTTACCAGATCAGCCACAACTTCACCAGTTCATTCACCTACATGCCCACCAATTTAATATATGCAGTCATGTGCCAGCAATGCCCCTCTGCTATGTACATAGGCCAAACTGGACAGTCCCTACATAAAAGGATAAATGGACACATGTCATATATTAGGAATGGCAGTTGTGACAGACCCAGACCAGTGGGGTACAGGAGTCTGGTAGAGGGCAAATATACTGGTCACTGGATGAATAGTTTTCTGTTCCCTGAGTGACCAGAGCAGGGGCTGTACTAGAGTAATCAGGGACCTGCTAGAACCAATTAAGGCAAACAGGCTGATTAGAACACCTGCAGCCAATCAAGGCAGGCTAATCAGGGAACCTGGAGTTAAAAAGGAGCTCACTTCAATTTGTGGTGTGCGTGTGAGGAGCTGGGAGCAAGAGGCGCAAGGAGCTGAGAGTAAGAGGATGTGCTGCTGCAGGACTAAGAAGTACAAGCATTATCAGACACCAGGAGGAAGATCCTGTGGTGAGGATAAAGAAGGTGTTTGAAAGAGGCCATGGGGAAGTAGCCCAGGGAGTTGTAGTTGTCATGCAGTTGTTATAGGAGGCACTATAGACAGCTGCAATCCACAGGGCCCTGGGCTGGAACCCGGAGTAGAGAGCAGGCCTGGGTTCCCCCCAAACCTCCCAACACCTGATCAGACACAGGAGGAGTTGACCCAAACTGTGGGTTCCACCAGAGGGGAAGATCATTGAGGTGAGCAAATCTGCCAATAAGCGCAGGACCCACCAAGGTAGAGGAGGAACTTTTTCACACAGTATACAAAAACCTGTAGGAGAACACTTCAGTCTTCCTGGACACACAATAATAGATTTTAAAGTAGCCATCCTACAGCAGAACAAGCTTCAGGACCAGACTTCAAAGAGAAGCTACTGAGCTTCAGTTCATTTGCAAATTTGACACCATCAGCTCAGGATTAAACAAAGACTGTGAACGGCTACCCAATTACAAAAACAGTTTCTCCTCCCTTGGTGTTCCCTTAACTGCTACAAGAGGGCCTCATCCTCCCTGATTGAACTAACCTTGTTATCCCCAGACTGATTCTTGCCTGCATATTTATACCTGCCTCTGGAAATTTCCTTTATATGCATCTGACAAAGTGGGTATTCACCCACATAAGCTTATGCTCCAATACGTCTGTTAGTCTGTAAGATGCCACAGACCTCTTCTTTGCTTTTTACGGATCCAGACTAACATGGCTACCCCTCTGATACTTGACAGCTATCTTTGGTTGCCTGCAAGCACTGAGTGGTTGGGCGGATGGCTGGAGGATCCTGGTAGGACAGAGAAGTTGGTGCTGCTCTTATTTATGTTTAATTTCCTTTCCTTTGTTGCCTTGAGAACTAAAACTAAGGTCTGAGCTCTGGGACAGACAACCACACCCACCCACCTGAGAAACTGAGCTCCCTGAGGACAAAGCAGGCTGATGTAGTAAGTAGCTCAGGAAAGAAGCATGACGAGGGTGCCCTTAACCACTTGTTTCAAGTATCCCTGGGCTAGAACCCAGGGTAGAGAGTGGGACTGAGTTTCCCTGCAGCCTCACTGGGAAGACCCCAAACAGAAGGGGACAGAAAGAATATTGGGCCTGGACAGGGCTGTTGACCTGGTGTGAAGCCCTGGAATTACCCACTGAAAGGGGTGAGACCAGGCTGGAGGGCAAAGTCCCAGGGCAAAAGGGGACCACCAGTAGATCTGGTTGGCAGGACTACAGAGAAGAAACCACAAGGTGATGTGCTGGCTAGCGAGTCACTTTGCCATACCCTAGTTGCTTGATTTAAGGCTGATTTACACGGTTCTGCAGTGTTGGAGCTGCCCAGATGGGATAAAGATCTGGCACTCTAGTCTTGAAAGAAATGACAGATGAAAAATGACTAATCTTTAGCGTACTAGGCAGTTCTGTTCCCTAGGCAGGTGTTTTGAATGTATTCAGAATGATCTAATGACTTCTGTATTTTGCTCAGGTTCCAACTTTACCTTTCCCGTGAGTTATTTGTTGCTCTGGTGTTAGTGTCAGTATCTTCCTGAAAAACGCTCAAGAAATAAGCGTCTCCAGTGCCAAATACCAAGCTTCAGACTTGACTAATTGTCATTCCCCCCACATACACACCCAAAAAGGAAAAGGGAAAAACCACACACACACACACAGCTTACACAAATAAAAGCAAAAGAGTGACCATTTCTATTATATTTTGGGGTGTGGCATCCTGTTCCCTTCTGAGGTTCCTTCTATACAAATTTAATTTAATAAATTAATTTAATTTAGTAATAAAAATTAATTTAATTTTAAAAAATAATTTGAAAATTAAAGTACTTGGGAACAACAAATAATGAAAACCCTTTAGAAGCCTTTGTTTAAAACAAAAACAAAACCCACCAAACCCTTATAACAATTCAAAAACAATGTTGATGTTGATAGAAACCATTTTCTTTTCTTTTTTTCCTTATGTGGAAAGAAAAATGAGGTCTCATTGTGGATCAGGGAAAAAAACTGAATCTTGCTGCTGAATCGTGTGCATTGAAATGTAATTAAGGCAGATTTCCTTGCTTGGCTGCCATATAGACTTTGCATATTTTTACTGCTGGTGTTAAATTAGGTGAGACAGCCACTAAATCTTGGATTTTGCAGTCCAGTAAATGGAGTTCTCCCAAGACAACTATCTCACAGGATGCTAGGCTTGCTGAATGATCCTTGTCTTTGAAATGGTGGCTTTTCGAACAGTCTTCTCAATTTATAAATGTGCGTGTGATTCCATTTTCCACCTGTCTAATTGAGGTGTGGGTTAGATTAGGAACACTACACACAGTAAAGGAAATGTAGTGTTTAAAATTTGGGCCTTCAAGATGGCAGGTATCTGTTTTTAAATCCAAAATGTTCATGTCTTTTAACTTGACTTTTATGTTGCCTTTCATCTATGCAGTGTCATTGTTTGGAGGTTCTGATATGTTTTCATATGTGCTACACCCTATCACTGTTGTGAAAGGAAAGGAGCAAAATATTAAATGCAAAAGATACTCTCTCCCAGTGATTGATTTTTTTTTACTGCTTGTTCCCTGTGAAGTAAAGGGAACTGCAGATGTTCAGTGAAAAACACCAAACATCTGCAATTTCAATACTGCCCAGCATTGTAAGAGGCAGCAGCAATCACTGTGCTGCACTTTTGTTCTTTTTGTTTTTAATAGTACATTTAGCATAGGACTCATTTCTCTGCCCTCTTTGGGACTTGGACACTTTCCATGGTTTAATGTGAAAAAGGCCTTTAGCTGAAGAAGTGCACTCCTCTGGTTTGCTTTGAAGATGTGGGAGCAATGTGGGCTGTCTAATGCAAGGGTGTAGCTGACAGCTGCCGGATGCCTTCACTTTCATGGATTTCCCCTTGCAACAGTTTGTGATTATACACACCCTATTAGCGCCATCTCTCTCTCTCTCTCTCTATCTCACACACACACACACACACACACACACACACACACACACACACACACACACACACACACACACACAATACGGCATCAAAAGGAATCCAGTCTGAGATATTTGTCCCCAGCAAAAGAGTAAACAGGCTGCTCTAGGCCAGTGATTTGAAAAGGGCCCCAGTTTACCCTGAAGTATCCTCAATATAGGAAGTTAAGGCAGAAAAGAAAAGAGTTTAGGTCCTGAATGAACCCACTTCTTCCTCAGCCTGAACAAAATGCAAGCAGATTTGAAGTCCTGTTGTGTGTTCATTCTGGGCTCTATTTAGTCTTTCACTTGCCCTGTATAATACCACTTCTGTACTTGATAGACTTAAAGATGCATTCCACTGCAATCTCAGCTGTAGTAGGCAAGAGAAGGGGTATATTTTTCTAAACTGGTCAGTCCTGCTTCAGCCATGGGCACCAGTCCATTATTTACATAAGCCCACAAACTAGTTAATCACTCCTTGTTATCAAGAAGGTTCCTTTCTGAAGAACAGCACACCCACACTGAAGTCAGAGAACACTGCAGGTTACACCGAAGGTTATAGGAACAGAATGAGGAGTTTGACCTTCCGATTTGAATTCAGGATTGTTCTGACGCTTACAGAGATCATCCTCATGATTTTGGACACAGCATTTCTTGCAAATCACACAAGTGCCTGGTGGTTTGACAATAGGTTTTGTATGTATCCAAAAGTAAACTAATTATATCAATTCACATAAGGGCAGTGTGCCTGCCCTTTCAATCAGTGTGTGTCTCTGGAGCACCTGTAGTGTCATCAGGGGGATGTTTCCTCACCCCATGTTGTGCAGTTTTTGATCCCTGTGCAGGATTTTGTCCTACTGCTAAAGGTGGTGAAACTGGGGAGCCGGGGCAGGGGAAGATATATGTTTAAAACCCTAATATGTCTTTAAAATCAGTTTAATCTAATTTAGGACCACAAATGCTAAAATGCCTTTATCATAATCATTTTTTTTATTGCATGGCGTCACTACAGCGCAGAGTTAAGCCCTGTTTTGGTTGCCTTACTGTACTTCCTTACCTAATACATTTGGATTTTTTTTACGTGTAACCTTAACTCTGAATTTCCTGGGCTTAGTTAGGGAAATGTTACAATATGTCTGTAATGTTTTTATCTTAGGTTATTTATATATACTCTCAGGGCTGGTCCAGGGGCAGGCAATCATGGCCATCAGCCTGGGTGCCAACTTCTAGCCATACTGCTGTGCCGCTTGGGTGTGGTGCATGTGTTTTATTCTCTACTGATTGACTGGGCTTTATTTATTTAGACTTGATTGCTCTAGTGGAATAGGGGAGGGACACCAAAAAGGTTTTCTGCCCTGGTCAGCAAAATGTCTTGGACTGTTTCTGTATACCGTCAGTCTTAACTCTAATTTAACAAAAGTTTTTATCTTGGAATAGAATTGGAACACTTCAGAGGACAGCAAAGTCAAAATGTTCCATTATTAGAGAATATACTATCATAAGAAAATGGTGTTTCTTTGGGTGAAACTGGGCTTCAGTTGTAGGGCATGGACACTCCCTAAGCCTCCAGATACATATCTATAGCTACCTGTTTATTAGTATCTCCTAATTTATTTGACAGAATCAGAGGAGATGCAAAGAGGGATTGGAGGTGGTGAGCAGAACTTTGAAATTAGCTATTCACTGGAGTGCAGGAAATGGCTCAGCAGAAAAATTGAAAAAAAGAAAACAAAAAACAGTACCTACATCACAAAAAACAATTTTTTTACACTGATCACCATTAAAACTTGTAAATTGCACTTAAGAATCTACTGGCTTTTTTCTGGGCAGGGAGTGGAGGCATGCTGCTTGTGTGGCAGGGGAAGTTTCAATAACTAAAACAAACAAAACCGCCAACTCCCAATGGGAATCTAATAAGGTTGAAATTAAGGATTTTACTGACAAATAAGAAAAACAATTTTTTTTAAAACTGACCCAGAATACTTACCCTATTTTCTCTCAATCATTTGGCCCTCAGCAAATAAGCATCTTTTGCCTGAAGTTCTCCCAAAAAACTGCCCTTTCAATCACACAAAGGGATTGCCTGGAGTTCCCACCCTGGACCACGAGAGGGAAGTAGTGCCTGTATTTTGCTATCTAATGCATCAAATGCTTTCTCCCTTGTAGCTTCAGAAGGGATTTTTGTAAACAATTTTTAATATTAATTTATTAATTTTGTTAATAAAGAATCTCAGAAAAAAGTGTCTCTATTTTGATGATAGATGAATATTTACTTTTATACAGTTTTGTTTACTTTTAGTTTTGTTAAATAAGTAGAAAAATGGTCAACAGTAATAATTAATTAACAAAGCAACAACAAGACACCTATCTCTTGGTGCTGGGCCCTGCATGATTGTACCTCAGCCAAACCAGAGCACTGGGCCCATCAGCTATTCTCAGGATTACACAACTCATGGAAATAGAAATAACTTGAAGCCAATAAGAATGGAGTAAATTAGAGAACTGTTCATTCTGATGCTGGTGTGTTATCTTTCTTAGGGAATATTTAATGCTACCCATACTAGGCTTGATCCTTATCCAGGCAGAAAGGAATGGCTACCAACTAGAGCTGTTTGGATCTAGATCCAAATTAGTCCAAGGTCTATGGGTGTTTGAAACTGGAGTTTTGAGTTTGGCTCATCTAGATGCATTAAGTTTTGTGCCTGGAGACTTATCTTTAACTTAAGGCAACTAATCTGGCTTGGTGTTGGAACTGGCATTCGTCTCTGTGGCCAGAAACTCTCGCTGCAGGAAGCTCTGTGATTTTTTGTGTTCTCAAAACCAGATGAAGTGACTAAAATGTTACATTTTATTAATCCCAAGGTGGGAACTCAGCATGCAAACAGCCAGCCTCTCATAAGCAAGCATGATCCCACCTCCCCCACTCCCCAACATCTTGGGTACCAATAATATAATAATTGTATGAAGAATTATATATAATAATAAAAGTTGATAAGGCAAGGTTAGTTGAGGATAACAGGATACCTAGAAGAGAATAAAACTATCTTGATATCTTAGATGGTCTTCAGGGAATACAACAGACTCACTTTGCAACAGTAATTTCCTGTGATACCATGTCGGGAAACTGCTTTGTGAAATGAGGTTCATTGGTTGCCATGTGTTTGGTTTTCAAATGGAAAGTCTAGTTGAAAGGGCACCTGTGCAGTTCCAGTCAGATGCACTGACCGGATACCAAAAGTCTGGTTACCGCAGGTGGGGAGGGAGGCACAGGGTCATCAACCTGCAACAGCCCCTGCTCAGCCAGGGCCACTTCCAACCTGCATCTTGTGGGTGGGCAGGCTCCGCATCAGGGGCTGCATCCAGGGCCGTCCTTAGCCATAGGCAGAATAGGCAGCCGCCTAGGGCACCACTAGATCTGGGAGCACCGCTCTGCCAGACAGACGGGAAGCAGTGGAGCATGTGAGAGCAGGGCTGCTGGGTCCTAGAGAGTGCCGAATGCAGCACAGTCTGAGGGAGGGGATTGGCTGCTGGGGTCTCTGGGAAGGGGTGGGGGAAGGAACTCACCTGTGAGTGTGACTCTTTCTCCTGGTGTGAAGTGAGGCAGGCTCGGCGGCTCTGGCAGTATCCTTTGTTGTCCTCCATAACATCCATTCTTCTCCCCCTCGTCCCATGGAGCACCCCACCTTTCTCCCTCCTCCCACAGTGCACTCCTCTCTCCCCCCTCCCCTCCCTGGCTGCCTGCTGAAGAATGAAAGTGGAAATAACTCACTTCCTTGGCAGGCAGCCAGGATTGGAATGGTCGCACAGGTCTGGGCTGGGGATAGCCAGATAGCATGTGCAAAAAATCAGGACAGGGGGTTGGGGTAGGGTGAGCAGATGTCCCACTTTTATAGGGACAGTCCCAACTTTGGGGTCTTTTTCTTATATAGGCTCTGGTGCTTATATAAGACAAAGCCCCAAATATCGGTACTAGCCCTATAAAATCAGGACATCTAGATCTGGTCACCCTAGCTGGGGAGCGCATCTCTGCCCTGGGCTGAGCTGCACAGGGCAGGATGAGCTGCTGTGGCTCCATGGGTGCCCCGTCCCTGAGATCAGATGCTGTGCTAACTTCACCATGGTCCGTTGGGCTGGCGGAGGTGCCTGTTGGTGTATGATCGGACCTGAGGGTTTGCTGCTGCTGTTGCCACTCTGCACCCTAAGAGGTGGATTTTGGGGTCCTGCAGTTTTCCACCTGTCTCCTCCTCTACCGCAGCTGTTGGACCAGCAGGTTGGGGGGGGGGTGGGGCCAAGCATGAAAGCAGTGCTGTGTTACCATTTAGATTGTCATTTAACAAATTTGTTTGCCAAAAATGCTTGCTAACAATCCTGAATTCAATTTTAATTAAAAAAAAATCAATATCTTAGCCAAGAAACAGAAAATTAAGTTGTTGACAATTATTTGTGACAAGTTTGGTATGGGGAAGGGAGTGGGCCAGTTTTCATCAGAAAATCAAAAAATGTTGACTAACTTTCCTATAGCCCTGTTACTGCTAAATAGAGCCCTCCAACAACTGTAAGATGCTCATCTCCTTACTAGTGTATAGAGCAGGGGTTCCCAAACTTTAACAGCCCGCGAACCCCTTTCACTAAATTGTGAAGTGTCATAAACCCCCTCCTAAAAATGAATATTTTCAGGGATTTAAGTTTAAATTTCCTCAGTGTGATGGATGCTCCAACTGCCTGGCTTGCTCTTCCTGGGGCTCAGGCTGGCGTTTGGGCTGCCAGCTGCCCCACTGATGGGGGGCAGGGCTCAGTCTGCCAGCCGCAACTGCCCAGCCCCATTCTTCCTGTTACTTGGGCTGCCAGCCCGCACAGAGCACTGGGGTTCAGGCTGCCGGCTCCCTTGCTGACCGCTGGGACTCGGGCTGCCAGCCCAAACTACCCGGCCCCGCTCTCCCTGGGGCTCAGGGTGTCTGCCCTGCAACTGGGTCCCACCTGTTGTCTCCAATGCCCGGGGTCTTCTGGCCACCATTAGTGAAATTTTTCTGGCAAATCCCCTGTAATGTTCTGCAAACCTCCAGGGGTTTGCGAAACCCAGTTTGGGAGCCACTGGTATAGAACAGGGGTTGGCAACCTATGGCACACATGCAAAGGCGGCATGCCAGCTGATTTTTGATGCTCTGGGGTTCCGGCTGCTGCCCCATTGCCAGCCAGGGTCCCAGCCACTGGCCCCACTCAGCACCCGCTGCTGGCCTGGGGACCCCCAAGGAACCCCACGCTGGCAGGGGCTAAGCAGGCCGGCGGCTGAGACCCCGGCTGAGCCACTCAACCCACTGTCGGCCTGGGGTTCCATTCATTCAGCAGGCTGAGTGGGATTAAAATCAACAAAATAAGGAAACAAGAGCAACTAATGACAAAGTGCAAGAACCTAGAGAGCCTCCTGAAGCTCGGTGATCGTTTTGATTTAAATGGACTTGAACTGTATGAAGAACTGAGTACACTGTCATCAATGTTGCCACATGCAAAGTCAGTGATGGACATTGTACAGTTTATTCATACCAGCAAACTTGTTGATATATATATATCCTAATGTGTATATTGCCACTCGTATTCTACTGACAATTCCTGAAGCAGGAGCATCAGGAGAATAGAGTTTCTCAAAACTAAAGCTCATTAAAAACAATCTCCACTCTACAATGAGTCAGGAACACTTGACTGGTCTTGCTATTCTTGCAGTCGAACAAGACATCACTTTGTCTTTGTCATACGATGACATTATTACTAATTTTGCAGCCCAAAAAGCCAGAATATTGCTTTTAATTAAAAACAATTCCTTGTTTCAATATCTCTTCATAGAAATTTCCAATAATATGTTGACAAATTAAAAAAAATATATTATTTGCATCATTCTGTCAAATCAGAATTTTTTCTATAGTGCTACTTCTTTAGTGCTAGTCCACCAGCATTACAGTGGCTTCACTACGTTAAACTGGTTTTAATAATATGCATGTGGCAAGTTTTCCAATACTGTAAGCTTATGTTTGTGTTGCTCAGATCAAGTCAGGCACAGGGGCACCAGTTTAATAATCCTGCCTAGGGCACCATAAATCCTAAGGATGGCCCTGGCTGCATCTCCCGACCCAGCCCTGGAGCAGAGGGAGCCCAGCTGGTGAGTGAGAAGAGGGAGGTGGAGAGGATCAAGCGACAAGGAAGAGGGAGAGGGAAGGAGCATGTGACAGAGATGGGGAGAGAGGAGTGGGCAGGGGTGTGGCCTTGGGGAAAGGCAGGGGGAGGTTCCTGCGCTCCTGCTGTAGTATCCAGGTTTCAGGTATTAGAAAGTTGGCAAGCCTAGATATATACCTCCTGAATGATATGAGGAATATGGAACCACTTATGTTCAGTAACAGTGCCTGAGGCATTCAGAGCACTGCTTTCGGACGTCAATGAAGATTTGCAGGCATTCTGTGGTAGGACAATACTCATCAAGGGGACTTTGTTCAGTGAATCATATGTAAGGCTGCGAGTCTGTCATGGAGGTCATGGAAATCACAGATTTTGTGACTTTCTGTGACCTCCATGACTTCTGCAGCAGCTGCTGCTGGCCCAGGGGCTGCCAGAAGCAGCAGTTTTTGGGTGTGTGGGAGGGGGCTCAGGGCTAGGGAAGGGGTTTGGGAGCATGGGAAGGGTGCTTAACTGGGGTGGGGGGCTACCCTGCAAATCCTAGGAGGCGGAGGGGTGGAGGGGTCTCTGTGCCACACGCTGCCCATGTGCACAGGCCCTGTCCCCGCAGCTCCCATTGGCTGCAATTCCCAGTTAATGGGAGCTGTGGCAGCCGGTGCTTGTAGTGAGAGCAGCGGAGGAGCCCCTGCCCTGGCCCCTGGCTCCACCGTCTAGTAGCTGCAGGGACGGAGCCAATAGGAAGCCCCGCCAACCCCTCCCCCAGTACTAGCAGGGGTCCCGGGCCATCTCCCCCAGCACCTGCAGCACCCCCGGACCGCCCACCCCAGAGCAATCCTGCCCAAGTTTTAGACACGGTGGGTATTTTTAGTAAAAGTCATGGACAGGTCATGGGCCTGTGAATTTTTGTTTACAGACTGTGACCTGTTCATGAGTTTTACTAAAAATACCCCTGACTAAAATGTAGCTTTAATCATACGTGAACAAAATAGGAGATGAACCTGAACACTAAAATGGGAAATTATTTTCAGAAAGCTGAGCACTCCCACAGGCTCCCACTGACTTCACTGAGAGTTATGAATGCTCAGCACCTCTGAAAATCAGTTCCTGAATGTTTCCAGCACACTTCAACAATTTATAGCATACACAAACAGCAAACTTTGCAAATCCATTGCCTCTTATCAGTTCTTGTATTTTCAGCTTGTGTCAAATTGACACATGTTCTAGATGAGCTAATTTTGTATACAAATGTGCAGTAGCAGATTTACTTACTTCCGTGTTTTATGATTATTCAGTGAAATGAGATGGTTGAATTGAGAGCTAAATGAATAATTGGTTCTTGGGGAGTTTGTGGCTTTTTGTTTTGGGTTGGTTGTTTGTTTTTTTTCTTCATGTTTTGTTAGGGTTTGGTGGCCGACCTGAAAAATCCAGAAAAAAAATTGATTTGTTTCAAGCCAAAACTAACATTTTCCAATTTTTCTCACTGAAACAAAAAAATATTTTTTCAGGTTTCTAGCTGTTACATTTTTTGAGATATTTGTACATGTAAATCTCTTTAAAACCAATTCTAGTTAAATTTCAAAACAAAACATGTCAAAATGAAAATTTTAAAAAAAGGCCAAAATGAAATATTTTAACATTTTTCCAAAAAAATTATTTTAATGTATTTGGCCAAAAATATTTGCCAAATTTGAGCCAAATTAATGGATAGCTTTTGTCATCCCGTAATTGCATTTTTCAGTGACTTTCCTATTCAACTGAAATATTTTGCTACGCTCTAGTTGTATCATGAACCCTGAGGACTTCATAGCATAGTAACTGCGTGTCTTCATTGCTCCTGATAACACTCTTAAATCTGGGAATTAATCTTAAATGTTGTTGCAATAGACATTCTTTGGGAAAGCTGAGATGGAGCCTTTATTAAGACAAAATTGTATTTGCTACAAATTGTCTTTGCATTGCTCCATAATTGCAGCGTACAACCTTTGATCCTTATTGCATGGCAGTTCTTGACTCTCACGTTCTGGTCTCTCTACTTTGATATGACTTGGTGGTAGGACATTTGTGTAATTGGGAGCGTTGAGCATATAGAATAGAATATAGCAGAACTGCAGAGGTTAGACCCTCTATGTGGATTTGAGAATAAAAAGTGTTCAATGTGTTTGCGATTTCTCTAGCACAGGTCATTGCAGCATTACACTGTATATGATTATACAAAACAAATAATTCCAAACTTTGAGGGGTCTTTGTCAAAACTTTTATTCCTTGTTTGTTTCTGCTGTGTTTTTCAGGTCCTGTGTAACAGATATGTGTGAGTGTCCAGTTCATAAAAATTGCTACTGTGAGTCATTCCTTGCCTATGCCCGAACCTGTCAGAGAGAAGGGGTGAAAGTCCAATGGAAACCTGAGCAGCACTGTGCAGGTAAGGATACTCTGAGTGCTTTGTTGCAATTTAATGCACAGTCTGAAGGAAAGAACCTTGCAATTTTTTATATCATTATAATGTTGGAGGGAAAAAATAGACATCAATAAATGGCTAGGCTGGAATTTGATGAGCAGCCAGCCTACATTCTGAACTATAGGTGTGTGTCTATAAAATATACACAATCACCCATACCTCTCTCTCTCTCTCTCTCACAGACGCACGCATGCACACACACACACACACGCACATGGTATGTTATAGGTATATTGAGAGAGAGAATGCCAACCTATGGTGGAAATATATAGTGTTCATGTGCATTAATTTTGGTCACTGAGGCCACTATGTGATTTGCACTGCTTTAATGGCAAGTAATTATTTCCACAGAGAAGAGGAGGTTACTTCTTATAACTGGAGGTTCTTTGATATGTGTGATCCCTTTCTGTTTTCCACATATGGGTGCACATGCATGCCATGTGCCTGAATCTGCAAGTGTTTCTTAGCAGTGTCCGTTGACCCGCACGTGTGTTGTGTGTCTCCTCATGCTCCTAGCTGAGAATATAAGAGGTTGTGCAGATCGACACCTCTCCAGTCTCCCTCATACTGTAATGGAATGCAGTCCTCAGTGGAGGAGATGGAGGGCAGGTAGTGGAATACAGATAGGGACCACACATCTGGAAGAACCTCCAGTTACAGGTAGATAACCTCTTCTTCTTTTTTGACTGATGGTCTCTATGTGTATTCCACACGTGGGTGACTCACGAGCAGTGATCAGTGTGGAGGTGGGTGCGAGGATTCCAATGGATGTGTGGTCTGCAGTACAGTCTGGCCCATGGGATGTGTGTTGCTGCTGCTCATGTGATGGTACAGTGTGTCATGAACGTGTGGATGGAGCACTATGTTGCTGCATGAGAAATGTCTTGCCAGGATATGTCCACCAGTGAGGCTGATGTGGCAGCCTGTGCTTGTGTAGAGTGTGCCATGACTCTATCAGATGGGGGTATGTTGGATTAGTTGTAGCCAGGGCTGTCAAATGATTAAAAAAATTAATCGTGATTAATCAAATGATTAATCATGCTGTTAAACAATAATAGAATACCATTTCTTCAAATATTTTTGGATGTTTTCTACATTTTCAAATATATTGATTTCGATTACAACTTGGAATACAAAGTGTACAGTGCTCACTTTATTTTTTTTATTATAGGTTATTTGCACTGTAAAGAAACCAAAAGAAATAGTATATTTCAATTCATCTGCTAAAAATACTGTATCATGAAAGTTGAATTTACAAATGTAGAATTATGTACAAAAAAGCTGCATTCAGAAATAAAACAATGTAAAATTTTAAAGCCTGTTAGTCCACTCAGTCCTATTTATTGTTCAGCCAATTGCTCAAACAAGTTTGTTTAAGTTTGCAGGACAAAATGATGCCCGCTTCTTGTTTACAATGTTGCTTAAACTGCAGCAAGGGAGGTTTAGGTTGAACATTAGGAAAAACTTCCTAACTGTTAGGGTGGTTAAGCACTGGAATAAATTGCCTAGGGAAATTGTGGAATCTCCATCATTGGAGATTTTTAATAGCAGGCTGCACAAACACCTGTCAGGATTAGGCTAGATAATACTTAGTCCTGCCACGAGTGCAGGGACTAGACTAGATGACTTCTCGAGGTTCCTTCCAGTTCTATGATTATAATGTCACTTGAAAGTGAGAACAGGCATTCTCATGGCACCGTTGTAACAGTCATTGCAAGATATTTGCATGCCAGATGTCCTAAAGATTGATATGTCCCTTCATGCTTCAACCACCATTCCAGGGGGCATGCGTCCATGCTGATGATGGGTTCTGCTCAATAACAATCCAAAGCAGTGCAGACCTACGCATGTTCATTTTCATTATCTGAGTCAAATGCCACCAGCAGAAGGTTGATTTTCTTTTTGGTGGTTCAGGTTGTGTAGTTTCTGCATCAAAGTGTTGCTCTTTTAAGACTTCTAAAAGCATTCTCCATGCCTCGTCCCTCTCAGATTTTGGAAGGCACTTCAGATTCTTAAACCTTGGATTGAGTGCTGTAATTATCTTTAGAAATCTCACATTGGTACCTTCTTTGCATTTTGTCCAATCTGCCGTGAAAGTGTTCTTAAAATGAACAACATGTGCTGGGTCATCATCTGAGACTGCTATAACGTGAAATATATGGCAGAATGTGGGTAAAACAGAGCAGGGGACATACAATTCTTCCCCAAGGAGTTCAGTCCCTAATTTAATTAATGCATTATTTTTTAAGAAGTGTTCAACATGGACACATGTCCTCTGGAATGATGGCTGAAGGATGAAGGGGCATGCAAATGTTTAGCATATCTGTCACATAAATATCTTGCAATGCCGGCTACAAAAGTGCTGTGCAAATGCCTGTTCTCTCTTTCTGGTGACACTGTAAATAAGAAGAGGGCAGCATTATCTCCTGTAAATGTAAACAAACTTGTTTGTCTTAGCGGTTGGCTGAATACGAAGTAGGACTGAGTGGACTTATAGGCTCTGAAGTTTTACATTGTTTTGGTTTTGAGTGCAGTTATGTAACAAAAAAATCTACATTTGTAAGTTGCAATTGATGTTCTATTGTTTAACAGTGCGATTAAAACCACGATTAAGCGTGATTCATTTTTAAAATTGTGATTAATTTTTTGAGTTAGTTGTATGAGTTAACTGCGATTAATTGACAACTCTAGCTGTAGCATTCATGGATGCACCTGAGACCCATTTGGAAATGCATTGGGATGAAAGGGCTTGACCCCTGGATCATTCATGATGACCACAAATAGTTTCAGCGATGTGCAAAAGGGTTGAATCCTGTGGAAGTAGAACACCAGTGTATGAATGACATGGAGAGAGTGCAAGGCTCTGTCAGTAGGGGAGGTGTGTGGTTTGGGGTGGAAAACTAGCAGGTATTTTAGGTGGAATTCAGACACCAATTTTGGGAGGAATTTAAGGGGCAGCCATAAGGCCACCTTGTCCTTGTGGAATATTGTGTAGGGGGAGTCTTCTGTCATATCCGTGACTTCACTGACTCGTCTGGGTGAGGTAATGGCTACCAAGAAAGTCACTTCCATCGAGAGCTGGGAGAATGTGCATGCTGCTAGCGGCTCAAAGGGTGGTTTTGTGAGGGCAGAGAGAACGAGATTTATGATCTCATGGTGGCGTGGGCTTCAGTACTGGTGAAAAGGGGTTGAGTAAACCTGTCATGAAGCTGATAGTGGTGGGATGGAGCTGTCCATAAGAGGAAGAAAGGCTGCATTCTAATAGAGTTGAGGTCCAGATCTGACATCTTGAGGGTGAGGAGATAGTTGAGAACAAGTGGAATAGACACCGTGCTCGGTGAGTGGTGGTGGTGGCAGTGGGCCCATGCTGTGAAGCATCTCCATTTAGCTTAGTAGTAGGCTCTGGTGGATTCTCTGCTGCTTTGGGTAAGGACTTGTCAAACCGGGGTAGAACACGCACCATCTATGCTTGACACTCATCCAAATACCCAGGTGTGAGGTGAAGAGGGCCAGGATTGGGATGACAGAGTCTATCCCAATCTTGTGTGAACAGATCTGGGAGTGTGCAGAGGTGAAGTGGTGTGCAGGCAGACAATGTGAGGAAGTTCATGAACCAGAAGTGACAGGGCCAGAATGGGGCTATGAATATAATGATGGCTCTGTCCTGGTGAATCTTACATAGCACCTGTGGCAGGCAGGGAATGGAGGGAAAGGTGTAGCAGAGGTTGCCAGTCCAGGGAAGGAGAAGAGCATCGCCCTGATAGTCCTCCCCTAAAGCACCTCTGGAGCAATAGAGGGGCAGCTTTTGGTTCTCGTGAGTAGCAAAGAAAATGGGGAATGCTCCACTTCGTGAAGAGGTACAGGAGTATGGTGTAAGGGGGAAGGAGGAAGCAGCAGGGAAGCTGGCTGCTGGCTGAGCACCTCCCCCACCACGTGGGGCTGCTTTGCCTTCCCTGCTGCTGCAGTTCCAGTGCTGCTAACTGCTTTGCAGACCATCTGCGAGGCCACCGTGATCAGTGTCTTTGACCTGGGGGCTCCTGCTGCCAGTAGTGGTAGGCTAGGTAGGGAGCATATGAGCAGGGGAAGAAGGGTTGTTTCTGCTGCCTGCATCTCAGGGCTAGGGCATATATACCAAGGAATCATAGTGTGGCTCTGGAGTCCTTCAGAGAGTGGAGGGACTTGTCTGTCTTATTGTCAAACAGCCTGTGCCTGTCAAAAAGGAGGTCCTTAATTGTATTTTGGACCACCCTGGGAAAGCTGGACGATTGTAGCTACGAGTCACTTCACACAATGATTCTGGTCACTAGAAAGCGAGAGGATGCGTTGGCCACCTCCACAGCTGCCTGAAGGCCCACCTGGGATGACCAGTTCCTTGTGTCCAGCAGTGCCTGGAATCACTGATGATACCCTGGTAGCAGCTTGTTCTTGAACTCTGGCAGCCTGTTGTAGTTGTTAAAGTGATACTTGGCTAGCAGAGCCTGGTAGATGGCAATGCGGAATTGTAGTCCCACAGAAGAACTGACCTTCCTGCCCCAGCAGGTCCAGTCTCTTAGCTGCATTGTTCAGAGGAGTAGATTACTGTAGTTGCTGCTGTGCCAGTTCCACAGCCTCTTGGACAACCGTGGAGCTAGGGGGTGGATGAGTAAAAAGAAAATTGGCTGCTTTAGCAGGCACAAAATATCTCCTCTCTGCCTGCTTAGGTGTGGGGGCACATGAGGCAGGGGTATCCCACATTGCTCGTGATAGCCTCACTAATGGGTAGAGCTACCCTAGGTGGCCCCTGGGGTTGGAAGAGGTCCAGGAGTTGATGTTGTGGGTCCTGAACCTCTTCCAACAGGATTCCTAGATCTGTCACTACTCTCTGCAGCAAGTCCTGGTATTGGCGGCGGTGGTCCAGCAGAGAGAGTGGAAGAAGGATGATTGCCTTGTCCATTGAGGAGGGTATTCCAGTTGGGACTAGCATAGCTGGTGGTATTAGTTCTATGTCTCCCTTTTCTTCATACCTTGACAGCACTGGTGGGCGTACAGGGGATGGTGATAGGACGCCTGAGATGGTGTCTGTGGTAGGGATCCCAGGGTCCCCCGTATGTCCAAAAGGAAGCCTCAGGTGTGTTGGGCCCCATGGGAAGAGGGACCAGGCCTCTGTCGTTGGGTCATATACCGGAGGGTTGGGTGTACATCTGGACTCTGACATGACATCAGGGAGAAGGAGGATTTCAGTTCCGAGAACTCCTCGGACTCTGAATATGGTGCTGGCAAGCGGCGGGGGGGCATCGGTACCAGAGGGCTGCTGTATGGCAAACATATGGGCTTATCTTGGAACAGCAGATGGGGTTCATACTTTGGGGTTGGGATGCCATGGTTGAGCAGGGGGCTGAATAAGAGGGGAGACTGCAAGTAGGGGTGGATCAACTCTTCTGCCAACAGAATGCTTTTGAGCATTCAGGGATCTGTGGTGTACATGCAAAGATGCCGGAGGGTCTTGGCAATGCTTGGGTGCCTAGGTCACCGTCTGTACTATCATATCCCATTTGTACCTGGCCTGACTCTCCATGCGGGGAATCTTGGGTGCTGGTCCGGCCAGATCTGTGCATGACATCTCACCAGACGTGGTACGTCTCGGGGAGGAAATGCTGTGCTTGGGAGCAGTCTGCAGCGGGGATCTGCTCTTGTGTCTGTGAGAGTGTTTTTCTTCTCTCCTGCTGGGACATGTGCGGTGCTTGGAGGGGAACTCACTGCTGGTGATGGCCACTGTACAGGGCTGTCTCTGGGACCTGGATTGGAGTGCACCCTGGGTCTCATCGCTTCCTCCATCAGATGTTTATGAAGGTGGAGCTTGTGGGCTTCCAAGATCCAAGGCGGGAAGGATTTGCAAATGATACAACAAGCTGCCATGTGTACCTTGCTCAGGCAGTAGAGGCACCACTGGTGCTTGTCACTGACAGAGAAGGAGCGTGGGCAGGAAATGGCGTTTGAAGCCCAGAATCAGGGGCACAGTCCCTGGCGGGGGAAGTACAGGCCTCAGTCAGGGGAAAGAAGAACTACACATTAAATTATCTAACTAACACTATAAAAACTATTCACAATGATTTACAACAAAGCACAAGTGATTCACTCTCTTAGAAACTAAGAGCATGAAGGCACTGGGGGTTCTGACTCAGGCCACATGGTGGTAAGAGGGAACTGGAGAGGTGTTGACCCACATTACCTCTTATATCCTCGTCTGGGAGCATGAGAAGACGCACTATGCTCATGTGGGTCAATGGACACTGCTAAGAAGAAACACTTCTGGACTCAGGTGCAGGGTGTGACTGCACACCTGTGTGTGGAAGACACACAGGGACCATCACTAGAAGCAGAATGGTGTCATGTGGTCATGGCCATTTTAAAGTGAGACAATATTTCCCCTGATTATGGCTCTTTTAATTCAGGTCACTGTATAATGGCATTAGAGTATCTGGAAATTTATGTAAAGATTTATATAATCTTAGTCTTATAGTTAAGACTAATATTTAGTAATGGATATTTTTAGTAAAAGTCATGGACAGGTCATGGGCAGTTAACAAAAAATCATGGTCCATGACTTGTACTATATACCCCTGACTAAATCTTGGCTGTTCTGTGGCAGGGGGTGGCCAGTGGCAGCAGCGATGCACAGCCTGGGACCACTGCTGGGCCTGGGGGGTTGCAGCACATGGCCTGGCACCCCCACTGGTGCTGGTGGGGGGCGACTCGAGACTGCCGCTGCTGCTGGAGGGGAGGTGATGCGGGGGGGTGGTCCAAGAATGCTCCAACAGCGGTGGGTGCGGCTGGCCTAGGGGCCTCTCGAGCTGCTCAGGTGGCCCCGGGGCCAATCATGCCGGCTGCTGCAGAAGTTCTGGAGGTCCCAGAAAGTCACAGAATCTGTGACTTCTGCAACATCCGTAACAGACTCGCAGCCTTAATTATAGTTTAGAAAGATTAGTGGGATACTCTCTGCTGGTCAAAGAGCTGTTACTCTGCTCTCTATTCTGGTGATTGTGTGACTCAGTGTCTACCCTCTCATCATAATTTTTTCTGTTTCCTGGAGGATACAATAGCAGGAAGGGGTGAATGATACAGATAAATATATGATTGCTCCTGAAATCTCTGATTATTCTTTACAAAGGAACAGAGAAATCCAGACGGAATGTCTCTATGTTAATGTACTGCTCCCTAATTGAAGGCCCAGAAAGCATTAATGGCATATGTTGTTTTAATCCATTGACACATCCAGTAGCAGGTCAGACTGGAGCCTGAAGAAAACAGCCCTTGGCTTGTTTTCATGAGCTGCCTGGATTCTCTTTACTTTTTGTTATTGCAGGACTGCCTAAGATCTCTAGTAATAGACCAGGACCCCACTGCAGTAGGCTCTGTCCAAACAGAACAGAAAGATGGCCTCTGCCCCAAAGAGTTTACAATTACTCTATCTCCTGTTTTATACTTAGAGTGGGGAGTATTAGGAAACAACAATACAACATTAGTTGTCATGAGGGGCAATGGTTTCAGCACACCAGTGGCCTAACCTAACTTTTGCAATCGTAATGGCTAATGCTCTCTTGCCTTCCTTTGAAACTAATGCAGTCTTCCCTGTAAGCATGAGCCTGTTGGAATGGCGCTGTATCAGTGAAAGAGGCTCCTTTAATAAGGGGATTTCTATATTGATAGAACATTTTGCCTTTTTTTCTACAGTGTCATCAAAGATAAGAACTTTTCTAAGTACAAAACACCCCTTGAGACAATATTTTGCACAAGGAGTGTCCATAAATCCTCTACCAAGGCCTTGAAAGGCTATTAGTCAAGACAGCCCCTTCCTCCCCCCACATTAAAATGGACATTTGTAGAAACTTCTCATCTCTGTGACATCCCCTCAAACACTAGCACCCTTTTCGTGCTTATTTGGTTGAAAATCCTTGGGGATCACCTCAGGACAGTAGCATGTGTTTGACTAAGTTTTCACTTGATGCTCCATTCAGAATGTGAGACAAAGGATAGGGGCTGGACTTTTCAAAGGCCGAGTGAGGCTGTGTCTATGCATACAGTGCTTCAGTGGTGTAGCCGTTCCAATGCAGCTGTGCTGCTGCAGCACGTCTGGAGAAGACAGTCTATGCCGACGGGAGACACAAACACTTATGTTGGTGTAACATGTTGCTCGGGGTGTGAATAAACCACCCCCTTGAGCTACATAAATTATGCCTACATAGGCAGTAGTGTAGACATAGCCTAAGGCACTTAAATCTCATTGGGATCTGGGCCTCCCTTGGGCCCATTAGCAAGTCCTACCAGAGTTGAGATTTTTTTCAAAGCCAGCTAGGTGATTTGTACATGCATCTTTCATTAATTGTACTGGAAGTTGTGTCTCTAAATTCCCTGGGCTTTGAAAATCTCAGTGCTGCCTCAGATTTGCAAAAGGACGTAAGGGAGACCCAACTCACAAAGGTCCTCTACAGTTCCTCCAAGGGGTACATCTTGTTCCCATGTACAAATGTTCAGGGGCCAGCAGATACTCTGTATCTGATTGTCTGACTTTTAGTTCAGCTCACACTATCAATATCTGGGTGGTGTCAAGGTGGCACATTTTATACAGCAAAACTGTATGGACTGTGCAAAGAATTCATAAAAAATAAAGTGCCTCCTTACACTTATGGTAACAATAACCAGTATCTAGGTTTTAAGCTTTAACTGCCTTTTGTTCAACCCTACCATTACATTTATTTTGTCCTATTTAGGTCTAAACATTTCTAGCTATGAAACAATATATATGTCATAAAATTTGGGAAATCTGTGACTTTCATTTCCTGTTTGACATTTCATAGACAGCAGGATATTTGGAAGGCTCTTGTTCTAATGGGAATTGACTGTACTTTATTAATAAGTTAGGTTTTAATTATTCTTTTGTGTGTTATAAAACACAGGCCTTGTGTGCTTGCCAATTCTTATACCCAGGGTGCTCAGGGATAAATAATAATCTTTAGAATACTTATGCTGTCTGGACTGTCAGCCAAATGGGATGCACAGGAGACTAAATATATGTCCTGTTCTCTACACACTTCCCCCCCACCCCAACCAGAAGGTGGATCATCTAGCTACTCATTTCCTAAATGAATAGCACATGTTCACTGCTGTTTAAGGCATACAGTGCACAGGTGATATAAGATGACACTAAAGAGAAGGGTGTGGAGAAGACATTAGCGAATGGGAGATTTGTTACAAAAAGATAATAAGGAAGAAGCTGGGTTTTGGTATGAAGGGATTGGTGAGACCAATGTGTAAACTGAGAAGGTTTGGAAGGGCAGGCAGGGGATGTGTGGGAAGCAGATGAGCTAAGGGGAGAGTAAAAAGCTTTGTGGATGGATATGGGGAATAAGAAAGCATATGAGGGGAAGAGAAAGGAGCTTGGAATGGTGAGACGGAGAAATAAGGGAAGGAGGTTTAAGAGGATAGAAAGAGATGTGACAGGGCTGGTGAGGGAGTGACAGAGTGGGAAAAAGGAGGTGTGAGAGAGAGGCTGATGAAGACAGAGGAGAGATGTTTATAGGGCTGAGGAAGGAAAAGAAACACCCTGGCTGAGGGGAATGCAAAGGTGTTTGGGCAATGGACCTTTAGCCGCTGGAGCTTGGAAGACATATGTAGAAGATGCAGTATGGTAAGGGGGAAGTAATTCTCTGTGAAGGGATGGCTATGACAATACTAAAGGAAAGGGAAGGCATGGTTTGGGCAATGACAAGGAGGGAGGTGCAGGTAGTAGAACTGAGAGAGCCACTTAATCCAGGGACTGGCTCTCAGGAGCTCTTGTCAGCTAAGTGATTTTCTCCTTTGATTCCTGAGTTGTTGAGGGTGATTCCAGATGTCATCATTTCCATTTATATGCTGATTTCAACCAGCGGTTTTGCCCTCCTGGTTCCCTCTCATCTGCAGAATTTAAGTCTAAAGTGCACAATTTTTTTTTTCAAATAATTTTATCCCTGGTGGAATTTCTCCTAGATATTACTCTAATCAGTTTCCTCTGTGTCTCTGTGAGAGAGGAAAGAGCTTCTAACTTTTTAATAAATATTTGATAGAAGTTGGAGCAGTTAGAAATACAGGCAAAACTGTATAATTAAAAGGCTCGTTCAGGTCCCCTCCCTTCCACTGGCAAGAATGCTCCTGAAATGAGGTACCCATATTGTAATCAGCAAGTACCATGAATGAGCCCAGACTGGGTGTCCTAAGAAACACCAGGAAAGGGAAGGCTGAGCAACAGTAACAGAAAAAGCAGCACCCTATAATCATTTGGAAATCCTAACTCAAAGTTCTGTAGACTTGAGAATGCAGAAAAGCAGCTAGAGGCTGACTTGAGAAAGGTGGCTGTTTAGGACTGTTATTAGATGTCAGACATTATGTTAATTAGATTTGTCAGTTATCAGTGAAAAATCAGTTCAAAAGTTCATATCTGATATCTGTGTTTTTGTGCAGTGGAACAAGAGACTTTCACTGCACAGTGGGTAACTCAAAGCTGTAAACCCTCATTAATGCAGTAATAAATATGGACAATTAGGAGTTAGTTGTTAAAAGCCTAAACTCAGGACCAGATTGTAAGAAGCAGTGCCAAACATATGTTTTTGAAGATGAGTGGGAAAATGCTAGTGGACTGGTAATGGTGCAAAATGCTGTATTATTTGCAACATTGGTAGTAAGTTTTTGTTTTGTATTAACATATTAGGAAAGTTAACATCACTAGTGTTCAAATTTTTTTAAAAGTATTTGCATCAGACGGTGGATATGAAAGCATCCCTTCTGTTTTCTGTGCCTATCTGGTAATGACCCATGTGAACAATCCAGGGGAGATTTAACTGTATATTGTCCTTTTTTTCTTTCTTTCTTTCTTTTTTTTTTTTTTTTTTGAAGTTGTTGGTTGACTTAAAGTCAAAGTGGAATGTTTTGGCTCAATCACAATTTAAAATGCAAAATGCTCAAACAGGTTTAAATGTTAGCTATTGTATTTTTCAGTATTCCACTTCCAGAGTAATTATCACTTAATTCCACTGTAAATGGCAGCAGTCATATCTTTTAAATAGTATCACTGAGAGGAACTATTTCATCAGTTTTACTGCTCACCAATTTCATGTTTTGAGTAGTTGAAAATGCCATGTTTTAACTTTTCAGTGAAAAGTCAGCACAGCGTTAGGAAACTATTGGTGCCAACAGTGATCAGAAGAGCAGCCTTTAATCTGTTCTGAATTAGTCTGGGGCAGAAATGGCCCCCAGATGGCTCCAGGCTGGGGTAGTGGAAAGGTGACTTGGAGCTATCTCTTCTTCTACACCTTGGGTATTGAGCCAAGCACAGCTCAGCTGGACCAAATACCTGGCCTTTGTACAATAAAACTTTACAGGTTGAAGTCTTTAAAGTTGAAAACCTTAAGATCATAGAGTGTGCTCTAAGGCCTAGATTTTCAAAGGGACAATATTCTGTCACTCAATTTTTGAGTGCCAAACTTGAGATATCTTAAAGGGCACCTGATTTTAGAAAAGGGCAACTACTCAGCAGAAACAGATACCCTGTAAGGTAGCTCAAGCTGACCATCCAGAATCACAAGTCACTCTTGAAAATCCTGGCCTACATTTTATCAGACATTTAATATGCAGTTGCTGAAGCACTTTTAAGCACTGCACATATTCTTGTGGAGATTAGATTCTGCATGTGCAGAGCTTGTTTTGTGGCTAAAGATGTTATGTGCTTGATGTACTTTATGTAGCTTTCTTTTACCTCTCCATTTCCTTTTTGAAAATTTTGCCTTTTCTTTTAAAAACTAGGATAATTACAGTACAAAATATCCATTAATGCTGCAATTTTAAAAGGTTCTCAGGGTTACATGAATCTGTCTCCTGTCCACACAAAGAGTCAGCTCCTCACTAGCATCCATCAGCAAAACTGTACTGAAATCATTGATTTGCACTGGCTAAGGAGCTGGCCTATGTAATTTTTTCTTTTTAGTAATGATGTACCTTGCTTATTACGTGGCTGTGTTAAGAGGTTAGATGGATATCTTAAAACAGTGGTTTTCAACCTTTTTTCATTTGTGGACCCCTAAAAAATGTGAATGAAGGTGCGGACCCCTTTGGAAATCTTAAATGTAGTTTTCTACGGACTGTGGAACAAAGGTTGAAAACCACTGTCTTCGAATATGCAGGATGTGCAACTTGACTGAGTTGACATTACTATTGAGACTGTAACTTCTTACTCCCACTGAGGATCTGACCCTTAATTTTCTGATTTCTTAGGCTATGTCTACACTTCCTTAAAACGCTACAGTGGTGCATCTGTTGTCTACACTGGGGTTAGGCATGGTCGTGGTTTGGGAGAGTGCATGGGGGAACTGCCCCCACAACAGAGGCAAGGTGTGCGGGGAAGAGTTATGTAGGGTCATGTGTCACTTCCTCTCCCTCCTCCGCCCTGATTTCTGTGAGCATTGAGCTGCCCTGCAGGGCTTGCTCTACTTGGCCTGCTGGTTTTGGGGGTGGGGACTCTGTCCTTCCCATGTTGTGCCTCCCCCACCCTAGCATGTTTCCTCCTGGGTCCTAGTGCCTGCCCATTTCCTATACAACGGGGAGTGCCAGCAGGGAGGTAGGGCAAAGGTTGGGGTGGGGGAAAGAGATAGTGGGCAGTGGGAGGGAGAGGGGGCGGGGGAAGAGAAGGGAATGGGGCAGAGGACAATGGGCAGAGGAAAGGGCAGGGGATAGGGAAGGGAAGGGGATACAGGAATGGGCAGGGCGGAAACAGGTCTGGCATGTGGCACCCCCTCGGCAGCAGTACCAGCAGGGAGGTGGCCACAGCAGCACCAGAGCAGTGACATCGCTGCAGCAGCTGGTGCCAGAGTAGTCACCAGCCAGCAACAGCTGGGGCTCCCCTATTAAGCCGTCCCATCGCCCTCCCCAGCACCGGCAGTCCAGGTATCCAGTCCAGGTGGGGAGAGAGAGCCAGTGAGCCATGGCTACAGTGTGCATAGGTGTGTGCATGGGCACACCCATACTTGGCATCCTCTTCCCCCAACAAATACAGCAGTCAAACGACACCTATGCGGTTTAGCTCAGAATTTTTCACCCCCTGAGCGATGTAGCTGGGTCAACCTAGCTTTTTAGTGTAGACCTGGCCTTAGTGTTTAAACTCCTAACCTTACCATGACAGTACTACAAGATTTTGTATTTTAAGAGTATCTCTGCTTATTTTTTCTTTGTGAATAATGGCAATGTTGTAATGGCATTCTAAGCCCCATACATGGAAAAAATTAGCCCTGTTCTGTCTTTAACAGAATCTGTGTGACTTGCATTCTTTAACAACTGTGGACCTGTAGTACTCTCAAGAGAGAAGCAACCTTTTTCATGCAGCCACTTAACTGTAAATAGCAAGATAGGATTCTGGATACTTGCGAGTCTATTGCCACTTGATTGTACTTCCTTCTTTACATCATCACAGCCCTTTGAAAGAGTAACAGCCTTTTATTTACTATTGAGCCATGCATTATTCTCCATGCTGGATAGAGTATGCATTATTCTCCATGTGGAGAGCTGAAAGTTCTAATCTAGTAGTGATATAGTGCTTTTAGCTTAGCCCTCCATAGTCATTTATATTGAAAATGCATTGAAATGTCAACTGCATGGAGCTCATACTGGCATCACCAAACATAAGAATCATTGACCTCAGTGACTCCTTGATATAAGTATATAGCAGAGAAATCATCGTGGGCTTTGGTTTGGTTTTTTTCCCAATATGTGGTGCTGCTGTTGAACTAACAGCATTATCTTGACTTACTGCAATGTACAGTTCGATTGGTGAAATTAAAAGCAATGCCTGTGAGTCAAAAGACTTGTCACTGTCAACTTTGCCACTGGTTCTTAATGGAAACTTGAACAAGTCACTTCACTTTTCTAGTTCCTTAGTTTCCCCATCTGAAGAATGGACATAATGAGGTTATTTATCTGCCTTTGTAAAATGTTTCAAGAATTTCAGATGAAAGGCCTTATATCATCTATACAGTCAAAGCAGAGATAAGCCTAAGGTACAAAATTCAGATCTGGTTCTAGATGTGAACTTTTCCCAAGTTTGAAGGTATTCTGGATCCAGAATTTTGTTTCTGGACTTCATACTGATAAAGACAGCTTTGAAGTTAGGATCTGAATTAGAATTCTCACAAAGATCAGGATTATTTTAGATACCTGATTTTGGTTCACGCTCATCTTTAGCACAATATACACCTCTACCTCAATATAACGCGACCCAATATAAGATGAATTCAGATATAATGCGGTAAAGCAGCGGTCCGGGGTGGCCAGGCTGCGCACTCCAGTGGGTCAAATCAAGTTTGATATATCGAAGTTTCACCTAAACACGGTAAGATTTTTTGGCTCCCGAGGACAGCATTATATTGAGGTAGAGGTGTAGTGGAATCTCTATATAAAGCACTTTTTCATATGTCTCTGATGCTATGATGTTCTATTAAATATCTGCCACTATGACTAACATGTCATAGAGATAAAGGATTGTGTTATGGTTTTAAAAAATGTAATTAAAATGGAATATCTTTAATCCTAGTCCTGTGATCTTTATCAATCACGTGTGTTTTTTTTTTAACTGCCTTTCAGCAACCCAGTGTAAACATGGTGCAGTGTATGATACTTGTGGCCCTGGATGTGTCAAAACATGTGACAACTGGAATGAGATCGGTCCATGCAATAAGCCATGTGTTGCAGGTTGCCACTGTCCAGCAAACTTAGTTCATCACAAAGGAAGATGCATCAAGCCAGTCCTCTGTCCACAACGGTGACGTTAGTTCTATTTCCAAAGACTATAATGTTGGTATCTTTGATACCTTTGAAGCTCACAGCCAATGAAGGACTGCACTGTTTGTATGCAGATTCTGCAAAGTATACATATACTCAATGTTTGTGTATATATGTGTGTGTGTGTGTATATGTATATTTATGTGTCTATATATATACACACACAACAGGCACATATATACATTTATTTATATATACACACACAAATGTATATACATTTATTTATATATAAATGTATACTGTGTGTGTGTAAATACACATCTGTACACCAAATATAAATACAACATATATATATATATATATATATATATACACACACACAGAGAGAAATATACATCATTTATGTAAACAATAGAAGGATGAATTATTTTATGTATATTTTTTGCTATAAACTTTATGTATTATTTGTAGGATCCTAATCTGTAAGCCATTTGAGTCATTGTACAAATAAAATAGGTGTTTTTAATACAATACAGTGGCATGAAAACATTGGGTGACTTTGCCATTGCATAAACTTGTAGTTTCCAAGGAAATTTTTCTAGGGCCATAGCATTGCCAGACTGGATTATCTTCAACAGAGAACCTGGATTTACAGTTGTACAGTTTTCAGAAGATTTACAGTTCTTCTCTGGAGATTTATCTAGGAATATTTCATGTGTACCTCAGAGCTGTCTAGTGATTGGTGACAGTGTTTAATGGTGCAGAGAAAGCTAAGAATTGGATTTTATGCTTAATTGAATCACTGTATAAAATGACTTCCAAAACTGGATTGGCCAACTGCCAATAAAGAGAGATTTGTTTTTGGAACAGAACCAAAGAATCAATGGCCAGATTCTCAAGTGTGTTCAACATGCAGCAGCTCCCATTGAAAAACTGACCTCTTATCATTTAATAGATTAAATATCCTATATGTGTTGTTATATTTGGCATTAACTGGGAATGACCAGTAAAGAACCAAGGAAAAAAACTTTAGCCCCCCTTACCATGTTTTAAGCCACTGGTTTTGTTTCATGCATTCTTAGAAATATTACTGGATAAACAAAACGTAAATATTGTGAAGTAAGATGCAATATAATTTTGCTGCAGCTTGATACTTAAAATAACCTTGGCTCCTTTTTTAATAACGCATTTCATTGGTCAGCATGTTTAGAACCCAAAGGCAAATTCTCCTAAAGAACAGTGTAGAAAATGTTAAATGATAAGTGCTGGCAGCTCACCAATTTCATCTATCTTCATGAACTAAGGGTATGTCTTCACTACCAGCTGGATCAGTGGGCAGCGATTGATCCAGCGGGGATCGATTTATCGCATCTAATCTAGACCAGTGGGGATCAACTTATCACATCTAGTCAAGACATGATAAATCGATCCCCGAGCGCTCTCCTATTGACACCTGTACTCCAGCTCAGTGAGAGATGCAGGCAGAGTTGACAGGGGAGTGGCAGCAGTCGACTCACCATAGTGATTTAAGTTTTACGGGCAAAAAAGATTTATGGAAAGCAAATTTCATAGTCACACATACAAGTATTTGTGGAAAACCAAATTGTAAATGTGCAAGTGCTCATCCAATCAGGACACAGAAACAATACTGTGTAACTTATCTACCAATCGCACATTGTAGCAATGCTGCTGAAATTCAGAATGTTTGCAATCAGTCCATAGAGTAAAAAGATGAAATGATAGTTGCTAACAAATTTCAAATATCAATTAAATCTGAGGAAATAGCAATCTGTTTGGGAAGTTCCATGGTGGGGCTGGGAGTGGGGCTAAAACTATTGAACATGTTATTTGCCGCGCTCTAGTATTGTTTTTTTTTTAATTTTTACATATCCATCAATAAAACGTACTTAAAAATGAACAAAGGCTAAGAAGAACACACACAAACTGCTCATGGTGAATACTGTGCAGCTCCTGAGATTTTTCGCCAGGTTTTTGTTCTGAATGATCATGATGAATGAAAGGTAAAGAGACATGTCCTCAGTTGCTATATGTCAGTATAGCTCTGCTGGTAAATAAAGCTAGGCCTATTTAGACCAGATGAAGCCTTGGTGTGGCCCAAAGTTTCTGTGAAAAAACAAACTCTTAGGCTCGACTCTTTCAGTCTGGACCCTGACCTGGGTATCAGCTCAGATACATCGTAGCTTAGCTTTGCTTTGTTATAGCTTCCTGGGGCTGTAGGGTACCAAGGATTCCTTTGCCTAACACTCAAGGGAATGGTAAGACTGCACTCTGCCCTGCTCATGGGGGGAAAGAGGCTGCATCCTCCTCCCCTGAGACCAATGCATGACTGGACAGAGTATCACTGTTAAGGTTCTATTCAGCAGAAATTCCACATGAACATCTGTAATGCCTTGCACCCAGCCGAGGAATTCAGCATAAATATCAGCTGGGAATGCAGAAGCTATTTGCCTTTCCCCTTTCTCCCAAAATATTATAGGGCTGCAGTCCTGACTCGCTTGAAGTCAATATCAGAACTCCTATTAATTTCACTGGAGCAAGGATTTCATCACAGGTGCCTCCCTAATAGAGCTACTCAGAGGTGCTGAATTCATTTTACTTCTGCCATCCTTCCACTGTGAAATATTAATCCTGGTACACTAGAGCTGGAAACTTCTGGTATATGGCTGTAGATATTATTTTTGTAATTTGCAAAACAGATCTAGCTTTAATATGCCATGATGATAGTGTATTTTTAACCATTGGCTCAGGAGCAATGTACTGGTTGCTGTTTTGATATTCTTGGATGGAAATCGTACTCTGATGCCTGCATCAAGTTTGTGCATTAAAACGTTGATATTGCTTATGCCTATCTGTTAGTGTGACTTTGTGCAAATTCAAAGGTTGATGGCTGTTTCAAAAGAGCAGAGGTTCTAACCAAACAGCGGTCTAAAAGAAAAGCCCATAGAAAGGCACTGTAGTCCAATGGGTGAAATAGAGGACTGGGAATTAAGAGACTGGAGTTATATTTTTAGCTCTGCTACTAACTTGTTGTGTGACCATTTAGCAAATCATTTAATCTCTGTGCCTCCATTTCCAGCTCAAGAAAATGGAATTGATATTTACCCATCTTTGTAAAGTGCTTTGAGGTAAATTGATTAAAAACATAAATATAATATAAGTTGGTCGAATTCAGAGTGTTATTTTACCAGTGTATGAAGATCTGCCTTGGGTTGAAGCAATCCCAAATTTTTGCCATTGCCTTTATTCCAAAGGGTCTCAATTTATTGACAAATTTGAAGACAAAATACATTAGTATCATTGTATTTTCTTTCTGCTCTTCTTTTATCTAATTGCTGTCATTGTTGGGAGTTGTGAACCATGGAGAGGTAATACTATTCAAAATAAATAATTTGGGTATATCACACACCTCCGTAGATGCTTCTGTATTTCCTGGAAGGTCTTTCTCATGGAAAAAAAAGTTATGAATCTGCTAAAAGTGAAAAGATGGAAATGAGAGGATTCCTAATATCCTACCCACATGTAGCTGTTTCCCTGCAGGAGATGAGACATTTCCAGCAGCAACCCTGGAAGATATAACTTGCTTCTCTGGTGCAGGAGAAGTACAAACACTGGAGAGCACCAGCTGGCCTCTCACTGACAACACTTTACTGTTATTAAAATGGACTTTGAG
Source organism: Gopherus evgoodei (assembly GCF_007399415.2). Lineage (NCBI taxonomy): Eukaryota > Metazoa > Chordata > Testudines > Testudinidae > Gopherus > Gopherus evgoodei. The sequence goes on from NC_044323.1 coordinate 90,151,915, forward strand.
TGCCTAGATAGAAACCTTCTATTTGCCCTTCTTCAAAGTATGCTAGGGGGTCCATTGCATTGCATCACAGAACAATGACAGAGGAATGTGACAGAAATATGCAGAGCCAGAAGAGTAGAAGGGTCAGATTTAAGCAACAGAATTTGGCAATGCAGTGGTAAGATAGTCAAGCCTTGGGAGCTCCTTGCAGCCTTATTAGTCTCAGACAACCCTTACCTAAGGACATATTTTTGAAAAAGTCTCTACATTTGGGAGAAGAGTTCTTTACATGGACACAGAGTTAGGACACATCTCCTGTGTTCCCTGATTCCACTATTTCAAGAAGCTTTGCGTTGAGAGAAGAATGCCTCAGAGCGTATGCAAGGTAAGCCCATGCTGGAGCCCTGGCTCAAAGCTGACCCCTCTTATGGCTACACTGCAATTGCGTTAACCCAGGGCTCAGACCCAGGGCCCCAGGACCCTGCAGGGCTGGAGGGTCCAAACTTGAGTCAAGCTGGGAGTCAGAGTTCAAGCCCTGTTGCTTTGTAGTGTAGCTACAGCCTGCTTGACTCAGATCCTGAGAGTCACCCAAAAGTATCCCACAATTCCATGTGACAACTTTCCTTAGTCCTGTCTATCCCAACAATCTGGTTAAAAAGACAATGTAGATGCTCAAGCCCAGGGTTCCCTAACATGGATCAGAATATTTTAGTCCTACTAACACTGGGTTTACATTGCAGTGTAGACATACCCAGAGAGACAGTCTCCTGTGCAATTTTTTTTTTCTGGAAAAATGCATACACCTGTATGGACACTACACAATGCTTTTGTTCTCATCTTCCTGTCCCTAGTCAGTGAATAGTTGTACATATTAGGAATTTCTAGTGCCTTTGTCACTGTAGAGTATGAGCTCCAAATACCATATTTAAGAATTGCACAGAATTATCCATAGTAGACTGTAAAATCCAGACCTTATCTGGGTGCCTGAAATGTCCTTGACTGTGTTCAATAACATAAGGCACTGAGAGAGGCAGCAGAGCAAACTGAAGCGAGGGGCAGAAAAGTGTGAAAAAAAAAAGAACCTAATAATTGTAATCAAAGAATTTTCCTCATCAAGGTTACACTGTCATTCTCAGAGAATGTGTTAAATTCAGATCTGAACATGTGATTTCCTCCTCCATAAATGATAAGTGACATACTTATGTTCTGCTGTGAGCTGGGTTGGGGTTGTGACCAAACATAGGAATGAGATCTGAAGCTAGGAAAAGGTTTTTATTTCTTGGATCAGGATTAGGCATACACCTGCAGAATTCAAAGAGGGCTGCCTGGTGCTCCCACTGTATAACAAGCATGTTTTGGTTCTCTGTGGGATATATATTTTAATGAACATAAAACAATTCTCAAGCGTACAACAGTGAAGAAAGGATTGCAATTGTTCAATTATAATTAGTACTAGACTTTTTCCCCCCCTATATTAAGAGCTCATAAGTTTTCAGCAACGCAGATCTTACTTTGCAGTTTACATTGTACATAAAGCTGCATTTTAAAAATTGTAAGAGATTTTAAGCGTGGAATTATCAATCTGCATAGTCATTCATTTGTTTTAAAAAAAATTATTATGGTTTATGCAGATCCATGTGAAGGGGATTGGTGGCTTTCAGGGAGAACAGGGGTCAATATCTAAAGAATATTTTATGGATTGATATGATTTACTATGTCCCCATTTGTTTGGATATCGTTCCAGCAACATCAGTATAATTTCTTTTTTTGAACGTCCAAGTGAAATTATTGGAATATAAGAATTGCTAAACTTGACAAGCCAATGATATATTCCAGTGATAGATAGTACCATATTTCAGAAAAAGGTGTGTGAAACCTCTGGATGGACACCCTAACTCCAGGTAAGTAGCTGGTATTTTAAGGACCCAATCCTATAAAGCACATTTAAGGATGCTCAATTTTGAGCATATAAGTAATCCCATTGATGCCAATCTGGATCAGGGCCAGAGTGTTCAGCACCTGGCAGGATCGAGTCCTAAACTCTTGGGCTCAATAATACTATGATAGTTTGGTATAGGGTTACCAGATAGTAACTGTGAAAAAAATGGAATGGGGTCGGAAGTTATAGGTGCCTATATAAGAAAAAGTCCCAAAGAATGGGACTGTCCCTTTAAAAATGGGACATCTGGTCACCCTAGCTTGGTGTCTCATTATTAATTCTATAATGAGAGCTTTTATAGGAGCATGCCACTGAGACCTGCTAGAGTATTACAGCTCTGCATGTGTTTTCTAGCATTAGTTGGCGCTAAAGTTTTAAAGGGTTGGAAAGATTGCACCTGATGATTTTGTGCTTGAAGGTTTCAGACTGCCTAATTTCCAGCTTTATTTTTGTACTTTTTGCTGATGAAAAGTGAAAATATAGTGGGCCTGATTCTGCTCTTGCATGGGTGTAAATCAGGAATAACTTCAGTGAAGTCACTGTAATTACACCAGCGTAAAACTGGTTTGAGGTGAGAATAACGCTACCATGGTTCTAGTGGAGGACTATCCAGGTCTTTGTACTAGTGCAAGTAATCCACACTACTGACCTGACTGCTATAAACTGATTGCCTTTTAAGAAATCACTTGGCTTATTAAGGATAACTGGCTTTGGCTTTGTGATGCGGCGTGGCCGCGATTTGTCCCGCAGCGGGGCTGTGGGATATCCCACCGCCTCGCTGTTAGTAGCCTTAAGCCCGGGCCCTGGTCAGGGTGGGGCAACAATCAACGTGAGTCACTACGCTCAGGCCCGTGAGCAGGGCGGAGCAGCGAGCACAGTAAATCAAGAGGCTCAGGCCCTTAGGCAGGGCTGAGCAGTAATAGTTCTAGGCCTGGCCCTTAGGACAGGGCAGGGCAGCAAACACAGCAAGTCAGTAGGCTCAGGTTTCGGCCTCCTCAGGCCAGGGAAAGGGAGGAGTCTTCCACCCTTGGAGGGGTGGCAGGGGGGACGCAGGCCCTCCCACTCCACTGTGTCCCTAGCAGCGACGAGGAGTCGCTGCTGTCAGTGGGGATCCTGGCTGCAACACACTGACATTGGTTCTGGCAGTGCTGCAGCCAGACTGGGGTCGGCTACCCCCAGGCCACTTCCATTCTCCTCCTCATCAAGTACCTGAGTTGTCGCGGTGTCAGCAGAGGGGTCGACCATCATCGGTTCTTCGGGGTAAGAGTCCATGGGTGAGCTCAGCGCGTCCTCGGGGTAGCGGGCAAGCGGCAGGCTCAGCTCCTCCTTGGGGTAGTGGGCAAGCGGGGTAGGCTTGACCAGTCCTCCTCGGGGTAACGAGCTAGGGGTAGGCTCGGCCCGGGGTAGTGAGCAAGGGATAGGCTTGTCCGGCTGGGTGCAACATCAGGCCGGCCATGACCTTCTGCTGGCTCCCCAGTGGGAGCTTGGTCACAGACATCTGGTTTCTCTGGCGGCTGGGGGCCCACTGAGCTCTGCCGGTGAGCTTTTGTGCTTCCGGGTCTGCCCGTGACCTCTGAGGGGCGGGCGCAGGCCCCAGTGGCCCCGCCCACAGCAGGGTTGGGAAAGGTTTCTACCGCAGCGGGGCTGTGGGATATCCCACTGCCTCGCTACAGGCTTCTTGCCAAGACTGTATCTCTGGTACTGTTCTGTTGGAATAAAAATCTCTCCTAATCCAACTCAGTGTATAGTTTGTTACCATCATTCTTGTTGTGGCTGAATTCCTATGTGTGAGTGAAAGAATGAAAAAAATATTTTGAAAGCAATTTGCTATATTTAACCTATTTTCATGAAAATGAAATGGGACCTCAATGAATATAATAAGGAAGAAATAAGTGATGTGTGTTACTTTAAGAAGGAAAGAGGATTTTTGAAACAGGAAATTAATTGTTTTCATTTAGTTCCAGTATTAATCATCTTCATCGCCCTGATCCAATGCCCATGAAAGCCAATGGAAATACTCCCATTGACCTCAATGAATGCTGGCCCAGACCCTAAATGGATGTATATTAGTGCAGACGTACTGTTACAACGTCACTCTATTGGGGAAAAAGAGTGAAGCAAAAAAATGGGTGTAGAAGAGAAAGTGTCTCCTCATATGAAGGGTTTTGGCTGCAGGTTAAGATCCCTAAGGGACTTTGGCACCTAAATATACTTGAGAATCTGAGCCTAAGTGCATATGAGAATCTAAACTCCACCAAAGTGAACTTTGGTCCTGATTCTCCTGGCACTTACACAGATGTACATGAGGAGTCATTCCACAGGAGGCCACGGAATTACATTGGTGTCAAATCCGGAGACTGAAGCTCTTTCTGTCTCTCTGTTGGTTTAGAGTAACTGTTTATTACACTGAGAGTGGCTAACAGAGAAAATGGAAGGAAAATTACAGTGTGTATCATACATCTTAGATGTCTGAAGCCATCAATGTATATATTGGTTATTTGAAATATTTTATATGCAGTTTAAGGTTAATGCCCAATAATGTAAAACATCCCAGAAAAATGTTCTTTGACAATTGCATGTTCTAAGTCTCTTATTTTTCTTTTTCTAGAATTTTAGTGGTATCTCCTGAGGTTCATATAAAATATATTTAAAATTCTACTAAATCTCCTTCTACAGTTTGTCGGAATTTATATATCTGTTGAATTCTATGTGATTGTGCAGATTAATGTACCTGAGATGTTACTGTACAGTTTTCAAATGTAACTTGACATTAGTTCTAAGGCTTGTTTATAAGTGTCTACGCAGTTTTGGCAGAATATTGTACTAATGTAATTTTGTAAGAACAGGATTATGAGAGTATGTTTGCAAAAACTTTATTTATTCCCTTATAAATATCATATTTATTATCTTTACACTGATAAAAATTGTTGCTTGATTATTTCATTCCTACCACCTGCACCAGTTTTTCCTATTTGTCTCCATAAAGGCCCTGATTCAGCAAAAACAACATCCCCCAAGCAACGAATGATACTATTTTCCATCAAGGATTTACGAGAAATTCTGATATATCTGTGATGAGGTTTATGTATCCATCCCCCGTGAGAGGAGAAGACAGCATGATCCACTGGTTCAAACACTGGATTGGGAGTTGGGAGCTCAGGGTCCTATTCAAAGCTCTGTTATCAAACTGCTTGGATTAAGTCACTCTACCCTTCTGTGCCTCCATTTCCCTATCTGCAAAATGGGGAATAATTACACTTTTGTAAAGTGCTTTGAGATCAAGGAATGAGAAGTCTTATATGGACATGATCTAAATCTCATTGAAGTCAATGAAAAGATTTATTGACTTTAGTGGGCTTTTGGATTAGGGCCTGTTATCGCTATGTTTTCTTTAAAAAGAAGGGAAAATACCTGCCCTGTCCCAAAGGGAGTGTAGGAGTCATAAGTCTTGAAGGCTAAAGCTGACAGCTGACCCTCATTAGGGAAGCAGGCCTTTGAAAGGAAACATTATGAAAGGAACAGACTCCACCTGCACTACAAGGGACTTTACCTACAGGGTTTAAGGCTGGATGGCATAGAATGGGTTCGCAACCTCTGGCATGCAGCTTGCCAGGGTAAGTACCCTGGTGGGCTGGGCCAGTTTGTTTACCTGCCGCGTTGGCAGATTCAGCTGATTGCAGCGCCCACTCAGCGCGGTTTGCTGTCCCAGGCCAATGGAGGCTGCGGGAAGCGGCGCATGCCAAGGGATGTGCTGGCCACAGCTTCCCGCAGCCCCCATTGGCCTGGAGCGGCGAACCGCGGCCAATGGGAGCATCAATCCGCAAAATCTGCCGACACAGCAGGTAAACAAAGTGGCCTGGCCCACCAGGGTGCTTACCCTGATGAGCCGCGTGCCAGAGGTTTCCAACCCCTGGCATAGAAGGTAAGAGACTCACCACTTTGAACTCATGTAACTGTTGGTATAGCATGTCCTGTAGAATTAAGGACGTTTGTTATTAGATAAAACCTCCAGAGAGTGTGGAATCATTGTGTCATGCCTAGCATTGGATAAGCCCCAGTACCATGTTGAGGCTGCTTCAATATCCTATGAAATATTTTGTATGTTATGGAGGAGCTTGGATTATGTTACCGTATCTTATTTTCTCCTTTATCTGCTATTGTATCTAAAAAACTCTATGTTAAAATTTTTTTAAGGCTTCAAAATCAGGCACTCAGATTTGGGAAATGCAGCCATAATTTGCCCCCCTAGTGAGTAGTCATGCTGGTACACTTTTTAACTGCATGATCACTTTCTTCCCCATTGTCTCCTCCCCCACCTCAGAATCCCTGCCTCATTCAGCAAATGAATTATTCAATATTCCTTTTTATCTTTGTACAGTGTGTTTGGTCCCTGCCCTGAATACAGATTAATTTCCCCCGGGGGGTTTCTGTGGCTCTCAATAGTACCTGATGGCTTCACAAACAGTAATGAATTCATCTTCACAACACTCCTTTGTTGTGATATCATTTCCATTTTACAGCTGGGGTGCTAAGGCATGGTGCGATTAAGGCCAAAATTGTCAGGAGTATCTGATTTTGAGGGCTCAGTTTGACACACCTAGGGCCTAACTTTTCAGAGTACACTTTTATAGCTCATCATCTATTCAAAGCACAGTTACAATCAATTTCAGTAGCAGCTCTGAGTGCTCAGTGCTTCTGAACTCAGACCTCAGGTGTCTCATGGTAGGCTTCCAGAAAATGAGGACGACCCACTTGATTGCCACCTGTGAACATTTTGGTTTAAATGACTTGCTCAGCATCACACAGTGATTCTGAGGGCAGAGGCAGAGATAGAATCCAGGTGTCCAGGGCCACATTCAACTGCCTTAGCCATGAGACCCTCCTTTCTCTTCCAGCAAGCCACTGCCTCATTCATGACACACCTTTCAACTTCTGCACCAATGAGGCAGGGTTCTACAGGCACCAGCTTCCTCTTTTACACAACCCTCATACATTCCCAGAGCAGATGCATTCAGTGCACTCAATTCACGATCAGTCTTGGAAACTAGGGGACAAGAAGGAGCAATTCACTGGCAAAGCCAATGTGGGCAGGGGAGGTGGCAGGTGATCCAGAAGTGGCAACTGGGCTCCCTACTGACTTCTAGTTCCTGCCATACACCAGGCTCCAGCTCTGCTGCCTGGTTCACTTTACAGGACCCCATGCTGAACCTGGCTTAATGGTCCCAGTTCTAGTCCCATCCAACCCAGCCCCATTTCCTCTATCTGAGAAGAACCTCGTGGAGGCAGGCTGGAGAGCTTCACAGGGAGCAGGTTAGCCTCCTGGGGGATGTCTAAAAATAAGGCCTGAAAGAAACAGGGAGGTTCTTGGGAGAAACTGCCAGGGCCCCTGGAGAGGGGAGGCAGTGGCGTAACCTGCTAGGAAGAATGACCTCCAGGAAAAAGCCCTGTGAGGCAGCATTGAGTCAGTGGAGCAAAGAAGGAACTCTGCAGTGCCCAGGAGTAGGGGTGAAGAACAGGGACCTTCAATGCAGCCCAAGAGAGGTGGACAGAATGTTTGTTTGGATGATTATCTGGATTTCTTAGTTGGACTTTGTTAGCCTGGAAGGGGACAGAACTGAAAGGAGGTGACTTGGCTGGAGGGTATAGCCAAAATAGACTATCAAAGGGCCAAAGAAGAAGTCAACAGGGAGTGCTAGATATAAAGACCCCTGCAATGCCACACTCTGACATGAAGATTTGCTGTGGTGGTGAGCGGAACCTCTTACATAGGGCAGATAATTTGCCTTTTAAAAAGAGCATCTGTTTGTTTTTATGGTTCTTTTCTTGCCAGCCAGTGTGTGGTGTCTATATTGAGTAAAAAGATTGGCCTTTTAACTGTTCTTTGTGTGTACTGTATTTATTCTTGAAATTATTAGGTCACTCAGACTAATAAATATGTATAATTGGTTTTATTTTTCTGAAGCACCTACAATTCCTAGTCAATAGGAATTGTATATGACTGTGACTACTCATTTTTTTTTGACAATAAGCCAGGCCAGCAGGGTTGTAAGAAAGATCTTTATTAAGCATGCTGATAGGCGAGTCTTATGTGCTTAGACTTTAGAATCTGTATGCTAGCAGCTTGGCTTCCGCTTGTATTCCTGAATCCTGGTGTCACACCAAATTAGATCCCTCCTGAAAGCTGGCCCATGTTCTCCAGTTCTTTTAGTCACATTGCACTCAGAAATGCTGGGCTTGGTTTTCAGAGGTACTGATATTTATCTTTTGTCTTCTGCAGCACCACATGGAATCATGTAGCATTGCTTCCTTCTGTCAGTGCACCAAGGCTATCCATTCCCATTCATTTAGATGTCTTTCTTTTTCTGTCTTTCTTTTATTTAAACGAATAATGTAATACCAAAAGAGGACTGTATAAATATATTACACTTTCAAGATGTCCAAGGAATGTATTGGATAGTATGGAGACTTTAAATTATTTTATTTTAAATTAATAAAACACATGGTATAGAACGTGAAGATTATGGTAACTTGGATTTTTAATCATTATTTGTTACTTTCCATCACTGTTTCGTATATACAAGTGCCATCTAGCGTACTCTTCTGAAATACCAAATGAAGGTCTCTGAACTCAATGGGACCAGTCTGCATAAAGGAACACAACATGTGTAAGTGTGTGCAAGCTCAGGGCCTAACCATGGACCTTCCAAAACACCATCTTGTGTGCTAGGTCAGTTTGCTGTTTGTTGCTATCATCAACCTTTAGGAAGAAATTAATCCATAGGGATTCTTTGCTGCTTTTACAGATCCAGACTAACATGGCTACCCCTCTGATACTTCCATAGGGAGTATGGAAGTGCATCTGATGAAGTGGGTATTCACCCACGAAAGCTCATGCTCCAAAATGTCTGTTAGTCTATAAGGTGCCACAGGATTCTTTGCTGCTTTTCCATAGGAAGGGTGTATCTCCTCTAATTTTGCTTGTTCCTCCAAGCAAATCACGGTTAACTAGTATTATCCCTGGAGCCCCCGATAAGTAGATGATGGGTCATGCATTGAAAATGCAAATAAATGATGCACACCAACTCATTCAAGCCATATAGCTAAGCAGTTTCAAATATCAGTTCCATTTTACTTCACTAAATTAACTGGAAGCAATATGGCTGATGCCTGGGTGTACATAGAGCCCCTTCTGGATTGTGGGTGGAGGTGTCTTTGGTACACAACGAGTGAATCACATTCTTACACAATCACTTTCCTTTCTCTGATTCCCATTAGCAAGTTAAGGATGGAGCTGCAGTTTTGAGAGATTATTTACATTCAACAAGGTCGAAAACTTGAGATACATCTTAAGATACAGCAGCTGCCATTACATGTTAACATATGTTACCTTGAGCCAGAGCCAAAAGAATGTTGTTAGGAAAAGCAGTGAGTTGGATTGTTAATGAGACTTTAATGACAATTTTAGTTTTCGTGCAAGTGTTATTGATTCTGTTTTAAAAATGAAAGTTCCTTGGCATTTTTAACTGAATTTATTTTTATGAGAACTTACTGCTGATGAAAGGAACCAAACTGACCATCTTGGAGAGAGAGAGATATTATCCATCACAGAATCTGAAGCAGCAAGGGTAGCAGCGCGAGCATTCTCATGTATTCTTCTGCCATTGTGCCTCAACCCTGACCTGCAAGGATCACCTATTTCGTTAGTGGTGAACTGCTTAGCAATTGGTCCCTCTGCAGCTTCTGACACCATGATTGCTAGTTCTGATGGTGGTATTTGTGAAACAAAGACCTTCTCACGGACCATCACATTCATTTCACATAAGCCACCCAGAAGCCTGATTCTCCTCTAGATTGTTAAATGCCAGTGAAATTCCATATTTTTAAACACTCTCTACATACACATTAGCTAGTCAGTAATACTCTAGTCTTAAGCATTCTTTAACTACAATAATAAAATCTGTGTTCCTTCTGAGTTATAGCAGTTTATCTGTTATTTAGGGCCAGATTCTGGTTCCTTATGCAAGGGCTGAGAAAATGGGCTTTGCACAGAGGATCTCCCTAGGGATGATGATAGATGGAGCACAAACACAGCTCCTGGGCAGTAGCAGCAGATGCTATCTCTTTCCTACCCTTATGCAGGACTATTGGGTTTGAGAAGTTCCTAAATATACAACTTGACAACAGTGAATAGATCAGTGATGCCAGAAGCTTTAGTAGCCTCCTGCCAGTTTTTGTTTACAATGATATATGAGAGCCTCTAAATTTGAACCTGTAATTCTTCCATGTGAGATCACTTTGAGAAAGAAATGGCACCTGCATGCAGGTAACATAATCTTACCTGATTTACATGCACAAGTACTACTTGCATGAACAAATCTAGGGTCTGGTACTGTGGCAGGGTGGACTACGTCCGGAGGCCTTCTGCTTGAGGCCTCACAGCCCTGCATCACCCTGTCCCAGAGAAGAAGAGAGAAGTCTTCCAGGCAGCCTAAATGGCTGCAGAGGAGTGGCCAATTGTGGGGCTAATGGAGCAGCCAATCTGGGGCCAGAAGGGCCCTATATAAAATAAGCAGCAGAGCAAAGTTCAGTTGTTGTGTGGTGCTTGAGGGGTGAGGCTTGGATGACTGGCTGAAAGAACAGCAGTACCATAGACAGCTCACTGCAGACAAGACTGAAGCCCAGGGATGGCTGCTGAAGATTTGGTGCCTGGCTGGTGAGAAGAGCAGCAAGACCAGTGGAAGGTCAGTGTGGGCAGGCTGAAGCCCAGGGGGACTGAGTACAGAACCTCCGCAGGCTATCGAGGGTACCGAGATGGGCTGCCCTGGTGTGGCTGAAAACTGAGCCCAGTGAGGCCTGCTGAAACTCCACCAGTTGTGAGTACTGATATGTGTTCTAGCTGGGTGGTTGAATAAGGCAGTGCCTGTAGGAGAAGCCTAAGAGCTACGGTCCCATACCAGAGCTGTGATAAGATCTTGGGACTGTATGCACTAGAAGAGGGGACTGTGTGTGAGGCTCGGCGGGAGGACTAAGCTGCCGAAGATCAGGCAAGAAAACGATCAGCTGTGGGGTGCTCATGAGAGGTGGGTGCCACCCTGATATAAGAACAAAAAAGAAGAGCAACCAACCAAAGGGGGCTGCCTGTGAGAAGAGGGTGCCACCCTGGTAAAAAAGACCTATTGTAGGTATATCGGCCAGAGAAAAGGGGGTGCTCATGAGAGGTGGATGCTGACCCTGTTACAGATACATACATACAAATGGTTGTATTGCAGATGCAGCTGGAGTGGCTGGGTTAAGATCTCTTTAAGAAGTAGTCTATAAACTCTGCTCAAAATCTACCTTATTTACACTTCCTGTATATTAATGAGAATTGTGTTACAATTAGACTTTTTTTTTTTGCCATATCTGCCTACAGATATGCATGATGACTTACCAGTTAGACTTCTAAATCCAAATCCAACCTCTGCACTATATTTGTGTTCGGAAAATGAAGGATTTGAAATACAATCCAAAAACTAGAGGGTCAAATCCCTTAGTCGTTACTCAGTTTTTACTCAGGCAAAACTCCTAGTGGCTTCAGTGAGTGTTTTGCATCAGTAACAACCAGGGGTGGGGGGAGGGGGAGGAGGGCGCATGAGCAACTACTTAAAGATATACCTGATCAAACCAATTTTGAAAATAGGACTTACAGAACCTCTATCTAGATTGGGGGAGGAACAGAATTTAGAGCATCAGCAGACTAGTCCATTGAAGCCCTAGACTCTGAGATTTTTTTTATTATTATTTTTTGGAAAATCTGCCCTAGATCCAGCAGACAGGCTGGGTACTTATTGGGTCCATATTGTACAGCTGTATGGAGGGGACCTGCTGCTTGCGCTGGAGTTGAAGACTGAGAACTGTGCTTGTGGTCAATATGCTGCCAGCATCTCTGCATCATGCCGATGGCTTAGATGAATGCGAAGATAAGACAAAACATGTTAACATCTCCGCTGGATCCAAAGGCCAAATTTTCTGCTTGTGTAGATTTGTAAAATGACAGGTCCACAGAGCTCCAGCCACTTACACCAGTAGAGAACTAAAAGCGCCTTTTATTCTCAGAAATGTTAATCACTTGGGCAAACCTAGTAATGCTTATTTTTCACCCGTTTGCAAATGAACATGCATCCAATCACCATTTGCAATTGCTGGCCAATCTTGCCTCTTTGTTTAAATCCTGTTCTCAGGAAACAAAACAGCACCCAAGGATCCGTGGTGGGTGAATCACAGCACTGTTAGGCAATAATCAATAATGCTCTACTTCATTTCACTGTCAGTTTGTCACTGCCAAAGCCAAGTCTAATCCTCTTGACTTTTTGATAGATGAAAGGATCAAAATGAAATCGGACAACACATTGTCATTTAAGTTACAGATTTCCTGTGGCTATAAAGATGTGCAAAAATATTGACAGATGTGCCTATCTGCAATTTGCCATTCCTACATCACACACATTCATTGGGTTTCTTTTTTTTTTTTTTTACCCATTTTATAAAACTCTGGATTAATTCCAGACCTGACTGTGATAGGACTTTTTACCAGCTGCAATCAAAAAACACTATTGGTGTAATAAGATTTCTCTGTGTGCTCTCTTTGATGCGTATGTGGAGCAGGGAGAAGGGGAAGAAGTAACTTTTAGCTCAGGCACTTAACTGGGAACTAGTGCTAAGAGCCATATATCAATCAGTCAATTTCTGTCTCAGCTAAAATAAATACATTCCTGTTGTGATCTCGGCACAGGTGTAACTCTCCATCTTTACAGAGTTTGATGGCCAAGGAGACTGCTGCTGCGGTTAAGGCCAAAACAACATTAAAAGATGATCTGATCATGACTGTCATGAATCAGTAAAAAAAGCCACTCTTTTCAATTCTCTGTCAACTGTTAGGGTGATAGAAAGGGGTAAACTTCAACATTAAAGCTCCCCACACCCTGCTGGTGTTTATGCTATCTATGTTCCTGTTATCTATGTGTGGGTAGCAGCAGAGGCTGGGAACCAGTTGCAGAGAAGCTGAGAATACAGCCAGGCTTGATTATACATTCACTAGTCATGCTGCTGTAAAATAAATGGTCTCTCGTTAGTTAAGTTATCCTAAAACCTGCCTCAGTCATTGCTGAAATACTAATTAAATACATTCTGTAGTAATGTGGGGGCAGGGTTAGATATTTTTTTTTCTGGTTTAGATTTTCAAAGGTATTTAGGTGCAGGCTTGTGCCTAATGTGACTCCTCCATCCCCATCTCTATTTTTAGCCATAGCTTTAAAAATCTTTGTATAGCCTGCATATGTTCACAGAAAACAGTCTTCACCTGACAGCAGACCAGATGAGCCCAAAAAGGAGTCTGCCTCTGGCAGCATCATTAGGATCTTCGCTAAACTTGTCTTGTCTGGTAGCATACAATAGCTAGCATACCAACTAACATTACAAATTGTATGGCTGAAGCCTGCAGGTGAAACTTGAAAGTAGGGTATTGAAATAACACTTTCTATTCCACCTGTGCAAATATTTGCAAGTGGAATAGATACGTGTGTTTTCACGGCATGCTGATACCATTTTTCTCCAAAGCAGAAATGGTAACAGGAGTAGGATAGAGTAGGGGAGTCCAATTCCGAGCCAAAAGGGCCTCTTCCTTTGCAGCTTGATCCTGCAAACATTTATGTATATGCTTAGCTTTACCTCTGTTTGTTTCAGTGGGACTACTCCCAGTGGTAAAGTTATGTGTGTATATGCTTGCAGGATCGGGGACATGTGGCCCTAGTAGGAATTTAATATGTATTTTGTTTAAATGCTGAATGAGGCTCCTGTACTGAATACACTTTAGTGACTGCTAAGGTATATCTGGCTTAGGGGATAGATCAATATTGTTGGGCTAGAGGGTGTTAATGATCCTACTGCCAGCAAATGCCCTTTTAATCAATGGGCAATTACAGGCTTCCTTGAAACTACTGGATGTGCTAGCTACCTTTCATTCAGGATAAACAAGGGAGCAATTAAATACCCATGTTTAGTGTGTTAATGGAAACAATAAAGACCCCCACCTCAGGCAGACCAGTATGGCCAGGCCTGATTAGAAGCTGAGCCATCACTCAATGTGTTTCTCTGGAGACTGGTTGCAAGCACAGGAGCTGGGGCATTGATTTGGTCACAAGTGTGAGTGTGAAAGGAACCAGAAAGTGAGTAGGTGGCAATAAAACCAGTCTGGGCATGGCCCTGAGAGGGAGCAGAAACAGAGCTCCTTGGGGCACAGGACTGGCGGGCAGCAGGCTTGGCTTTGTGAACAGGGAAATTGTCCACCAAATTCCACAGGAATAGGTCTGGGCCCCAATGTCCCCCAAAGGGGGGGAGGGGTCCCTATAACTTATTGAGCAGAAAATAAAAGCTGAGCTGCTGCTAATAGACATTTTAGTTGATAACACCAACATGGCTAGTACCCAAACACTGAACAGTAATTCTCTTGTCAAATTGTGACGTGCAGTAGTAACTGAATACATTACAAAAGCTTTTCCCTATGAATGAAAGGGAAAGGTGTATTTATAAATGTCATACACCAGCTGTAAACCTCTTAAGGCTTTTTGATTTGAGATAAAACAAAAGTTGCACTTTTAATAAACTGCCTGCATTGGCTGGAAACAAGTCACAACTATTTTTACTTTGACTGTTACAAGGCAAAAGTGCTTTTCTTGACTGTTGTATCCATTCACTGTAAACAAATTATCAGGCATCTTCTTGGAATGTTTTAAGGCAAAAGTGCATTTCTTTGTAAATTACATCTTTTAGTTGTAAACAAGTCATAAAGAGTTTGTCTTATAGATTTTACAAGTATAATGATGCTTTTATCAGTTGCATTCATTTAGATGTAAACAAATAACATCTAATACAATTGAATACATGTAAGGCAAAAATGCATTTACAGTAAATTGTTTGTTCATTTGGTTGTAAGTGCCTCTATTCATTAGGAACAAATAATATTTCAATGTGAGTGGTTTACCTGAATGTTGCAAGGTAAAGGGTGCATTTCTTTGTAAGCCTCATCCATTAGAGGCTTCATACAGATTTTACTTAACATTGTAAAGCAAAACTGAATTTCTTGTAAGTTCATAAGCTGTAAACCAGTCATAACAATTTTTTACTTTGAATGCAGGAAGAAGCCACAAGCGTAACTCTTGTTAGTCTTGGTGTTTTGTAACTTGATGTGAATGAATAAGGATCTTTTAAATGTTATATGTGAAATCTGTGTGTGTGTGTCTAAGATGTTCTAGCTGGACTGTGAACGCCTTCATACATTAGTAGCAAATAATGAGAATTATTTTACTATGAATGTTGCAAGGTGGAGGTCCAATTGGTTGCAAATGATTTGAATATTACTCTTACAATTTGTAAGACAAATTTGCACATATGTATCTATTAACTAAAATATTTCATATTGTATTTGCATGTTTATCAAGTTGGAGTGGTTCAATCTGTTTGATTTGTGAGATCCTTCCTATACCAATTCTGAACCAAATTAATAGTATTCAAAGTTACACTTGTAGGCTTCATCCTTTAGGTATAAACAAACCATAAGGATTTTGACTTTAAATATTGTAGAGTGCTCTTTATGCAGGAAAAACTCGTGCACCTTATTTGCCAGCATATTTTAAAATTCCGTGTTGTAATACAAAACCTTCATTTCTTGCAGGTTGCATGCGTTAGCTGTAAACAAAACACTATTGGGCACCGGTAAAATTAGAAATGTAGCGCAATTACCCCCCACCCCATCAGTTTCAACTTGACTGGAAGAGCCTTCAAAGTTAGCTGTACACACACATAAATGGTTGCAGTTCCACGAACGTCCGCTGAAGCTGCAGGTCTTGCAAAGAGTCTCCACCGGGGGACTCGTAGTGTGAATGAAGCCCGCAGAGGCGCCACGAGGGCAAGGCGGAGCTGCGGTGAGGTGTCAGTCAGGAGCTACAATCCACTCAGAGCCGCTTCGGGCACCAGCCGCGTGTGCTTGGGCCAGGCTCCTGCCGCCGGGGTGGGAAGGGAGCGGGGCCGGCTGGGCAGCTCGGAGCGGTGCAGGCGGCGGGTGTGTCGGGCCCGGCCGCTCAGCGCGAGTGCTGCAGGGCGAAGGCGCACTTCTTGTAGGCGGCGTAGAGCAGCAGGATGGCCCGCAGCATCTGCCGGCACATGGCCACGGCCATGCGGACCTGCGGCTCGCGGAGCCCGCGGGGCCAGCGCTGCCGGGGGCTGATCACTTGGCAGAAAGCCGAGCGCTCCGACACCCGGAACGAGCCGGTCCAGCGCGGGGGCTGCGCCGTCACCAGGCGCCCGAAGACCGAGTCCAGCCCGCTGAGCCGCACAGCCTGGGGCTTGCGCAGCGCCGCGCTCCGCTGCGGCTCCCCCGCCGGCAGGCCGGGCCCCTTGGCGCCCGGCTCCAGCACCAGGCTGAGCCCCTGGAAGCACAGCTGCACCTCCAGGTCCGCGGCCGCGCTCTGCGGGCAGCAGCCGCGCGGCGCCGCCCGGAACGGGTGCTTGGTGCACGGCCGGGGGGTGGCGCCCCGCAGCCACTGCAGGGACTCGTCCAGCGGCGACCAGGGAGCCCACAGCTGGTACCCGCCGGCCATAGCCCCCGCCAGCCACCCCGCAGCGGCTAGCGCCGCCAGCCCAGCTGCATCTTTCCTCCGCCGGGCGCCTGGCAACCCATTGTGACGCCGCGTTCGGCTTGGAACCCGCGCTCCCACCCGCCCCTCCAGCCCTGCCCAGCTTCCTCCCCGCGCCCTCATACTCTGCCTCCCCCAGGTCTCCCCTGACCCTAGCTGTCCCCCCTGAGCACTCGCGTTTGATCTCTGCCCTCTTTCAAACACCTGTCTGCTCTAGGTGCTTCCTGATAGGAAGCATCCTCACTGTAGTGCCTGTGACAGTAGCAAGCCTAGTCAGGTACAGGTCCCGGAGCCTGCTGCACTCTGCAAAGATGGTGCATGTGGTCAAAGGCAGCAGCATCCTCTTTGGGGCCTCTGCATCAATCCTTGGGCTGAACGCGCCAGGGGCAGAATCTTGCCCAGTTATGTGGTACCCATGTCTTGACCACTGAGACCAAGGGGTTGTGTGAAAAGTCATGCATACAAATTCTGCACTTATGTGTAATTACTGCAGTTTGCTATGTCCTTAGCAGCATCTTTGAGGTCTCAGCCACTTGCCCAGTTTCAACTACCATTTTCACACTGGTCACTTAGGAATTTACCTGACAATTCCTGACCGGCCTCCATCTATTTCTACATCTCAGTCTCTCTTCAACATATCATCATAGATACCTTGTTGCTAATTTAATATGGCTAAAACCAGCCTTACTGTCCCTCCCAACTCCTCTTCTCCACTTATTCTCTGACAAGCATGTGTAAGTAAGACAAATGTTTTCTGGCAACTAGGGATCATCTTTGGTTTGTCACATCCAAATGTTCTCTAAATACTGCAGTTTCTTCCTCCGGAATATCTCATAGCCATTCTCTTTCTATTCCTACAGCTAAAATTCACCATGTCCTGGCTTGATTATTATACCTTCCTCTTCTCTCATCTCCCTAATACCCATATTGCCTTCCTCCAGTCCATACAAATTATAGCCACTAAGGACTTGTCTACACTGGCGCTTTACAGCAGCACTGAAGTGTGGACAGTGCATTAATGCTGGTCACTACACCCCTCATGGAGGTAGGTAGGGGTGTGTGTGTGTTTAGAGCGCTGGGAGAGCTCTCTCTCCCAGAGCTCTGCCGTGACCACACAAGCCATGTTAAAGTGCTGCCATTGTAGTAGACTAGCCCTAAGATCATCAATGCTCAACTCCTTTTTTGCCCCAACTTCCTAAAGTTAATCTTCTGCATCAAGCTTAAACTTCCTTCTTGTGCCTTAAAGGCCCTTGCAAAGTCTTGAATCTCTACCAAAACATTTTTCCCCAAAAGTTTTAGCTAAGCAGGTATTACTATTTATTCAGAGTCCTAAAAACTTTTTCCCCAAATCAGACTTCATTTCCTGCATGCTTATGGGAAGTGTAATCTTTAAAGTTTTTCTTGTATAAAAAGGCAAAGGGGATAAACTAGGTTGTTTTTTTTTTCCTTTACTTCCCATCAGATGTGTCTAATAACATCTGTAGGGGCAAATGTTTCCATTATAAACAGTTCCAGGCTTTGTGTGTGTACCGTAAAAGCACTGGGGTTCTGGGCCTAGGAAGAAAGATGCTTCATGGATTTGTGCTATATTTGAGAGGTGATGCAAGTGGAGATGAAATTTGGTGTAACTATATATGCTCATTTGGAGGAGGTAGGTTTTGTTTTTTTTTTTTTTTGCTAACAGGAAGAATGTCCTTTAAGTGTCAGCACTGGTTTTTCCCACTACTTCGTTTTGCATGTTAGTTGCTATCACTGCTGAACCCCTCTCTTCTGTCCCCTCAGTTTATCACTGGGGGACACCCGATGTCACCTCTGAATGTGACCCAGTCTTCTGTGGTTTTGATTTGGACATCCTGATAAATATAAGAATCACCTCAGTCTTCACCAATGTTGGCCCTAGTACTAAACCTTTTCGTGGGGAAAAATTCCCTCTGACTCCAGTGTCTGCTTTGCCTGAATAAGGATTGCCAGATCAGGCTGTGTGGATGTGGGTATGGGTGTGCCCCCCCCGCCCTCCCGGGTCTCACTAGGTTTGGAATGCTTTGACTAAATTCTCCTTTTCATCCATATTGGGGTTACTGCAGATAAATCATGGGAGTTGTAGAGTGTCCTTTGAAAACTCCTATTATACAGATGGCTACATTCCATGGTTCTGTACAGATCCAGAAATGTTATAGTAGTTGCTGTAGAAATCAACAAAAAAAGGTAACCGTGAACAACAAAATGGTCTGAAAATAACATACACTCAGAAATAAGACATGAGGTTTCAAGAATGAATCAGCTCTCAAATGCTTATCTGGCAAACGCACAAACACAGATAATGTGGTGCCCAGGGAAGTTTAATTAGTGCTGTACGTGATGTGTCTCAATTCATATTCAGGAGGGAATGTTAGATGCCTATTTAGATGTGACTGGATGGCCAGAGCCATGCTATGATACTGGGCAGTCACAAAACTAGTATTGGTCTTAACTGGCAGCTGAGCTCACAAAGAATAACTTTAAAAGTTTCCAGGGAATAATTTGCTCAATTTAGTCAGGTTTGTTTTTGATTTGGTGTTGGCTGGCTTACTCACCACCATAAACCAGAACTATTTCAAACCTTCTTTTCAAAGATCTTGTAATCTGTTGCTATCTGACACACAAATGCTTGTAACTATCAGGGCATTTTAGGCTACGTCAAAAACATTCATGCCGTTGAAAGTATGTTAAGGGTCCATTGGAAACACAAGCACAGGAACATCTGAAATACTGTAGGTCTGTCTATGAGAATATAAGACAAAATGAGTGGTCTAATATCTTTTATTAGACAACTGCTGTTGGTGAAAGAGAGAAGCTTGAGCAACACAGAGCTCTTTATTTCACCATCAGCTGTCGGTCCAATAAAAGATATCACCCACCTTCTCTCTCATATTCTGGGATCAACATGGCTACATGTAGCAAGGTCACAAGGCTCACCAGCTTGATGCCTTCTGCTGGCTGTCTTGGGGAATAAGCTCTTTGCCGGCCGATGTCTCACCTGCCACTGGCCTCTGATCCTTCCTGGGCCCCGATGCCCTTTATCTCAGGGTTTTGCCCTCCGCAGTACCAAGGAACCCCCAACCCTCTATCCCCACCTTGCCTCAGTGGCTACTCCCAGTCGTCATCTAGCCCCCCTCCTTGGGGCAGTCTTTAAAGGCCACTCTGTAGGAGCAGGATTTTATAATTGTACTGTGAGGATTAATGTATGATTTGATTTCATCCTGTCAGCCACCTTTTTTGAATAGCAGAAAGGAATGACAGACCAGAACAATCCTTATGACTGATTATGGTCATCCTTTTGTTTTAGGATAAGTTATAATGTCTACTATAGTTTTCCATATGTTCTACAAATTAGGCATTCTAGTTAAATATACATTTCTTTGTTTTAAGGTTCAGAAAGTAAGAGATAGGATCTTGTATTGTGTCTATGTTAAGGAGATTAGAGGAGCATTGAACGCCTGAAGCCCCAATGTGAATTGTTTTAGTTTTAAGATTTAGCAAGGCTTGATTTACAATGTAGTCTGCTGAATATAAAACGCTGCTGTCCTCTGAAGGTTTCTGTAAGAGATTGTGTGAATGAGGAATACATGTATCAGGAAAAGATAAGGTATGAAGGCCATTGTTATAACCAAATGGTCAAGGAAGGAGTGAAGAAACTTAACTTGACACCATCAATGTGCATCCATAATGAAGAGAGCAGATTGACAACCCTGAGGTGAAGGCTGGCACCCTAAGGACAATTGATTAAATCTAAACCAGGACAAGATGACCCTCTCAGAGGTGTTATGGAATGTTAACATCAAAAGATACACCAGTTAAGAAGTAACCCAGTGACAAACTGACACAGCAAGATCCATAGACTTCAATGGAGCAAAGACTATAAGAACAGGGTGCTCTGCCATGGAGCTTTGGGTTCAGTCCTGCAAAGCCTCGGAGCATCGGATCGCGACGGACAAGAGCCCAGCTCCTCACTTGTGCTCAGTCTAACTGACCATTAGATTAACTTGAGCTACAACAGACTGATAACTATATAAACATCAACTGGCAGGAGTGTGAGTGACTAAAAAGCATATGCTAACTGTTGTATTTTCAATAAATGTGGTGTATTTCCCTCCCCCGCAAAGATCCCGTGTGCTTTGTATAGCATAACAACTTATCGTTGGCAAAGGGGTCGGATCAGCTGCCCCTGCATATTCCCAGGCTACGCCTCCCAGCCCCAGTACTTGCGTAGGCCTTTATTAAGGCCTCAGCGTAGGGAGTTGCCAGGCTGGAGCTCCCCAGCTCCTCTTGCCCTTCCCTAGCTCTGCTCTGCTTCAAGTACCCTGTTCCCATGCAGCTAAGGCCTTCTTCCTCCAAGGTTGGAGCTAGACTGACCCAGTTCCTCCCTAAGCCCTTAGAACAGGGTCAGGTGTGGCCTGATTGGAGCATGGCCCCAGCTGTGGCTGCTTCCCCAATCAGCCCAGCCTTTTTTCTAAGAGCGAGGTAACTGCCCCCCTATACTACAACAAACTGATTATATGATGGATTCACATTCCCAAGGTATATTTTACCTTCCATGTGATATCAAAACAGAATTGAACTACTTGACAGCAATGTTAGGATATTCTACTCATGTATTTGGCCACTTTTGCAGAAAATATTGTTATGAATAAAAGGCAGGTTATGACTAATACTTAATCAGTGTCTGACTAATCAAGAATAAGCTAATATGGGCCTTCTTAATTTACTTTGAATAAATTCATTTTGGATTAATTTCTCAGGGGAGAAATTAATTTATTGAAATAAGATGTAATTAATATTCAATGCACCTACAGATCAGTGCAAGCCAGGGGCTTTTTGTAAAAGCAATTGTGATACTCTTCAAAATGTTCATTTTTCTGATGTCAAGCATAATATGAATACTTTTTTAAGTATGAGCAGTACACTTTCATGACCCACAATTTAAAATATGAAATACTTCAATTTTTAGCTCAAGAGCTATAGTAGGGGTAGGCAAACTATGGCACATGTGTCAAAGGCAGCATGCGAGTTGATTTTCAGTGGCACTCACACTGCCCGGGTCCTGGCCACCGGTCCCGGGGGCTCTGCATTTTAATTTAATTTTTAAATGAAGCTTTTAAAACATTTTAAAAACCTTACTTATTTTCCATACAACAATAGTTTAGTTATATATTATAGACTTATAGAAAGAGACCTTCTAAAAATGTTAATGTTTTGCTGGCATGTGAAACCTTAAATTAGAGTGAATAAATGGAGACTCAGCACACCACTTCTGAAAGGTTGCTGACCCCGATCTATGTTATACACATGGTGAATAACAATTTTTTAATGTTTCATTTTGCCCGCGTTCAGACACATGTACACTCATTGCTTAGTTATCCCTTGGTTTCCCCATGATGAAATATAGGTCACCAAAACATGGTCTACATGTTTCATACATTTACTTAACTGCTTCTGGTTCTCCATGCTGACCACTACACACATGGCTTCTTCACCTAAAATTCAATCTTTTAAACTTTTCCCACTGGAGAGACTTACTCTTGTGAGTCTGACTCTGCATCTCATCATAACCTGATGGGAAGCCTTCTTTCTCATCCTTATCTCTTCTGTATATATCCTATGAAATAGAAAAGACTCTTTTTATTGCTGCGAAGTAGTCTTTTTAATGCTTCCCACACTTTTCAGTGGAAAACCAGTGAAATGAGAAACAAGGTGCAACCCAAAAGTGATATTAGGAATCAAATTCATGGAGGCTGCATAGATCAAGAAACTGCCAATAGGATATGAAACTTTTAATATCTAGGCCATGCTTGCTTCTACATCCAAGTCAATAGTAACAAGCCCAGATCAACAAAGATACTTTGGCACTGCAACACTGAGAATCACAGCACCTAGAAAATCA
Source organism: Gopherus evgoodei (assembly GCF_007399415.2). NCBI lineage: Eukaryota > Metazoa > Chordata > Testudines > Testudinidae > Gopherus > Gopherus evgoodei. The sequence goes on from NC_044323.1 coordinate 90,174,422, forward strand.
CAGGAACAACACTGATCTACTAAGGCAGTGTTCCCCAAACTTGGGATGCTGTTTGTGTAGGGAAAGCCCCTGACAGGCGGGGCCGGTTTGTTTATCTGCCACGTCCGCAGGTCCAGTTGACTGTGGCTCCCATGGGCCGTGGTTTGCTGCTGCAGGCCAATGGGAGCCGCTGGAAGCGGCATGGGCCCAGAGATGTACTGGCCACTGCTTCCCACAGCTCCCATTGGCCCAGAGCAGTGAACCATGGCTCGTGGGAGCCGCGATCGGCTGGACCTGCAGACGCGGCAGGTAAACAAACCGGTCCGGCCTGCCAGGGGCTTTCGCTACACAAACGGCATCCGAAGTTTGGGAAACACTGCGCTAAGGCACTTAAGCTTCCTATACAATGGATGGGGAGCGATGGATGCCTTAAACTGATCTACAAAAGCTAGCACGCTAAGTGGGGAGCCACCTAAACCAGAGGTGTTGACGAGATGGGTGTGTGCTAAGTCCATCCCCTCTCTTGAAGATAGGAGCCAAAGTCTGGGCTTCAGGGAGGCACCACTTGGAGGTGGCTTAAGAGTGAAAGATGTTTCTTGTGGAAATGAGTTACGAGCCTGCCTCACTCCACAAAACAGCCAGAGGAGGAAGGTTTCAGAGTCAATCTCTGTCAAGGGTCCAGAGAGAGAGACTCTGTAGTCCAGTAGTTTAGGGCATCCACCTGGGAGGTTGGAGGCCTCCCACGTTTTTCTGCTGGCTGATTTGGGGGTGGGGGAGAGGAAACTGAATCTGGATCTTTCACATCTCAGGCAAGTGTGCTAACTACAAGGTAGGCACCAATGGTAGCATTACAGCCATCTCCTTCTGTGGCTAGGTTTTTGTTTTTGTTTTCCTTTGAAATGAGACCTGATCTGGTAGACCTCTGAGCACTCCTACCAGAATGGGCCCCACACTTGACATAAACACTTGTCTTCCCCTGGTTCATGAATCTTTTTCTGGGGTTCAGGTAGGAGATAGTACCCTCAACCCTAGAAGGAGACAGCAATGTTCATGCCCAGAGGCAGAAACATAGATGTCTAGAGAATATTTACTTTGAAAATGTAGGCACTAGGTCAGTTTAGGTGCCTACAAGATTCAGCTGAAACTTTGTGGCTCGCAGTGGAGCCAAAAGTGAGGCTTGGACTTCTAAACCTGACACTCGTGCTTTAGCACCTTTGTGAATCTCCACCTTAGTCACTACCATCTGATGGTTGTCCACTGGTATGAAATAAACTGGAGGTCTCACCTAGTGCCTAATGGAAAGGCGTTCACATGAACTGCTGCCAAATTTGGCAGTAACTGGCACCCTTGCTAGCAGCCTCAGCAGAGAGACCAGATGGGCTAGAAAACTGAACTATTATCCCGAGACATGGTCCCTAGAGCAGGACTGAGGAATAATGGTCGTCTGAGGAGAAGATCACCCTTCTGTGGCTCAGGGTCTACCTGCTTTGTGGCTAAATAGAGGAGTTCAGAGCTGATACCTTTCATGAGCACTAAATACACAGATTTAAAAGACAACATGCAAGAGGAATGAAACAAAAAGCAGGTGGCATTGCTAAACCTGAGTCTATCAAGCTTCCCATTTAACAGGTTTTCTAAGTATTAATTAGATATAGTTTTAAAAATTAATCCTATTGAAATCCTTGGGTGGTTGAAGGGGGTATCCAGGAAAAGAGGGGGTGGGCCAAATGCCACTATGTTCCAGCTGCTGGAACTGTCTTTTGAGGTCATAGGCAACTGGGCACAAATTAGCTCATCGCTTAGCAAGCAAATTAACTTTGCCAGGGGCTGATCTGTTCAGCCTCTGGATCAGTGGACCATAAAGAGGGTGTAATGCTACCTTTGTCCTTAGCTCCTTGATTCGATGCTGAGCGTGTGTGGCCAACCCAGAGTATAGTTACTGTTCAGAAGTTAACAGAGCTGACCATGAAATCACTCAAAAGCTTAGTGGGTCTTCACAGGAAAATGCATAAGTGCTGGAACTAGGGATGCTGCAGCATCCCCTGGCTTGAAGTGGTTTCCATAATATCCAGAGTTTACAGTTTGGTTCAATGGGCTCTCAGCACCCCCACTGTAAAAATTGTTCCTGCACCTGTGGGAAAGAGCAACAGTTCAGATATGTGTCGGGATTTTTCCAAACCTTTTAAGGTGTCATCAAAGATTCCTCCCTTCAGTCCTTTTTGGATTCCCATATAGCCACCAGGAGCTTTCTTCTTCATTCCCATTTTCTTTCTCCCCAAATCTCTCTGTTGCCCTTATAACCAAATCAGGAAACTCCAGCTTCAAAAACATCTGAAGCACAGTCCTTTGAAATAACAGGGTTGTTTAAGTGTATGATCACATGAACTTGGGGACATGCAAATAAATGTATGCAGTTGTTTCTTGAATCTGTAGGACTGTTTAAACAGTGTTTTGTATGGATGTAACTAGATCAATTTAGAAATAGATACATTGATGCAAAGACTGCATGGACAACCTTTGGCTTTCATGGTTAAATTAGCATCATCCATGTCTTTCTTTTTTCTTTAACAAAGAAAATTACACTAATAGATATTGTTTCCGTTTAAAAAGCTGATACGTAGCTAGTGACATGGGCTAGGAGGCTGAATTTCCTCCTCTCTCCCCCACATGCTCACACTGATCAGCTCTGAGCAACTGTCCACCTATTACCAAGTACTCCAGGGCTTGGCTTATTGTCATCAGCTAAGTCAATGTATTTTGCTTCCCATTTAATTCTATACAGGCAGTCAAATTATAGTGTTACTGTATTTTTTTTATTTTTTTTTATTTTTTTACTAGATACTTAGGTCCTTATTCCTGTTTCAGTTAGTTCTTATTTCAAAAGGCAAAATACCTGTTGACTTCAACGAGCTTTGCTTGATTAAAGTGTGACTAGAAACTGGGTAAGGTCTTCAGGTTTTAGCCCAGTGTAAATTTCATATTCACATGAATTATTGGAAGTACACGCATCTATTTCCTTTCATAAATGTCCACTTTATTTCAGTTATTCATGTCCCTCACTCTTTTCACTGCCTTTTGTGTGATGGGAATCCTTCCAAGACCTACTCCTCGGATGTCAACATGTGTAGTCACTTTGTGCATTGATGTAGGTTGCCAGGTCACAGAGATGAATTCAGACATGAGAGCCAAATGACTTTGTGGAAATTAAAATGGAATCTGGGGGCTTCTATGAATCCTAGTTCTGTTCCATCTCATTAGTTTTCCTTGGATCTTATCTGTCTGACCAGAAGGGGTTTGGGACCTATTTGGTTAGTTCAAAAGCAGTATTTGAGGATGTATCAATCTTGCATCACTCTCTGTAATTGTTTTATTGATTCCATTTACTTTAACAAGACTCAAGCTCGTTGTTGTTGTTGTTGTTTCTTCTACTTAGGTTACAGGAAAGAGGCTTGTGCACTGTAATTAACTGGCTTTATTGCATTTACCACTTTGCCAACAAAAGAAGTCTATTCATATTTGATTTGTGACATTCAGGTTTATATTTATGTTGACATACTAATTGCTGAAATCTCTCATTTAACTTAACATCTTGGCTGTGCATCCTAAAAAGCAAACGTTTTCATAGCTATAAGCTGCACTCAATTGTAAAACATGTTTATCTTCATGTTCTGTCATGTTGTTTTCCTCCTTAATGGTTTACCCTTAAATTTGTTCCATATGCTTTGATTATTTTGACTTGGCTCAAGCTTAAATATCTGTATCTTAGCACTGCTGTTTCTTCGATTCCATCAGTAGTAACCAATCTGTCTGTTACTCCAGTTCTCTAATTGTCACACTGTCTGGAGTGTTTCATGACCATGAGAGCCAACCTCAGGCAGACTGTCAAAAAACCAGGGCAGACAACAATTGGTGGTGTGTTCTATAACTAGATTTCACCAATTCAGTAACAAATGTGAACTCCTGGATCACTAACAGTTTTACCATGGAGTCTCAGACTGGAGTTTCCAAGGGGACTATCTTGCCACCCAAGCAAGCTGACCTTAGTAATAAATGGTCACTTACACCAAAGATCACAAAATATTCAGGTTGTGCCCAGTCTCAAGAGACCAGTCACTCACCCGACGTCCATTTGTACCTTAGATCTCACACCAAGGACAACACATGTAGCCAATCCTGCAATAAACTAAGGAAAAAGAAATGAGTTATAGATTAAAGCAAGCAAACATTTATCATACACAAATGAGTTTATCTGTGATTCAAAAGGTGCTAGAGTTGCTGTAATCTGTCAGTTCAAAATGTCTTTCAGGGCTAACCCAGGGGATCTCTTTGCTTATGTAGAGGAATCTTTGCCCTTCAGAGTATAGACAGCACAAAAAAGATTCATGGCAGGTCTACATTATAGATGCAGCATTGGCGCAGCTGCACCACTTCTGATGAAGACGCTCTAAGCGGACAGGAGAGAGCTCCCCTGTTGACTTAGCAGCTCCACCTCTGTGAGTGGTGGTAGATATGTCAGAGGAGAAGCTGTCCCACTGACATTGTGCTGTTGTTAGGGGAGTACATGGGGAGTTTGGGTCGGTATAAAAATCCACACCCCTAAGTGACGTAATTATACCAAAATAAGTGTGTAGTGTAGACCTGGCCTCAGTTTTTTCTTGTCAGGGATTTTTATCCCCTCCTCTTCAGAGTCCAAACTGATGAGTTCATTTGTATGTCCCTTCTTCCTGAAGGGATCTAGGAATGAAATCAACAGGGCCTCCCTCCTCTGATGCTCCACTGGCCTTCAATGGGCCATCTTGTACACAGGGTGATCCCTTTACCTTAATTAATAATTCTTTTCCTGTTTGACTGAAACAATTATAAAGGTTTACAGAACAAACACTCATAACTTTACACCATGAGCTAGAGAGGTTATAAGCAAGATCAATACATGAAGCTCCCTACAAGCATTTTATAAAGTCTAGACACATTGTCAACTTAACATCTAATATCTGTTTTTATAATGGTAACACAACTGGCTTCCAACTATGCATGAGCTGGCACTGGTTTCCAGTCTTGGCATGAGCTGGCACCTGGAATGTCAGCATCAGTTGTTTCTTGGATTCCATTAGTAGTAACCAATCTGTTTGATCACTCACTCCAATTCCCTGCGCCGAGTGTAGAATTGCCCTCTATAATGTATTTCTAGTGCTTCATCTAGTTTAAACATTTATTTTGGATTGCAAGTGGTCAGCTTTACATGTGCAAATACTTGTGTAATATTACACTTCAAGCACTACCCCCTGTACAAGGAAGGAGATGAGAGCTTTGATCACTTGCAGGTGTAAATGGTAGTGCTTGAAAAGCAGGCGTGCATAGGTTTGCACAACCAAAGCTGCATGTGCAAAATAGAGACTAAGATGAGGATCCTTTGAAAATTAGTCCTAAAATGTTAAGCTGTAGGTCTTCCAGCACATCCCTGGTCCCCACACTGAGCAGCCTGCAGCTGAGGGGCAAGATAATACACTATACAATAGCTACAAGAACGGAGAATCGTGGCTCTAATCTGTGAGGACCAATGTAAGAAGGATTCTGGAAATGAGAACTAATGACGGGAAGGCACTGGGGTAGGTGTCTGAGGTGTAAGGACGGTATGTAGGGTTAGTTGAAAATCTTCAGCTGAAATGATTTTCCACAGAAAATGTCTATGTAAACTGAAACAGCTCAAAAAAAGAAAATCTCCTTCAATTTTCTTTTAGAATTGTTGGGTTTTTTGTCAGTGAATCTTTGTTTCCTGCAACTGAATTTTGGTTCAGACTTTATTTTTTTGGCTGGTGGGAGAGGAGGAACAAAAAAAATCCTGAAAAATGCTGACTGAAAATTAAGAGTTTATTTTGATGAGATCTTCTTTCCCTCCCCCCGCCCCCACCAGCTTCAGTGATATGGAAATAAGGTACAAAGCCAAAAGTGGGGGAAGAGAGAGTGAATACAACTGAAATACCTCTATAGCCCTAAATATTTTTGTACCTCCTTGGCATTTACCCCCTTTGAAATACTTGTAGATTATGTCACCATTAGTCATCATTTAACCAAGGAGTACTTTTAGTTAATTATTCCTTCACAAGCCAGCCTCTCCAGTCCCTTAACCACTTTTATTTTTTCTCTTAGAACTCCCTCCAAATTATCTACATCTCTCCAGAAATGGTCCCCTCAGAAAAGTATTCCATATTCCAGGTGATCTCCCTCCAGAGCCATATACCAGAGAGAATTATTTTAACCTCTCTCCTTTATCAAGATCCAATTCTCTCTTCTCTGCACCTTGTGCAGTTATTTGTACCAGTGCAAATGATAATGGTAACTTGGTTTTAAACCAGCAAAAAGTAGGTGTCTGACCACTCAAGCTGCAAGGTAATGAGGGAGAATCAGGATGACTGTCTCTTTTCCAGGCTGTCATGTTGCAAGCCTTAGTGGTGGTGGCTACAGTGAATCTTTATGGGCCAGATCCTCAGCTGGTGCAAGTCATCATAGCCCCAGTGAAGTGAGCTTTGACTTCAATGAAGCAATGCCAATTTACAGCAGCTGAGTAATGTAGTTTTTAGTTGGAAAACAGTTTTAAAGGGGACAAATACCTCTCTGTTAGAGGGCCAGGGAACAGCCAGCTCTGTCTGGAGAGAAGTCCAGCAGGTAGGTGCTAGGAATCGCCTAACCCAGCTGTACAGCATCTAGTGACTGAGTCTGAGTCTCAGCCTGGGGATATAAATGAGGGCCTCAGCTCCATGCGGGAGACTGGGACCAGGAAATAGAAGAGTAAGCACCCCGGAGGCCACCTCAGAAGACTACAAGAGGGTAAGCAAGCTCTGTGGACCCCCCTTCACCCCCACCAGGCTTTGGAAGGTCCAGACTCTATAGCTCTCAGGGGGCCCACAATCTCAGTTGAGAACAGGATGGTTGCTTTTTGTTTATGTGCCAAATAAAGGGCTATATAGGGAATGGGCAGTGTTTATTGTTTGTTCCAGGCTGTTGCTTGGGTTCACCCTGTCTACAGCAAGACATAACTTGCTCAGTCAACTCCCCCTTCCCCTCACTGTTTGGACCAAATGTGTTTTTGCTGAACTTCACATCACGTTTCATGCAAATAGTAATTCCAAAGCAGTTTTGTTGTAGATCATAAAATACTCATAGATCGAATCCTCTCTAGGCTTGATTAAAATCACTACCTGAGCAACTGGATGTAATTCGTGCTAGGGAGGCAAGATGTGGACCATTTAAAAGAGTGACACATCCTGTGGGAGACGAAAGGCCTTGCAGACTTCACTGCAACTATGCCATTGAACTAGTCTTAAAGACTGACCAAACTAACTGAGTTGCTGAATTTGTGGGGTTGGATTTATATCTCAAAATTGTTTTATTGAATCTATTTCCCAGTGCCACAATACTGATTATTTTCTTCTCCACTGATAATAGCATACAGAGCTCTTCAGATTTACTTGTGCTATTCAGTTTAATCCTAAAATCCCTGCTTGTCACTCTGATAGTCCAGTGCAAGAAACAAAGTCAGGAAACTTCTGATATATGGAGATGACCTTCATGTAAATTGTCAAAATCCCCACTAAATCTATATCTAAAGACCTGGATTTAGTTATTAAAATTTGGCAGTTTCTCAAACTGGTCTAAATCGGTTTACCAAATGGTGCCCCTCCGATCTCTACAACGACTGAAATATCAGTTGGAGAATTAAGTACATATTCCACCTGAGGATATACAATGAACTCCAGACTGTGGAATAGAACATATAAAAGGCATGATAACTATGATGATTAACTCTGAACCTCCACACTGTGGGGACACAGTAAGAGCAATCAAGATTATTAGGGTTTCATAATTAAATGATATACTTGAAATGTCACCGATGCATATACCAGCAATGTATTTTAAGCAATTAGAAAAAATTTATGTTCAGCATGTTGTGGACCATAAGAAGGCCAGAAGTTTATATTTTGAAAAGCTATGCTATCATATGGTTTTAAAATGTATGTAACCTAAACAATACCAAATGTCCTTTAATCCTAGAAAATTTGCCATTTATTCTGCCCTTTATGTTCTGGAAAGGCACAGGAGAAAGGGAGATCAGAATGGTATTAACTACAGGTATTTGGAACCATCCTGCAGGGGTATTACAGGGTAGTTCATATTGACCTTCGGGGAATATGTTATGGATGAAATCATGGAAGTATGGTTTTTCAGCACTGGGCTGTAAATGGGAAATTAATGGAGTTCACTGGCATAAAACTAGTACAACAGGATGAAGAATTGGACCCATATAGATGAAAGGTGGAAGCTGGTTAAATTGCGAGTCTAAACAATCTCAGAAATCATGAATAAAATCACTTTTTTGGTGGAATGTTAATGTTTAAAAGGGCTTGTGATACTGGCATATCAGGTCCCAGCTCATGCTAGAGTTTCCATGCCTTAGTTGAATATTGATTCTGTCTATGTATTTGTCAGTCTGGCTCACCTGGATATTAATGTTATTAAAATAGAATTATAAGAATCTGTTCAGTGTTTAGACTCTATTGAATGCTTTTGAGTTGCTGGATGCATTTATCTCACTTATAACACTGGTATCCCATATTGTAAAGTAATACTTGAGCATTCACATTGTAAGCCTCAGCCTGTGTAAATCAACAGACAGAAGAGAGACACTAACTAGTGTGAAATGCTGGCCTCCAAAAGAAGGTGTTATGTGCTGCCTGACAAGGAAAGTCCATTGGCACTAGATTGGAACACTAAAGAAGACAAAAGACGTTGGCCAGGTCTACACTATAAACTTAGCTTGGCGTAACTGTCGCTCAGGGGTGTGAAAAATCCAGACCCCTGAGTGATGCCGTTATACTGACCTAACCCCTGCATGTAAACCGGGGGGCTTCTCCCATTGACATAGCTACCATCTCTTGGGAAGGTGGATTAACTATGCCTATGGGAGAAGCTCTCCTATTGGCATAGCAGGGACTTCACTTAAAATGCAACTGTAGCGCTTCAGTGTAGACCTACCCTTAGTTGTTTACTCTCTCTTCCCTGACCTGCCCCCTGAAGATGAGTCTTGCAAGTGAATTCCTTCCATCAGCTGAGTTTGCAGCTCAAAGAATTGGGGATGGGAATAAAAACTCCTAACAAGGAGGAACTCTTTTTGTTGCCTGGACTCTAGGAGCAAGCTTTCTAGGCATAAGTAAGGGAACTCCAGCTGTTAGCCTGGGTTAGCCCTAAAGGACACAGAAGCTTCTATAATAAGCAAAATCCATATGAAGAATTGGACCCATTTGTATGATGATTTAAAAAATTTACAATCTTAAATTTCAAAAGGTAACTCATTTGTGTGTGTTTACTTGTTTTAACCTCAGAAATAGCTCTTGTTTTCATTTTCCCATTTAAAATATAGGTTTTTTATTTTAAAAATAGGCTCAGCTGGAAGTGTTGTCTTTTTGGTGTGAGATCTAAAGTTCAGTTGATCTGGGTCCTGGAGTAAGTGATGAAACCACTGGGACTGAGAGTAACCTGAATATTACTGTGATACATGTTGTAAGGGAGTGACTCTCAACCAGAAGTACGCAGAGGTCTTCCAAGGGGTACATAAACACATCTAGATATGTTCCTAGTTTTACAACAGGCTACATAAAAAGCACCAGCGAAGTCAGTACAAACTAAAATTTCATACAATGAATTGTTTATACTGTTCTCTATTATACACTGAACTGTAAGTACAATATTTATTAAGGCTGTTGATTGATTGTGGTTAACTTGTGTGATTAATTCAATTAATCACTTGACAGCCCTAATATTTATATTCCAATTGACTTATTTTATAATTAAGATAAAATGAGAAAGTAAGGAATTTTTCAGTAAGTGTGCTGTGATATTTTTATGAGGTGAAACTTGGGGTACGCAAGACAAACCAGACTCCTAAAAGGGATACAGTAATCCAGAAAGATGGCTTCTGACACCAGTGGTTCTCAGCCTATCGGAAAGATAAGCTCAAAATAAGCAAGAGAGATCAGAGTACTTAAGGAAACTCCAGTTTAAGGCTCTTGCAGTGCCTCAGATGTTTGCACTTGATTGGTTGGTGAAATCTAATGATAGAATTCACGATCAGCTTGGGGTTTGTGCCTTGAAGTTTAACAGTCTGCCCTGAGGTTGGTACCTGTGCTCTTGAGTCACTGTAGGACAGCTTGACAGGGCCCTGTTAGAAGAACCCCCTTTAGTTTCCAGCAGCCATATCATGTCAATAGACTTTTTTTTTCTTTTTCTCTTAATGCTCCATAGCTTGTCTTCTGGACATTCACTTAGATTCTCTTGGATCTAAGAACCTTCCAGAAATGCCTACTTCACACCTCCACCCTCACACATATACTGTTGTTGTTTGATGATGATGATGATGATTGACGATGATATTGCAGAGGAGCTTCTCATCCTCAAGAGAAACATGGGAAGGAACTCCAAGAAACAAATGTGGCAGGTTAAGCAGGTTTTTTCTCACCTTTTTTTAAGATCTTCTTTCTCTGAAGAGAGCAATCAGGCTCCATGCTCCCAGTTGACAACCCCAAAGGGACACTGCTCAGCCCTAATATTTGGGGAACAAAACTAAAGAGGTGGGTAGAGCATTGATCAAGAAAAAAATCATTAAAAAATTATACCACCTGCTGAAGTACAACAGATAGTGTCAAAACAACTCCTTAATATTGAATCCTATGCCTATTACTCTAGAATACTGAGGAAAAACAAATTAGTCATATTGGAGAGAAGAAAACACCCAGTTGGAGGGTTTTTAATTCATTCAAATGGTGTCTCCTCCGTATACATACATGGTATGTTTCTGTTTACTGCTATTTTAATTTCCTGTTTACCACCCTTCCAGTTATAAATGCAGCACTTCTCTTCGATCATGTCATATAAATCTCAATATTCTTTTTTTCTGTAAGTGCCTGGTTCTTAATCATACAGGCTCCTCTTCTGCCTCTGTTGCTGAAGCTGTCTAGAGAAGAACACTGTGAATTGGTTTGGTTTTTTTTTACACCCTCTCTTTTCCCCATATATCAGAACACATAGAGGTATTTGGTCTGGTAAATTAGATTCTGGCTTTTAAAGACTGCTTTGCCTACATGTGGTTTATGAGGAAGAAATCACTCCATGTCACAAGTGTTTACACTGCCAAATTACTATAAGCTTTCTGTGATGGGATCCCTGGGTGCAGCCTGGGATCACTATACCCTCTTAACTCTCCAGCCTGAACAGTCTCTCACAATGCTTTGCTCATGACAAGCAGCAACCCCTCCTCCTTCCCCCGCACTGTTAGCGCTCAGTACAACTGCATGTGGAGTCGCACACCTGGCTAGATTGCATGAATGCTCCCAGAGGCACTCATGAATCACACAGAGAAAGCCGCCAGTTGAATCCCCCCAGCCTTGCATCTCAGGACTATACCATCTTGCACTTCATCAATGGAAAGTGGATATACACTATCCTTTGTAAACCTGAGCAGACTTACCAACCCCTTCAGGCAAACTCACTGGTAAAGATAAACAGGTAAACCAACTTATCTTTACCAGTGAACCAATTAATAAACTTGCACTGCTCGTCTTGAGTTGGTTACCAAAAGAAAAGAAAATATAAACATGCAGTCTAAACACTCAACCCTTTTAGACTAGGCAACATCTAGATTAATCAAGTTTTCTCACCTCATTGGATATTGCAGTTCCTTGGAAACTAGTTTCACCCTTGAAACCTGGGCCAGTCTCCTCTGTTGGAGTCTTCAGTCTTCTGAGTTGCTTTGTTGCTTGCAGTATAGGTGCGGGGAGGAGAATAGGCCAAGCATGGGGCCGCTGTGTTCTGTTTTAGGCCCTTTGTCTATGTGCTTAGAGAACACAAGTCTAGGCATATCTGGCGGGTACTGCTGAGTTCCCAGGGAAGGTTGAGCAATTCCAGGAATTGAAATGGGGGGGAGGGTAAATTTTTTTTTGGGGGGAGGGATAAGGGCCAATGAGGGGTGAGACTGTGAGGGTGAAGGTAGGCTGTGTGGCACCGTAGTAAAAACTTAAAAATGTTTTATAACCATTTTATTAGATTTAACTCATGTTTTAAAATCATCATACAAATTAATGTTGGCTACTCAAGCCTTCCATGAAGCACTACATCTACATCCTTCTTGGTTTCTTGTTATAATTTTGCACAACTCTGTGAATGAACTTCTTGAATGCAATGTGTTCAGCTTTGGTGGCTTCTTGTGTGTATGGTACTTCCATTCCTTCAGTTGATATACTCATTAGTTCATTCACATGATCAGGCAGAAGGCAAGGTTTTCAGAACACAAAATTCTATTCAATGATGAAAAAGAACACTCAACTGTAGTTGTTGTGACTGGGAGTAGCAAGAGATAAATTCCTACTTCTTTCATCCCAGGAAACCTAGCACAAAGGTTGGGTCGAGCCACTAGTGGTGATAAAGAAGTTGAAGTCAAATCTTCATTCATTCATCATCTGTGTTCAAATTCTGTTTTATCCTGAGCACACGGCAGCCCCATTTCTGGTAGTGCCTCACTCCACTCAACTGTCGGTGTTTTATAGGACAGGGATCTGTAAAAGTTATGTAGAGGTTGAGTAGAATCTAAAAGTTGCTGTTGTAGATCTTTAAGAATCAAGTCTGTACTTTTTCAGTTGTCTTAACAAACACTTCTTGTCCTCTTCACTTAAGGATTCAATATAAATGTCTTCAGTAATCAACTTCTGGACTGAAGTCTTTGCTTCTTTCGGTACTTTTTCCATGGATAGCTCTCTGATCCAAATGTAACTTCTATTGCTCAACAGAGATCTACTATGGTTGTAGCAAATGCCTGGATGGCATTGTTTAATGACCCAAGTGGTTTCAATAGTAGATTTACAAGAGACATAATGACACTAGTCTTTTCTGAACATAGTAGCAAAAGTAATCCACCAGCCTCACTACTTAGATCCATCCCATCTTGGTAGATACTTTCCAAAGCCAGTAATAACAGCTGGAGTAACTTTAAGACAACAACCCAGGATTGCTCATGAGAAACCCAGAGGGTTTTCCCAGGTTGGACTAATTTGAACTTCAATCCCAGTGTATCTTCTATATTTTCCATGATATTCAGTCTTTTTGGACTCTTGTTGAAAAAATAATATAATGAAGACATTAAATTTATAGCTTTTAAAATATCTTTTTGAAGAGTCTGTAGCTCATCATAGTTCTAGTTGGAGTAGATAGCCTCTGCAGTGTGTATAGGAGAGATTAGGGTTACACTTTTCTCCTGAGCAAAGCTTGTACTCCATGTCTTCTAGAGAAGTTTGTAGCTCCATCAAATGCACAAGCAGCCATCTGTCTGGGGTCCAATTGACAAGAAACTCTTCTACGATGTGGGTTGTCACAGATGCAGCCAATGTGTCTTCTATAACTTAAACATCTAGAAATGCATCTACAGGCCTACCACTGACATAAGATAATGTACACAGTGACTTGATGCCCATTTGTATCGGTTCATTCATCAGCCATGTATGCAAATGTTTTGAATGTGGTGAGAGAGTTCTTCACTTTTTCAACCGTTGAGTCTTTCACTGTTGCACCATATGCTTCTAACCAGTCAGCTGAGTTTCTTGAAGAAAGATAATGAGCATTTGTCTTGTTCAGAACCACTGTTCAACTTCTTGATGAACAAGTGACAATGAACTCAACATTGACCTCCAGTTTGTAGTGTGTGGTATCTCTTGCTTAAATAGAAAGTATGATGCCATAGCTATATGTGTGCGTGTGAACTGTGGTGTGTCTCCAGCATTCTTAACAGCCTCATTAACACTCACCAGTGTTGTCCTTGGTCAGCAGAGACTCAGAGTTCAGAGGTGCTTTTACATGAGTTCACCTCCCAGGTGGGGGCAAGAAGGCACCTTGCTTGTTCCTTCACCTGCTCACTGTTTGCTCTGGCCACTATTGTTCATTGTGCCGCCGTTAACTCCATCAATCTGTTGCCAATGGCCCTGCACTGTCACCTTCTGCTGCCACTTGCCACTGTGACCTCTGCAAGTTGGTCTCTTGAGGTTCCACCAGCTCTCAGTGATTTCAGGTCTCAGTGGGGGAACCCCACTGCTAATAGAGACTGAGCCGTCTCTTCCACAGCAAAACTGTCCCACAGCAGTTCTAAGTGCTAAGACCTGATTACACTGGTCTACAATTTTTGAGAAGTCATCTGCTTCAGAGATAAAATGTGATATTTATTATGTATTTTGATGTGCTGAATTCAAATATGACAATTAAAACAACTGATTGGCTACTGTTTCTAAGATATTTAAGTTTTTACATTTTATGTCTATGTATATTGTGTAGATAGAGTTTTAATCATAAATTGTAAACCTAGGTCTTTTCATGTGTTTATGGTTGCTTTACATGATAATATTTCACCTGTCCTGTTTATGTAACACTTTAAAAATCAGCAAAAGGGTTCTATAAATAAAATTTATTAGGAAACAAAAGGCAAAAAACTATTCTGTACATAGTTTAGTCCTATTCAGTGTCTACTCGGCGCTTCTTGGCTTCTCTCTTGTATTCATTAAATGGAGCATCTCTTGTCACTGTCCAGCAGTAGTCTGCAAGCATTGATGGGCTCCATTTGCCCTGATAGCCTGCCAGGAGATTCCACTGCTGTAGTCTGGAGCCTAACAGCTCTGCCTTACTCTTGGATAGTTCCAAATCCCTGACAAGGTCATTCAGTTCACCTTGTGTTATGAGGTGTGGTTCAGAGGAGGAGGATGGGAGAAAATGTGGGTCCTGTGACATTGATGTTCAGGATCAGAAGTTTCATCCTCTTCCTCTTCCTCGTCTGACTCAAGTGAGAGTGATTCTGGTGCATCAGGAACCGGCAGTCCTTCTCCGTGGGGTACTGGGCGTATAGCTGATGGAATGTTTGGATAATGCACAGTCCACTTTTTCTTCTTTGACATACCTTTTCCAACTGGAGCCACCATGCAGAAGTAACAATTGCTGGTATGATCTGTTGGCTCTCTCCAAATCATTGGCACTTCAAAAGGCATAGATTTCCTTTTCCTGTTCAACCACTGGCCAAGATTTGTTGCACAAGTGTTGCAGCATATGTGTGGGGCCCACCTCTTGTCCTGATCTCTAATTTTGCAGCCAAAATAAAGGTGATAGGCTTTCTTAACCATAGGGGTTATACTGCGCTTTTGTGATGCAAAAGTCATTTCACCACAAACATAGCAGAAGTTATCTGCACTGTTCACACAAGTACAAGGCATCTCTGCTCACTTTGGCTACACAGAAATGTGTCCCTTTGCAAAATCAAACACTGACAAATAAGAGAGCACGACACTGTATGATTTCTAGAGCTGATATAGGGCAATTTGTTCAGCAGAGTGATGTAAGCTTTGTTATGATTGCATCATCCATGACTTCTAGGAATAACATGATGCAATTCATATAATGTATGACGCAATACCAGCTTCATATTGCATCATTCAGTGTTTTGCCTAAAAAGGAAGTACTGTCCAAATCCAGTCATAGATTTATTCATAGATCCAGTTAAAGATGTATTTTAGTCATTTCTGGTTTAAATTGAGATCCCTTCCCTTTATAACTCACTTATCTTCGGCCATTCCCAAGTCAAGGGTCGTATATACTGACCCAATAGCATATCTTGAAAACTAGAGCCAATCAACAATTTTAAGCATCATTTTTGTTCTCAGTGACCCAGAATTAGTAAAGTTGGACTACATTTATTTCAGAAGCATTTTGGCTGTAGAGCAGTGTTATTAGTGATTTCAGCTGTAGTGGTCACTTAACAAAACAAAAGACTATCTATGGAGCCTAATCAGTTCTGGCTTTAAACAGCGGAGAGGGGCAGGTCAAAACACCTGTCCCCACCCTCTCTCTTGATGCCCTCAATCAGCACAGTCTAAGTACAGTTTTGCTGCCCTTTACTCATACAATAAGAATAACATTTAATCCCACCCATGCATTCAAGTGATTTGTAACCCAACCCCAGCCAAAATCTATCACTTGGGCAACACAGCTGTGTTTTCTGGATACCTAAGTAGATTAGGTGTGTATGTAAATAGATTCTGGTCCTGAAGCCTTTCTGACCAGCTCATCACTAGCTGTCAGGGAGAGCTCATTTAGACTTTGCTTACAAATCATAATTTGAAATTAGTAGGTTGGCCAACAATCACCGAAATGAGTGCACTGACGTTGTCATCAAAAAACAGCTGTATAAGGAAGCTAGTCTATGTTCATACTTTTCAAATCTATAATACTTTTTCAGATACATGTATTTTATCATACATGTTATAAGCTTTTAAGGTATTTCTATTTCAATTCAAATTTCCAAACAATCACTAAATTGGCAAAACTGCATGTAAGAAGTTCACAAAACTGGGAGGGGTTTTGGGGAAATTCGGGGGGTGAGGTAGTGTAGGGAAATCCCTGATGCAGTTTCCCCTGCTTGGCCTCTTGCAGGTGAGATATTGAATTGTACCTTCCTTGCTGGATAATGGCTGACAGTTGTTTGATATCTGCCTGGGCACTGGTTGCTTTCCTTGCTGTTGTCTGTTGGGAGCTAATATCTGGCTGATTTCCCCAACTTACAGCATGTTTTAGTGACAACCATACAACACAATTCTCATAACATCATATGCATTAATGATATACATATTTAGACAGAACAGTAACTTTCACCTAATCATAACCTTTCCCCCTGATACCTTACATGGCATGCTTTAAATGCAAGATCACAATTATATATAAATGAGGAATATGGGGGCTATAGGGTGCTCCCCTGAGGCATAGAATGTCAGTTTCATGTAAGTAGAGAGGATCTATATGCAGGTTTTCTGTCATACTTGTAAGAGATACAGTGAGGGTGTGGGAAAATTTCAAGTGCAGTGTCCTTTTTAGATTCTTATGCCTGTTAGCCTGTGTTTGGTAAAGTGATTAATCATAGAACCATAGGGTTAGAAAGAACCACAAGGATCATCTAGTCTAAATCCCAGCAGGATTTGTTGTGGCTGAACCATCCAAGAGACCTCTATCCAACCTCCTTTTGAAAACCCACAGAGAAGGAGCTTCCACAACCTCCCAAGGCAGTCTTTTCCATTGTCCTACTGTTCTTACAGTATATACTGTGGTGGGAAGATGGATACAAAACAAATGTTTTGCGGCCTCCGCTGGCAGTCTTGATGGAAGAATTCAGTTCTATGTTTCTTGATCAGGAGCTTAAAATAAAAGTCCTGGGCTTTGTGGAAACTTTTTGTTTGTTTTTATTATAACATTTCCAGACCTAAAAGTGGGTCTGGAAATGCTGATAGCCTGCATCTGTGTGTACAGTTACCACAAGTGTTACTATCATGCAGTGCCACTGCTAATGTTGATATGCCTGTCTGTTTATGTAGAGTATAATAATCCTGTCTTTAGAAGCATGTTTAAAATACTGTAAAATTGAGTCTTGTAGAGACACTATTGCAAACTGGATTCTTCAGAGCAGCACACAGAAAGCCATTTGCTTGGCATAGCAACAAGCTGTATTGGTCCTACAAAAACCAGGTATAATCTATTTTGACTGCTAGCAGCTGGTGCCTTATCTAGTAACTATTTGTCATAACCTAGTCCCAGATTTGGACCTTAGCATCCAAAATATGGGGGTTAGCATGAAAACCTCCAAGCTTAGTTACCAGCTTGGACCTGGTAAAGCTGCCACCACCCAAAAAATTAGAGTGTTTTGGAGCACTCTGGTCCCCCCAAAAACCTTCCCTGGGGACCCCAAGACCCAAATCCCTTGAGTCTCACAACAAAGGGAAATAAACCATTTCCCTTCCCCCCTCCAGGTGTTTCCTCCCTGGGTTCCTGGAGAGATACACAGAAGCAAGCTCCGTGAATCTAAACAGAGGAATTCCACCCTTTCTGTTTCCAGTCCTGGAAACAGAAGTACTTCCCTCTTCATCCAGAGGGCATGCAAAGTCAGGCTAGTAAATCTAACACACACAGATTTCCCCCTGACTTCTTCCTCCCACCAATTCCCTGGTGAGCACAGACTCAATTCCCTGGATTTCCCCACTAAAGAAAAACACCAACAGGTCTTAAAAAGAAAGCTTTATGTAAAAAGAAAAAAAATACATAAAAATGGTCTCTCTGTATTAAGGTGACAAATACAGGGTCAATTGCTTAAAAGAAATATGAATAAACAGCCTTATTCAAAAAGAATACAATTCAAAGCACTCCAGCAACTACACACATGTAAATCCCAAAGAAGCCATATAAATCACTGTCTGATCTTTTGTACTTACAACTGGGAAACAGAAGATCAGAAAGGCAGGAAACAGAGATCCTCTCATAGCCGAGAGAGAGATAGGCACAAGACCAAGAACAAAGGACTCACACATAAACTTCCCTCCACTCAGATTTGAAAAAGTCTTGTTTCCTGATTGGTCCTCTGGTCAGGTGTTTCAGGTTACTTCTTTCCAGGTGTAAGAGACATTAACCCTTAGCTATCTGTTTATGACACGCCCCCCAAATTGCAGACAGTGGGGAAGCTCACTGGTGACAATTTACTCCTAGAACTTTAAAATAAACAGATTAATACAATACATGCACCTTTACATATACCACTAAGTATATAACTAACAGACTTGTACATTTTAAGAACACTTTTTAACTACTGGATTCTGGGAAACTTTTACATGAGAATGCATCAGCTACTTTGTTAGAAGCTCCTGAGATGTGCTGAATTTTAAAATCAAAATCTTGGAGAGCTAAACTCCAACGAAGAAGTTTCTTCTTGTTCCCCTTGGCAGTATGAAACCAATTTAGTGCAGCCTGGTCAGTTTGTAGCTGGAACCGCCGTTCCCAAACATATGGGCGTAGCTTTTCCAGAGCGTACACAATGGCATAGCATTACTTTTCACTGACTGACCAGTGACTTTCCCTCTCAGACAGTTTCTTGCTGAGAAACACGACAGGATGGAAGTTGTGATCCATTGCTTCCTGCATGAGAACCGCTCCTGTACCACGCTCAGATGCATCCGTGGTTACTAGGAATGGCTTGTCAAAGTCCGGGGCCCTGAGCACAGGGTCAGACATGAGCGTTGCCTTAAGTTGGGTAAAGGCCTTTTGACACTCATCAGTCCACTTAACTGCATTCGGCTGGGTCTTTTTGGTTAGGTCGGTCAGTGGGCAGCGATTTGGCTGTAGTGTGGTACAAATCGCCTGTAGTACCTGGCCAAGCCTAAAAAGGATTGGACCTGTTTCTTTGACTTTGGGACAGGCCACTTTCAGATAGCATCCACCTTGGCCTGTAGGGGGTTTATGGTTTCTCAACCCACCTAGTGCCCCAGGTAAGTCACTGTGTTTTGGCCTATTTGACACTTTTTGGCCTTAACAGTTAGTCCGGCCTGCCTGATGCTCTCAAAGACTTTTCCAGGTGTAGTAGGTGTTCAGGCCAGGAGTCTGAAAAAATGGCCACATCATTGAGGTAGGCAACTGCATATTCTCCCAGTCCTGCTAGTATACCATCTACCAGCCTTTGGAAGGTGGTGGGTGCATTTCAAAGCCCGAAAGGAAGGACATTAAATTCACCCCCGCATGGGTGACGAATGCTGACCTCTCCTTGGCAGGTTCATCTAGTGGTACTTGCCAGTACCCCTTGGTTAAGTCTATTGTAGAGATGAACTGGGCACGTCCCAACTTCTTCAATAGCTCATCGGTGCGTGGCATTGGATAGATGTCCGGATGAGTTACCGCATTTAGCTTACGGTAGTCCACACAAAAGCGTATTTTCCCATCTGGTTTGGGTACCAGAACCACTGGAGATGCCCATGCACTGGTAGATGAGCGGATTATACCCATCTGTAGCATGTTCTGGATCTCCTGTTCTATAGCAGCTTGGGCATGAGGAGATACCCGGTAGGGTGGGGTTCTAATGGGGTGAGCATTACCTGTGTCAATGGAGTGGTATGCCCATTCAGTCTGTCCTGGGGTGGCTGAGAACAATGGGGCGAAGCTAGTGCACAGCTCGTTGATTTGTCGCTGCTGCAGATGTTCCAGGGTGGGTGAGAGGTTTACCTCTTCCACGCCACCATCTTTTTTCCCGTCGTAGTAGACACCTTCAGGCCACTCAGCATCATTTCTCTGGACTGTAAACTGACAAAACTGTAAGTCTCTGGAATAGAAAGGCTTGAGAGAATTAACATGGTACACTCTGGGCTTTCGTGAGGAATTGGGAAATGCTGTGAGGTAGTTCACAGTTCCCAGGCGCTCTTGGACCGTGAATGGCCCTTCCCATGATGCTTCCATCTTATGGGCCTGTTGCCCCTTCAAGACCATAACCTGGTCTCCTACTTTGAAGGAACGTTCTCTGGTATGTCTGTCATACCAGGCCTTTTGCTCTTCCTGAGCATCCTCTTCTGTCCACCATGGAAAGGTGTAACAAACAGCCACAGAGAGGTCAAATAACACTAAGGTGCCGAAGTGTACTAGAGGCAGAGGGAGGCTAGGAATAATGAAGGGATGATGATTAGTGCTTTCCATCTGAATGCATACTGCTTTCCAAAAGTGGGTGACCATTATCCTCATTTTGAAGCTGGGGGTGGGGGGGAAACTGAGGCATACAGACATTAGTGACTTGTCTAGTCAGCCAGAAGCAGTCTGTGCATGGAGTTGGGGATGGCACTAGTTTTGCCTGTGGCTCTCAGACTCTTCCTGCTAGCAGGGCTGTTATAACCTATTCCCAGATTTGGACCTTAGTGTCCAAAATATGAGTGTTAGCATGAAAACCTCCAAGCTTAGTTTCCAGCTTGGACCTGGTAAAGCTGCCACCACCCAAAAAATTAGAGTGTTTTGGGGCACTCTGGTCCCCCCAAAAACCTTCCCTGGGGGCCCCAAGACCCAAATTCCTTGAGTCTCACAACAAAGGGAAATAAACCATTTCCCTTCCCCTCCTCCAGGTGTTCCCTCCCTGGGTTTCTGGAGAGATACACAGAAGCAAGCTCCATGAATCTAAACAGAGGGACTCCACCCTCTCCTATTTCCACTCCTGGAAACACAAGCACTTCCCCCTTCACCCAGAGAGTATGCAAAGTCAGGCTAGTAAATCTAACACACACAGATTTCCCCCTGACTTTTTCCTCCCACCAATTCCCTGGTGAGCACAGACTCAATTCCCTGGAGTTCCCCACTAAAGAAAAACTCCAACAGGTCTTAAAAAAAAAAGCTTTATGTAAAAAGAAAAAAAATACATAAAAATGGTCTCTCTGTATTAAGGTGACAAATACAGGGTCAATTGCTTAAAATAATATTGAATAAACAGCCTTATTCAAAAAGAATACAATTCAAAGCACTCCAGCAACTACACACATGTAAATACAAAAGAAAACAATATAAACCTTACTGCCTTATTATATTTGTACTTACAACTTGGAAACAGAAGATTAGAAAGCAAGAGACAGAAATCCTCTCATAGCCGAGAGAGAGACAGGCACAAGACCAAAGAACAAAGGACTCACACACAAACTTCCCTCCACCCAGTTTTGAAAAAGTCTTGTTTCCTGATTGGTCCTCTGGTCAGGTGTTTCAGGTTACTCCTTTCCAGGTAAAAGAACATTAACCCTTAGCTATCTGTTTATGACAAGGGCCGCACTATCTTCCCCACTCCTGTGGCTACTATTTCTTCTTTCAAAAGAGACAGTAATTATCAGCTGAATGAGGAGAACATGGTGGCAGCTCTGAGTTGAGACCTATGCAGTTTCCCAAACGTTTCCCCTTTGTGCACGCTTCAGGAGAAGATAATTTTAGAACTTAAGGCTCTGCATTTTAAAGTTTCTAATGAAGGCAAGATGTTGAGAAGTGGTGTGAGCTGTAGGAATTGGGAACTATCTCTTTGAATGGTTTGTGAGCCTGCTAGTGCCCCTCACTGTGTTCTGTGTTTTAGACCCTGCCAGAAATCAGCCAGAAATCAGCCATAGCAGCATAGGGTATATAGATAAGTCTTGCATGTTTGTGTATCGTTAGTATCCTCATTATCTGGAACCCACCTATGTCCCTATGATTTCTCTTCCAGTTATGTAAACAGAAAAAGACAATGTGGTTACTCTTTTTTTTTTCAGTGCCTGTTTGAGAACTGGGTAGAACTTTTACAACCAAACCATAACCTTAGGAAAGTATGCATGCTTTCAGATTTAGTATGAACTCTAAACCCAACAAAAACTTGCTCAAGTAAGGTTTCTGTTTTGTGAAACATAGGACATAACTTAGCTCAGTTTTGATGGACTCAGGGTTGAGTTTCTATTGAATATCTTATTTCCTTCCTTTGTGTCAGGGAGGGATTTGTGTTTTCAGGTGCAAACTATAATGTAATGGATTTTGCCCTCCCCATTAGCTGGATTGTAGGTGAGTGTGTTTTTCAAAGCTGAGGACTGGGGCATAGGAAGTGAAGCAAAAGTGTCCTTGGACGTGGTGCTCCCTATAGCTAGTTCTAGGGGAACAGACACTTCTGTGTAAGGGTTCAGAGTGCGTTACAGGACATTTAAGACTGTATGGTGTCTCACCCCCCTCATTCAGATACCCTGATGCTATCATAAAACTGCAGGTTTTAGAGGCATTTTTGATGTTAGAAGCCAGAACTCATAGGCTGTGAATGTACCCAAAACCCAAAGATGCCCTGAAATCCCTGTGACCCAGTACTGTCATATTTTCCTTCTGCTCTTTTCCATCAGCTCACTGCAAACTCTTCTACTGCCAACCAAAACAATTACTTCAAATAAACAGGGTACATGCCATGTATTTGAAATCAAGCTTCAAGTCTCTGGCCCACTTACAGATACACTCACTAGACTAGTTTTCCTCTCTTGCACTGGGGCGGTGTGTGTGTGTGTGTGGGAGCAATTAGTTATGGTTTGCAGAGAAGTAACGTTTCCTTCCATCTGTCTTTTTTTTCTCTCTTCCCTTTATCAGCTAGCAGTGGAGAGAAGTGTGGGTATGATGCCCACTTGCATCAGCTCAGTTTGAGCACTAACTGTTCTTTCACTTTTAATCAAAACCTCAACAACATGTTCTTGTCAATACAATGCCCACTCTTCTGAACCTGAGTAACGCTAGCATTTGAATCACAGGACAGATTTTACACCTGCTTGCCATTTATTTTTATTTGGCTGCCCTTTTGTAGCTGACAGGAGGAGACTGTGTAGGCAGTGACTTATAACACAAAACTTGGACAAAATTTCCCCTAAATCTATTTAATTCATAACCTTAGCATCTTTATTATTACTGAACCCTTGAAAAATGTCTGGTCATCAAATGTCTTTGCACCATGTGCAAAGGTTAGACTAAGTTGGCAAATGTGGTTTATAACACCACACATGAACACAGAAAAAGTAGAAGCTTTGTTTTGATTTGGTAAATGTATAACTCAAACCATAATGGGCAAATTTTAAGAACCAGGATTTGGTTCAGATTAGCCCCCAGAAGTTTGGATACTTGTCTGAACATCTTGAGTTTTTCTTCTTCTAGTGATTGCTCATGTGTATTCCACAATAGGCATGTGTACTCACCACATGCACCAGTGTTGGAAGTTTTTCCACTAGAGATACCTGTAGGGGAGCACCCAGCAACTCCTGGAGTGGTGCCTTTCCCCACCCTCAGTTCCTTCTTGCCACCAGTGAAGGTGCTTCGGAACTGCTCTGGTCCAGCTTTCTGCAGCTTTTCCCCAGAACTCTTTTTCGTACAGTGTATGGTACCCGTAGTTTGATTAGTTTAGTTAGTGCACCCGGGCCGGTCATGCCCTGCACCCAGGTTTTAAGTCATGTGACACTTGTAGGCGACCGGTGCCAGGGAGTGATCTGCACACAGACTGTTTACGCTGTTTGGGTGAAACCCATCTCAGTGGTCACTGCAAGATTGGCAAGTCATTCAAGCCTCAGACAGAGAGAGAGAGAGAGAGATACATTAGGCTCTGGGCCACCCTGATGGATCAGCGCACTGGAGTCAGGGTCAATGCAGACTCCGAGTTGGCAGTGGGTACCTCCCCCCTAGTGCCATCTACCAGTCGACACTGCTCATTGTCCGTGAGGCATGCCAAAAAAGCTAAGAAGAAGCCTTCTCTCCCGCGGCACCAGAACGAGACTGGGGGAGAGGCTAGACCCATGTTGGACAGTTCTCGGTCCCCATTAGCCTCTAGGCCTCCAACTCAAGTCGAGTGGAGTAGCCCAGCCCATTTGGAGCAGACTTCCCCAGATGTCTGGATGCCCTCCACAGCGGAGGCCTTGCAAGTGGCCCGGGTTGTTATGTCCATGCCAGTACCAGGAGCACCGCCAGTGGTGGCCCACAGTCCAGAGGCAAGCTGCTGCTGGGATCTCCAAAGTCACTCCCATCTTAGTACTGGTCATGGTTGAGAAAATGTTCTCGACACCATTCGCTGCTCAGCGACAGTCTTATGCAGGTTGCCATCAACCCCCCTCACAACCAGGTTCTCTGGCTGAGTTTCAAAGGACAGACTCCAGGCACTGCTCCGCCTTGAGGAATGGACACCAATAGGACTGAGAGAGATGCCGCTGAAGGCCCTCGTTTCAGAGTGGCTATTGTAGCCAGTCACAACACAAATGCCGATGCCATTCCCATTTGTCTCGCTCCAGAACCCCACCATGGCAACACTTCCACAGCCCTGGGCATTGATCACTGGTGCCTTGCCATCGTGGATCTGCCCGCCGGAGCCAATCATGGAGCAGCTGCTACCAGCAGTGCCATTCCTCCATGTTGGAATCACTATCTCATGGTCGGCACCACTCCCGACGCTGCTGCTTCTCCAGGTCCAGGGACAGAGGCAGGTCATACGTCAGCCTGGCCTCCCTTCATAGTTGTCCATCGTTAGGTCAGGCCGAACAGCCTGCTCCGCTGGTGCCACAGCAGGTGAAGTGGCACATGGCCCCTGGCTGGCACAGTGGTACTAGTGGGCACTGTGGCCCCAACATAGCTCCTGGTGGGGGCTCGCTCGGTGGCTGGAGCCTCAGAATGGCTGTCGGCCTCCCTCTCCTGGCCTCCGAGGATGGAGTTGGTGGGACGTCCATCTTCGACGCCATGCCCAAAGAACGACCAGGTGGTGGATCCTCCGGTTCCGGTGGACATACAAAGTACCGTGTCCGCCTCCTCACCCTCTCTTGAGGAGACAATTATGGTCCCTCCTCCCTCTGTCCTGCAGAAGGACTCTAAAGCCCACCAGGAACTATTGAAAAGGGTGGGTCAAATCTCAGCCTTAAGGTAGAGGAGCCCTTGAACTCCCTTTTTAACATCCTGTCTGCATCGGTACTGGGTAGGGTGGCCTTGCCACTCCATGAAGGGGTGGTGAAAATTTCAAATGCCTTGTGGCAAACCCCAGCCTCATTTGCCCCTGCCATCTCTAAGAGCAGAATGCAAGTATTTTGTGCCCATCAAGGGGCATGAATACCTATACACCCATCTTGCTCTAACTCCCTGGTGGTTGAGTCAGTCAACCACAGGGAGCGGCAGGGCCAACCAGCCTCTACTCCGAAAAATAAAGATTTAAGGAGGCTGATTAATTTAGCAGAAAAATGTATTCATCTTCAAGCTTCCAGTTTTGGGTGGTGAACCATCAGGCTCTCCAGGGCTGATATGAGTTCAATCTATGGGGCTCTCTGCCCAAGTTTGAGGACTCCCTCCAGGAGTGTGACAGGAACGAATTCAAAGCTCTGGTGGAGGAGGGTACAGTGGCTGCCAGGGAAACCCTGCAGGCAGCTTTGGATGTGGTGGCCATGGCCAGGCAGTCCATGGCCTCCATGGTGTCCATGACAAGAGCATAGTGGCTCCTGCTGTCTGGGCTGTCCAGTGAGCCACAGACAGGGCCGGCCTTACCCATATACAAAGTGAGCAGCTGCGTAGTGCTCCAGCCTCTACCCCGCCTCTTCCCCAGGCCCCCTGCCCTGCCTCTTCCCCCCCCTGCTCCGCACCAGCCCTGCCTCCACTCCACCCCTTCCCCAAAGCCCCTGCCCCTGCTCTGCCCTAGCCCCGCCTCTTCCCACAGTTGAGGACTGCAGCAAGGCCAGGCCTGCACTCACCGGCTGTGGAAAGTGCAGGGACCCGGCCATAGCCGTGCTGCTGCTTGGGCGGGGGGTTCCCACCAGCCCCTCCCCTGCAGAGGTCTGGGGGTCCCAGAATAGTAGAGACAGTTCTGGGCACAGACCTCCTTGTGGGACATCCCGTTTGATGGCAAGGCTCTGTTTGCAGGACAGATGGACATAAAAATTGCATGGCTTAAAAGACTCACTCCTGCACTATACTTTAGACTCTTGGTCTCTATGTTCTGGCTCTGGCTAGACCTCAGTTTAAGCTGCAGCAGGCTCCTGCCCAGGCCACCTACTCTAAATACTAGCCCCGTTATAAAAAGTAGTGGGACTATAAGAAATGCCCATAGAAGCAGTCTTGGTCTGCCCCCCAGTTATGGTCCTCCAAGGGAAAACATGCAGGGAAACAGCAGTTCTGACGGTACCCCGGGAGCAACCTACTAGTTCACATCAGGGATCCACCGTCAATAAAGCTTCCCTTCTCCAACTGGTTATGTGCTTTTTCTTCCGAAGTGATCACAGCTGATCTTGGACTGATGGGTCCTCAACACCATCTCCTGAGGCTACACCCTCCAGTTTACCTCTACCTCGCCCAACCACCCTCCACTTCTGCCCCTCCTGGGGGGCCCCTCTCACAAGGCTCTGCTTGAGCAGGAGGTGGGGTGGATCTTGAATCTAGGAGTGGGGGAAGTGGTGCCAGTGGAGTTCACACACGAGGGGCACTACTCCCGCTATTTCCTTATCCTGAAGGCCAAAGGGGGGCTCAGGCTTCTGGACCCACGTGGCTCCTGGACCCAAGAGGCCTGAACCAGTACATGGTAAAGCTCAAGTTTCGCATGGTCTCCCTAGCTTCCATCATTCCCTCCCTGGATCCCAGGGACTCATATGCCGTCCTCGATCTGCAGGACATGAACTTCCACATCTATATGTGCAAGGTGCACAGACACTTCCTCCATTTCACAGTTGGACAGGAACAGTACCAATTTATAGTCCTCCCATTTGGCCTGTCCACTGCCCCCAGGGTTTTTACAAAGTGTGTGTATGTGGTGGTGGCCTACCTCAGGAGCCATGGGGTCCAGATTATCTTGCTGGTCAAGGGTAGCTCCTAGTTGCAAGTGCAGGATCACATGGTGCTCCTTCTGTCCGCATGCACCATTCTGAACCTGTTGGTAAACAATACCAAGTCCACACTAGTCGCTGTTCAATGCATAGCGTTTATCAGGGTAGTCCTGGATGCCACGTTGGCCAGATCCTCCCTCCCACCAGACAGGTTTGAGACCCTAAAAGGGCTCATCAACACAGTCACGAGGTTTCCAGTGACAACAGCCAGAGTGTGTCTCCAGCTCTTGGGTCACATGTCAGCGTGCACATATGTGGTTTGATGAGGCCCTTCTAGCTCTGGTTGGCCTCAGTGTTCTTCCAGGCCAGAGACAGAATAGACAAGGTCCTCACTGTGCCCAAAGAAGTGATCTTCTCCCTTTGATGGTGGTTCTCCCCAGGAAACATGCTCTGCGGGGTCCCATTCAGAGGCAGGTCTCCATCGATGGAACTGGTGTCCGACACATTGGCCTTGGGGAGGGGAGCCCACTTGGGAGACGTTCAGACCCAAGCGCTGTGGTTTGCACAGGACCTGGCCCTCCACATAAATGTCAAGATGCTCAGGGCAGTGCAGCTGGCGTGCATGGCCTTCTGCTTGCACCTGGAGGGCAAGGTAGTCAGGGTTCTCATGGACAACAGCCTCAATGTTTTACATCAACAGGCAAGGCAGGACCTGATCCTCTGCCCTCTGCCTGGAAGCCTTCAAGCTGTGGGACTTCTGTATAGCCCACAACATTTGCCTACATGCCTACCACCTACCGGGTACCCAGAACTTGAGGGTGGATCGCTTGAGCAGGAACTTCTCCTCTCAGCACGCGTGCTCTCTTTACCCAGATGTAGTGTATAGACTTTTCCAAGAGGTGGGGAACTTCCCAGGTGGACCTGTTCTTGACTCAACAGAACCATCACTGTCCCCGTCTGCTCCAGAAGGGAGAGGAAGGGAGCTGGGACAGGGCGCTATCTCTGATGCCTTCTTCCTATCCTGGTCAGGCCAGTTTCTCTATGCCTTTGCCTCATTCCCACTGATCGGCAAGGTCCTGGAAAAGATGGAGACAGATAGGGCCTGGGTTATCCTGATTGCCCCGGCGTGATCCAGTTAGCATTGGTATGGGACCCTCATGAGCCTACTGGTCGCCCCGCTGTGGCTGTTATCGTCCCAGCTGGACCTGCTCTCCCAGGACCAGGGCTGCCTCCTCCACCCCAATCTAGCAGCATTCCACTTCACAGCATGGCTGCTCAATGGTTAGGCCGGGAGGAAAGGATGTGCTTGGAAGGGGTCAGCGTGCCCTCTTGGAAAGCAGGCGACCCTCCATTCACCAAGCCTACTTGGCAAAGTGGTCTCAGTTTTCCTGATGAGGGGCTGAACAGGGCATCTCCCCCAGGGCTGTCCCGATCCAGCTCATTTTGGACTACCTCTTTCATCTTAGAGCCCAGGGCCTGGTGTCCTCATCCGACAAGGCTCACTTTGTGGCCATATCGGCTTTCCACCCACCGGTGCAGGAACACACGGTATTCTCCCATGCCATGACTGATCAATTCCTTAAGGGATTGGATCATCTCTTCCCATACGTTAGGCCCCTGGTCTTGCAGTGGGACCTGAACTTGGTGCTGGTCTGGTTGACAGGTCCCCCATTTGAGGAACTAGCTACGTGCTCCTGGTTGCACCTCTCATGGAAGGTGGCCTTCCTGGTACTGATCACATCAGCTAGGCAGGTCTCAGAACTGAGGGCCCTGACCTCCAAGCCCCCATACACAATGTTCCATAAGGATAAGGTCCAGCTCTGCCCACTCCCTTCATTCCTCCCTAAGGTGGCCTCTGCCTACCACATGAGTCAGGACATTTTCCTACCAGTCTTCTGCCTGAAACCTCATGCGTCCAGTGAGGAGCGCCGCCTCCACTTGCTGATTGTGAAATGGGCTCTGGCTTTTTACTGGGAGCAGACTAAGCCATTCAGGAAGTTTTTGCAGCTGTTCATCGCCTGAGGGTATGGCTACACTTACAGTAGTACAGTGCTGGGAGTTACAGCTGTCTTCGTACAGCTGCGTAGGGAAAGCGCTGCAGTGTGGCCACATTTGCAGCGCTGTTGGGAGTGGTGCATTATGGGCAGCTATCCCAGAGTTCAAGTGGCTGCAACGTGCTTTTCAAAACAGGGAAGTGGGGTGGAGTGTGAGAGGGAGCGTGGGGGAGACAGAGTGGATTTTTGGAGCTGACACTGTTCTCAGTTCCCTGCCTTGCAAGTTCTAAGGACTGGAAGATACACAGCACCAACCTTCAATCATTTTAAAAGTTTCGAGCCCTTCCCCCACCCCTCTCTTACTCACTAAATGCAAATTATGCACTCCTAAATAGCCTTCAGACCACATAAGCAGCTGCTCAACACGGACTCCCCTCTCTCCTCAAGCAAACAGCTGTGAACATTCCAAAGCAATTCCCCTGCCTCCACTCGTCGCTCGCTGGAGCAAAGAGCAGCTGTGTTTGTTTTTTAGATAAGTAGCTCCGGGGAGCTCGGGAGCTCGGAGTTCAGCCATTCTTCCAGTTTGTTGTGGACAGGAATTCTGCGATACCTCCTAATACCCTGGAGGCCAATAACAGCGCTTTTGGTGGCCGCACTTGACGAGCAGCGCTGCATCACCAGCGCTGCAATCGTTACACCCCAAGCAGACCAGGTGTATAGCCAGCGCTGCAGCCAGGGAGTTGCAGCGCTGGATGTGCCTTGCAGGTGTGGACAGTTACTAAGTTGCAGCGCTGTAAACCCACCACCAGCGCTGCAACTCTCCAGTGTAGCTAAGCCCTCAGCCAAATGCATGAGGGGTTGGCCGACCTCCACTCAGCGGTTTTCCAACTGGATCACCTCGTGTATCCATACGTGTTATGACCTGGTGGGAATTCCTCTGCCATCAATTGTGAGGGCACACTTGAATAGGGCACAAGCCTCGTCGGCTGCTTTTTTTAGCCCATGTCCCCATTCAGGACATTTGTAAGGCTGCCATGTGGTCTTCAGTTCAAATGTTCATCTCACATTATGCAATCGTCTCCCAGACCAGGGACAACGCTAGGTTCGGCAGGACTGTGCTCTGTCCCAAGAATTTCTGAACTCCTACCCACCTCCAACAGATATCGCTTGGAATCACCTATTGTGGAATGCACATGAGCAATCACTTGAAGAAAAGACAGTTACCTTTTCTGTAACTGGTGTTCTTCAAGATGTGGTGTTCATGTCTATTCCACATCCCGCCCTCCTTCCCCTCTGTCAGAGTTGTCTGGCAAGAAGGAACTGAGGGTTGGGGGAGCGTGCAGTGCCCCTTATACCATGCTATGGAGGTGCCACTCCAGAGGTCACTAGGGATGCTCCCCTATGGGTACTGCTGGGGAAAAACTTCCGGCACCAGTGCACATGGCGAAAACCCCTAGTGTGGAATAGACATGAGCAACACATCCTGAAGAACACTACTTACGGAAAAGGTAACTCTTTTCTTTCCTCTTCGTCTTTTCTCCGTCTGATCTAATCCTTCTCTAGACCTCTTATCTTACACCTTTTTGTATGCCTCAACTTTCCCTTTTGCATTTCTAGACATTCTGTCTTTGATTTCTTTGTGTGGGGGCATGTGGTGAGTGGTTGGGTGGCAAGAAGTAGTGTTATCATGTCTGGCACTCAGCCTGATGTACTCCTGGATTGCCATTACATTTCAATGTAACATGTTTTCAGGCTTCTGAAGAATTAGGAGGTGGAACCACAAAATATTGTACACCCCTAGACCGCAGTTAGCCCAGCAGAAATTGACAGACCGGACACAGATTTCAGCAGGAGATCTCTGAGGTAAGAGTGAGGTAAGGTACTTACCCAAACACTGTGAACGTAACAGAGCGGGGGCCAATTCATTTTGAGATTTTTGGTCAGTCTATCCACTTCTAACCTGCTGCACATGTTACTAGTTAACGAATGATCTGTAGTACAGCTAGTAACTAATGCATTGCATTTTGTCATATCAAAGGAGCTTTAGCTGAGTGCAGATGGCAACAGTTTCCTCTTAGTTTTTTACACAGCATAGGTACACCTACACTCTGCCTTCAGCATAATGCCATCCCAAGGGCCTAATCCAAAGTTAGAGGACCTGCAAATTGGCTCCAGATGCAATGATGGGAATACTAAAATTACACGTGCCCCAGCCTCCTACAAGATGGAAGTATTGATGCCATTATCTGATTTTAGCAGGGGTAACTGTTAGCTTTGTAGGGTAGGGAAGACCTGTGTGTATGTGTCATAAACAGATGGTTAAGGGTTAATGTCTCTTTTACCTGTAAAGAGTTAAGAAGCTCAGTGAACCTGGCTGACACCTGACCAGAGGACCAATGGGGGGACAAGATACTTTCAAATCTTGGTGGAGGGAAGTCTTTGTTTGTGTTCTTTGTTGTTGTTGTTCGCTCTTGGGGCTAAGAGGGACCAGACGTACACCCAGACTTTCCCAATCTTTCTGAATCAGTCTTTCATGTTTCAAAATTTTAAGTCTAGCCAGGCAAGGCGGATTAGTCTTATGTTTGTTTTCTTAACTTGTGAATGTGTCTTTTTGCTGGAAGGATTTTTACCTCTGTTTGCTGTAACTTTGAAGCTCAGGCTGGGGGAGGGGACTCCCTCTAGTCTATATCAATCTGAGTACCCTGTAAAGCATTTTCCATCCTGATTTTACAGAGATAAATTTTACCTTTTCTTTCTTTAATTAAAAGCTTTCTTTTTAAGAACCTGATTGATTTTTCCTTGTTTTAGAATCCAAGGGATTGAGTCTAAACTCACCAGGGATTGGTGGGGGGAAAAGGAAGGGGGGAGGGTTAATTCCTCATTTGTTTAAGATCCAAGGAGTTTGGATCGATGTAAAGCTTCCCAAGACAATCCAGAGAGGGGAAAGTCTGTGGGGGGAAAGGATGGGGGATGGTTTATTTCTCCTTGTTTTAAGACTCAAGGGTTTTGGGTCTTGGGTTCCCCAGGGAAGGTTTTTGGGGAACAGAAGGTGTGCCAGACACAGACTTCTGGCTGGTGGCAGCATACCAGATCTAAGCTAGAAATTAATCTTAAAAGGGTCCATGCAGGTCCTCCACATTTTTACTCTAAAGTTCAAAGTGGGAAAAAAACCTTAACAGTATGGAACTAAAGTTTAGAGTTTTATGCTTAACTGTGGGTGAGGGGGAAAATTGTTACCTCAGAAATGGAGTAAAATTCCTAAAATGGCTCAATTTTATGAAAATACCTTGTAATTTTGTAACTTTTTGATAACAAGCAATTCTGTTTTCTGGTAGCACTTAGGGAAATTGGGGTGTGATGTTGCACTTTATATAATTTTATAAAAGCATGCTAATAAGTATAAATGTAACTGATATATGATTTTGCAAAAGGTTTTTTTGTAAGGTATTATTTCAAAGCTTATAATCTACTAAGTGTGGTCATCCTATTTATATAAATGTACCACTCTTGTATCTAAAACTGGAAATATAAAATATAACTCTAAGGGCCTATTGTAATTATGCAAAGTATGGGCCATTAATGGTAGTTTTAAAATCTTAATGGCTCCCATTAACCAGAACAATTGTCTGTAGATGGCTCTGTTTTATCTGCAAATCTTTCTGTATATGTGTGTGCTGGCAAGTGGGTAATGAAGTCTTACTGTGACATGTGATCATGTCACCTGAACTGAAATCCATGTTTAACTTTGTGCTTTTCCATTGAGAAGGAGGGGTAGGAACCCAGAGAGAGACAAAGGATTCCCGCCTTATGCAAAAGATGTATAAGTGGGTGGAACAGAACAATGGGGCAGCCATCATGAAAAAATCCCCTAGCTATCACCTAAGCTATCACCAAGGCCTGTACCAGGGAAAAGAATTGTGCCCAGAATAGGAAGGCATCCAGTCTGTAAAAGAAACTTATTAAAACATCTCTGAGGGTGAGATTTTTATCTGTATTCAGTTTTATTACTGTATTAGGCTTAGATTTGCATTTTATTTTACTTGGTAATTCACTTTGTTCTGTCTGTTACTACTTGAAATCACTGAAATCCTGCTTTCTGTATTTAATAAAATCACCTTTTACTTATTCATTAACCCAGAATATGTATTAATACCGGGGTGAGGAGTGGGGAAACAGCTGTGCATCTCTCTCTCTATCAGTGTTATAAAGGGTGAACAATTTATGAGTTTACCATATATAAGCTTTATATAGGGTAAAACGGATTTATTTGGGGTTTGAACCCCATAAGTTGGGCATCAAGTGTTAACTGAAAGCAACTTAAGAAGTGTTCCCATTTTTTTTAAAGTCTGCAGCTTTGGGGCATGTGGTTCAGACCCTGGGTCTATGCTGAAGCAGACTGGTGTGTCTGGCTCAACAAGACAGGGCACTGGAGTCCCAAGCTGGCAGGGAAAGCAAGTGAAGAAGTAGTCTTGGCACATCAGTTGGCTGTTCCCAAGGGGATTTCTGTAATCCAACCCGTCACATGGGAGATGGAGGCTCTATTGTTCCAGATGCTGTGCAAAAACATAAGATGTCCTTCTGACAAAGAGCTTACAATCTAGAAGGGCAGGAACATATGATGGATGCAGGAGAGGGAAATCATCAAATATACCCTACTTTTATTAGAATTAAATTAATATAAAAATTATTCTCCTAAATAATCCTAATCTAAGTCAAAACTTCATAATTTAAAAAGACTAGTACAAAAGATAAATTTTTGCATCTAAATCCACAACACAACATATTTTGCATGTCACTTTTAAAAAATGTTTTACAAAAAATGTGAAATGGCCCAGAATTAAGTTGCAAACATGTTGCATGAGATTTCACTGAGAGACAGGTGCTATTTTTATACAGTTTTAGGAGAGAAACATCAAGGTAGACACAGAGATATAAGAACAGCCATATTGGGTCAGACCAAAGGTCCATCTAGGCTAGTATCCTGTTTTCCGACAGTGGCCAATGCCAGGTGCTTCACAAGGAATGAACAGAACAGTAATCAAGTGATCCACCCCCTGTCGCCCATTCCTAGCTTGTGGCAAACAAAGGCTAGGGACACCATCTTTGCCCATCCTGGTTTATAACCATTGATGGAACTATTCCCCCATGTACTTATCTAGTTCTTTTTTGAATCCTGTCAGTCTTGGCCTTCACAACATCCTCTGGTATAAACACATCTACAGACATCCTTATCAGTAATCAATTGCCTAATTATAAACCCAGTCTGAGTTGAAAGCTGAGCAATCTGTCTATTGTAATTTTGTCTATCTCTCTTGTCCAGTGTTAAAAAAATCACATCTTTAGGAGCAAACCTACCAAGTCCTAATTACAGGATAAGATCACCTTGGAAAGATGAATGATTAATGACAGTTAGCGGAAAGTATTAGCTACTGCTCCTCACTCACTGATGCTCAAACTATTGTAGGCATGAATATTTATTGGGTTTAAATTGCAGAATTATATCTTAACATTATTTAATGAATTACTGTTCTTTTTTTTTTTTTAAGCTTTGAAGGGTGTAGATGGCAGGCATATTGTAGCGAGGACAGAGGCATTGGACTATGTATCCCTTGATCATTGGGGCTTAGAAAGGAATTAACTTGCATAGAAGTGGAAGTTAAGGGAGGCACTGTCTAAAAAGAGATGATGCTTTGGCTAGTGATTGGGGAGACCATGACCTACTTCATTACAGTGCAGTTGTGTGATCAATATTGAACAGATGATGAAATCATTTCTAGAGACCTGTCTTCCTTCGACTTTCACCTTTGCTACTAGGTTTGAATTTTAATAAAGAATAAAAGTTAAGATTACATTTTGCCGCTATAGCAACTGCCTAATAGTCAGCTAGGCCTGAAACTTATTAAAAATAAACCTATTTGCAGTGTGAACTAGCCCTCCTGATCTATTTTCAGAACAAAAATAGAGGTTTAGCAAATGTTAACGTTGATGCTTTGTCCTTTTGACTAAGAATTTATAGTGATGGTGTCATTTAATTGCTATAGGCCCTGCTTCTTTCCCAGCAGACTTTTTAATTATTCCTCTCGAGGTCTCTATCTAGAGGAATGTCATTTTTTTGTTTTTTCTAGCACAAATATTACATTACTGGTTCCCCTGGAGTCCTGGATGTCTAAAACAACAGATCAATTCACATCTCCCACAGGTTATGTGGAAATTATGACTATGATTGACAAATTTAATGTTGAAAGCCTATTCAGATGAAGTATCAGAGGGGTAGCTATGTTAGTCTGGATCTGTAAAAGCAGCAAAGAATCCTATGGCACTGTCATAAACAGATAGTTAAGGGTTAATGTCTCTCTTACCTGTAAAGGGTTAACAAACAGGGACCCCAAACACCTGACCAGAGGACCAATCAGAAGACAAAATACTTTCAAATCTCATGGGAGGGAAGCCTTTGTTTGTGGGGTTTGGGTTTGGTTTGTTCTCTCTGGGTCCTGGATGGGGCTAGAGGTGCAACCAGGTTTCTGCCAATCTCCCTGCTACAGTCTCTTATCTATTCAGAACTGCGAGTAAGAAAAGGCGGTCATAGTCTTTTAATTTGTTTTTTTTTTCATTTACATATGTGTACTTGCTGGAAGTAGCTTAAATTGTGTTTCTGCTGGAGAAAGTTTCTTTCTATTGTTTATAAGTTGAAAGACCATGTAACTGTTTACATCTAAAGTGCAGAGATAAACCTTTTACTTTTTTCTTTCTTTTTTATTAAAAGTTTTGCTTTTAAGACCTGTTTAATTTTTTTTCTCCTAGTTAAGGTTCAAGGGAATTGGTGGGGAGAAGGGAAGGATAAATGTTCTTTGTGTTATATTCACGCAGCTTGTATTGCCTCTCGGTGAGGGGGAAGGTAACACTCCTCTCGGTGTGGTGATTCAAAAAGTTGAATCAGGTGATCTCCAGTGTTCCCAGGGCGGGAAGGAGGTGGGAGGAAGAAGGGGGGGGGGAATGGCTTATTTACCTTTGTTGTGAGACTCAAGGGATCTGGGTCTTGGGGTCCCCTGGGAAGGTTTTGGGGGGACCAGAGGGTATCAGGCCCTAAAAATTCCTGATTGGTGGCAGCCTATCAGATCTAAGCTGGTAATTAAGCTTAGGGGAATTCATGCTAGTACCCATATTTTGGACGCTAAGGTCCAGAATTGGGAATTATACTTGACATGGTGTGCAGCTTGTGGGAAAGAGTAGAATCCAAAAGCCAGTAAAATTATTAATTTTCTTTTCTCTGTTAGCTGCTTGTAAGCAGAGAGAAGGGTTTGTTTTTTTTAAACCTACAGCCAGAGAATTTTTTTTTCCTTGCTCCGTCTGGCTGTGCATAGAAATGGCGTCAGGCAAGGGCCATTAAGTTTAACAGGGGTCTTTTGTTAGACAATAGAACTCCAGCTGTGAGTCAACTACACCAGCAGAACACACATGCAAATGAAGGTTTTCCTTTTGTTCTAGTTTATTCGGGAAGGCTTGTTAGAAACACTCTGTTGCTTAGCAACAGAGCAGTCAGCAGAGGAACAGTAATTCAGACAGTAAACCAGCAGAGGGCACCCCAACACAAGAAAACAGGAACCATGACTTCCAAGGCAAAAAGGGAGGCAGAGGTACAAATCAAAGATGCAGAGCAGAAGCGAGATATGGAAAAAAAATACAAGAATTAGGAATAAAACAAAAAGAAATGGAGCTAAGGGAAAGAGAAAAAGAGGCTACCCACAGGAGAGAGTTGGAACTCCTGAGGGAAACCCACCGGCAGGCCCTGGAATTAGAAAAGGCTAAGCAACAGAACCCAGCCAATCCTAAAAACCCTTCACCAATAATGGTTCCGCAGCACAAGAAATTTCCCACCTACAAGGCAGGTGATGACACTGAGGCCTTCTTAGAAAATT
The DNA here is from genome assembly GCF_007399415.2 of Gopherus evgoodei. Taxonomy (NCBI): domain Eukaryota; kingdom Metazoa; phylum Chordata; order Testudines; family Testudinidae; genus Gopherus; species Gopherus evgoodei. The sequence continues at coordinate 90,211,478 of NC_044323.1, forward strand.
TTGAAAGAGCCTGCCTTGGGTACAGCATCTCTGAAGACCAGTACATGGTAGAATTGAGGCCACTGCTCAGTGGATCCTTGCACCTTATAGACTAACAGACGTTTTGGAGCATGCACTTTTGTGGGTGAATACCCACTTCGTCAGATGCATTCGTCTGACATGCATCTGACGAAGTGGGTATTCACCCACGAAAGCTCATGCTCCAAAATGTCTGTTAGTCTATAAGGTGCCACAGGATTCTTTGCTGCTTATTCAGATGAAGGAAATCTAAAGTCTTTTCACTAACGCAATTCGTTTATGTTCAGATAGACTAATACTTACTAAATTTGTTCCAGTCACACTTGACACTAATATTGGAACAAAACTTGCAGCTCACAACAACCCACTAGTGGTACAGAATATGTCACTTCTGTATCTCATTTTGGGTCCTATCAGGATGCTTGCTACACTATGTGTGTGGGTGGAATTATGGTGTTAATCCATAAGGCAATGTAGTCGTTTAAATATGAAATTTTTGTCAAGCACTTTAAAATGTTGGATGGAAAAGCTCATTCTCTCTCTCTCTCTCTCTCTCTCTCTCTCTCTCTCTCCATCCCCCATTAGAAGTTTGTTAAAATGAAAACTTATGTGAACTCTCTGCTGTATAAATCACTGGAGTGGAGGAGGGTTTGTCTAAGAGGCAAGAGCCATCAGAGCCTAACCTCTTCTTCCACTTTGCCAGTGTATGCAGGCAGCATGTCAATTACTATTCTGGGCCAGGTTCTTCCACCCTCACTCATCAGTAGGACCTTATTCCTCTAGCATATCCACTGAAACCAATGGGACCACAAGGAGTGGTGGCAGGGCCAGTGCAAGGATATTTTGCACACTAGGTGAAACTTCCACCTTGCACCCCCCCCCTCCCCCTCACAGCATTGCTTATTGTAAAATTTCAAAAATGAATATTGCATAATGTGGCATTGTTTATTAGAATTAATATACACTTGGCTTGAAAATTTATTAATATCATTATTTAGTCTACATATTTAATGAAAATAAATGAATAACCTGACAGGGTGTGGGGCTGCCTGGCTTTGGGCACTGAGATGTGGCAGGAGTTGGATGGAGATAGGGTGTGTGGGGCTAGCTGGCTTTGGGCAGGGACAGTGCGGCAGGGGTTGGCTGATGTCGGGGTGTGGGGTTAGCTGGCTTTGGGCAGGGAGGTGCGGCAGGGGTTGGCTGGAGATGGAGTGTGGGGCTGGTTGGCTTTGGGCAGGGCAGGGGATGCGGAGCTGGTTGGATATGGGTGTGGGGTTGGCTGGAGACAGGAGGTGTGGGGCTGGCTTCGGCCAGGGCAGCGGGGTGTGGCTGAGGCTGGCTGGAGACAGGGGGTGTGGGGCTGGCTGCAGGCAGAGCAGGGGGTGTGGTGTTGGCTGGCTTTGGGCAGGCGGGTGCGGCAGGGGCTGGCTGGAGACAGGGGGTGTGGGGCTAGCTGGCTTCTGGCAGGGGGTGCGTCAGGGACTGGCTAGAGACAGGAGGTGTGTGGTTAGTTGGAGGCTGGGCAGGAGGTGCAGCAGGGGCTGACTGGAGACAGGGGGTGTGGGGCTGGCTTCGGGTTGGCTGGAGACGGGCTGTGGGGCTGGCTGGAGGCAGGGCAGGGGCTGTGGGGCTGGCTGGAGGCAAGGCAGGGGGTGTAACAGGGGCTGACTGGAGACAGGGTGTGGAGCTGGCTGGCTTCGGGCAGGGGGTTGCGGCAGGGGCTGGCTGGAGGCAGGACAGTGGGTGTGGGGTTGGAGGCAGGGCAGGGGCTGTGGGGCTGACTGGAGGCAGGGCAGGGGGTGCAGCAGGGGCTGACTGGAGACAGAAGAGTATAGAGGCTGGCTGGCTTTGGGCATGGGGGTGCAGCAGGGGCTGGCTGCAGGCAGGGCACGGGGTGTGGGGCTGGCTGCGGGCAGGGCACAGGGTGTGGCAGGGGCTGGCTGTGGCGAATACCAGGGCCATCCCTAGGTATTCTGGGGCCCTATGCAGTCCCCCTCCCCACAAGGAACGTGTGGTGCCCCAGGCCTCTGAGGTTGGGAGGGCAGGCTTCTGTGTGGGGGCAGGGCTGGCTTGGAGGGCAGGGGGGGAACTACTTCGCAGCACTCCCCGGCAGCACAGCTGGGGCTGGGTCTCTGCACTTCCCCCCACCAGTGAGCGCAGGCCCAGCCTTGCTGCAGAGCTTAGGGGAGTGGGCGCGGGGTGGGGTTGAGCAGGGGCGGGGGCCCTGGAGAAGAGCCAGAGCATCAGGGTCCAGCGCAGCGCCCCTGGTGGCAGGATGAGGAATGACATTGCTTCCCAGCCAGCCAGAGCTGATCAAAGCCGCAGCGCCCTGTCGTACGGCGGCGGGAAGAGGGTTACACATTTAGCTGGCACTGGGTGAGAATCCCAGACACTTTGGGCACTGCTTTTTGACGCCCTCAAATCTTGGCGCCCTAGGCAGCTGCCTAGTTTGCCTAGTGGTTGTACCAGCCCTGGGTGGTGGTGATGTTAGGTACAATATGAGTATGTACGGCAAAATTTTGTCCCATCATCATTAAGACCTACTTTTGTCTCCGCCAGTCCTGGAACAAGTGAAAACCAAGGTGTCCCCCATGCCAAGCTAGAACTATCTAGAATAGTGCCCTAGGGACTGTTCAACCAGTGGAGCACTGTCAGGGGGCATAATGATCCAGTCCTGTCCCCACAGGTCCCTGCTGCACCCAGACTTCACCACCAGTTGGCTCCAGTACACTCCCAGAGTTAAAGGAGGGGCTAGAATGGGCTAGTATGAAACTGTCTAAGGCTCAATTGCCTTTTTAGGGCAGCTTTAAGATCACTTTGTGCCACTCTGGTGCCACACAGTAGCCTCTGTTGGGGCCCAGCAGCCGGTCCATAATCAGACCAATATTCTCTAAATCAAATACTTAAGTATTTTCATTAGTTTCTATGCATATCCTTTAACAGGATGCTTGATACACTTAGAAGAGTGGTTGGAGTAACGGCGAAGGAATGTTTGTCATACACAGTGTTATGATAATTTGCCATTTTCATAAATTTATTATTAATGTGGGCTGGCATTTAATTTAAAAGTGTTTCTAAACTTACTTGTAATGTAACAAGCAGAGAATGGCTGTTAGTGGTATATGTTCATAAGCACTTAAAAATTCTCCCCTTCCTTCTGCAAATATTTCTCATTTTAAAAACTAGAATTTTACAAGACGAATGTGTCAAAAGTTGGATTTTTTTCACTATTGACAATGGAAATGTGGCAGTTATCAGAAAGTCAAGTTTTTAACTGAGCCCTTAGCATCAGATGCACAATCCCTGACTGACAAGCTGAACTGCAGCTGAGAAATAAAGCTGGAAGATACCTGCTGATACAGTGCTGTATGTGCTAAAACAGACAGGGACATGTGCATAATGAAATGAGTGACTCTAAGCTGAGGCTGCTTTACTGCTAACCACTTCAGATAAACTTTTTCAGTGTCATGGCAGTACTTTACTTGCTACTTGCATGTTTGACTCCTGCCACGTTCCTTCCCTTTCTTTTTGCAGTGCATCTTGATTGTGGATTGATTGTCAAAGTAAGCAGGCTAGTCAGATGTGAGTTCTTCACAGAATGGGACAGCTCTAACAGAGGAAATGGCATGTGTGTAGTTGACTTTTATGGATAGCCTCAGGTCTTGTCTTTTTATCACTGGTGAAACCATAATTACCCACCTAACAAAACTTTTTATTTACCAAGTGTTAATTGTAACTCAAGGTGGTGCAAATCTTTGTTCATATATAGAATTCTAATGTCCTCTGAAAATTAAATATCCACTGCTTACTAAAAATGTCACCATTATTATTGTATTTCTAGGAAGAACTTTAAAATCAACAGCCACATTGCTGTACAATATTTTATTATGCATCTACTTTAGCGTACTACAGTACTACCGCAACTAAATTTTCACTTCACAGGATATCACGATTAGTAACAATACTGCAGAATTTGTTCTTGAATCCTTCAAACCCTTAACTTATGAGCATCACTTTTATGAGAGAACCTTGGACTTCTTTGTATATTCCTATAAAACTAAACCACCAAATACACTGAGACTATTAAGGTGGCACAGTTATGCACTCAAAAGTCAGGGAATGTCTAAATGGAGGGTGCAGGCAGCCTTATCTCTGTCACTTTGCACATATATGTGGTGCTAAAGGGCCTGACTACCTCCCAAACGTATACTGTTTTAGAGGATTTGGGAGAATAAATAGTCTTTATTTACATGATCATATGCATATTTCTTACATACAAAATAAGGCCATACTATTCCATTTTTCTACAAGTCTCTAGATACACAAGGTTAAATCCTGAGCTGATGTACATCGTTTGTCCTGGACTTGAATCAAACTATGCCAGTGTACACCAGCTGAGTATCTATGTCATCTTATATATTTGAACTATTTTAATTTATCTTGACTCAGTATAACTATATTGATGTAAACATTTGGGTTTGATCTTCCTCTTGTACAGGCTTTTTAGCTCTATATTTCCACTAACATCAATGAAATTTCTCTCACTAGTGTAAATCGTAAGTGAGTGGCAACTTGGACTCATCATGTGCTAAAGTCTTCTCACTGGTATGTATTTTAATAACTTAAGCAGTGCCCCATGTACTGTGGACTGTATTTTCAATAAGCAGCAGATGTTAAATGCAATTCAAAGAATAGGGAAGTTAATTTCCAAGCTAATATAGGTAACCTATATATTCCAGCATAACTTTCAATGTTAATCTTTCATTTCACAGTACAGAATTAGTATAAAATCAAAGTTACACAGCATACGTCTACGCTACCCGCCGGATCGACGGGTAGCAATCGATCCATTGGGGGATCAGCAGAAGCAAAGTTGACAGGGGAGGCTTGGCGGTCGATCCCGTGCTGCGAGGATGCAAAGTAAATAATTCTAAATTGATCTAAGATGCGTCGAGCCAATAGGAGCTAATAAAGCAACATCAGTTCACAGCAGCTGAGGATCTGGTCCTATTTTGGAAGGGAAAAACTTGCATGTTTGCTTGTCATCATGCTAACTCTCTCTTGTAGTATGAAGTGAATTAATGCTGGTCTGTATCAGTTTAATACAGATCCAGCACCATCTTCAATTTAGTTGATCAATCAGGTTACATGGAGAAAACCTTGTGTCATGGTATAAACCCCCACTCTGAACCTTAGTGTCCAAAAGATGAGGTACCAGCATGAATTCCTCTAAGCTCAATTACCAGCTTAGTACTTGTAGCGCTGCCACCAGCCAGGAATTCCAGTGCCTAGTATACTCTGGTCCCCCCAAAACCTTGCCCAGGGACCCCCAAGACCCAGTCCCTCTGGATCTTAACGCAAGGAAAATAAATCCTTTCCCTCACCATTGCCTCTCCCAGGCTTCCCCTCCCTGGGTTACCCTGGAAAATTACTGTGATTCAAACTCCTTGAATCTTAAAACAGAGAGGAAAATTTACCTTCCCCCCTCCTTCTCTCTCCCTCTCCCTGAGAGAGAAAGTAATCCTAACACAGAGAGAAATTAACCTTTCTCTCCCCCTTCCCTCCTTTCTCCTCACCAATTCCCTGGTGAATCCAGACCCAGTCCCCTGGGGTCTCACCAGAATAAAAAAACAATCAGGTTCTTAAACAAGAAAAGCTTTTAATTAAAGAAAGAAAAAACAGTAAAAATTATCTTTGTAAATTTAAGATGGAATATGTTACAGGGTCTTTCAGCTATAGACACTGGGAATACCCTCCCAGCCTAAGTATACAAGTACAAATTAAAATCCTTTCAGCAAAATACAAATTTGAACTCCTTCCAGCCAAATACACATTTGCAAATAAAGAAAACAAACATAAGCCTAACTCGCCTTATCTACCTAGTAATTACTATTCTGGACATATAAGAGACTGTATTAGAGAGATTGGAGAGAAATCTGGTTGCACGTCTGGTCACTCTCAGAACCCAGAGAGAACAACAACCAAAATCTAACAGCACACACAAAAACTTCCCTCCCTCAAGATTTGAAAGTATCCTGTCCCCTGATTGGTCCTCTGGTCAGGTAACAGCCGGGCTCACTGATCTTGTTAACCTTTTATAGGCAAAAGAGATATGAAGTACTTCTGTTCTATTAACTCTTACTTATCTGTTTAGGACACCTTGTTTGGGGCCTGTGAACCCAATAGACTGTAGCAACAGGCTGTGGTTTGAAATCTCTTCACAGCAGCTGCCTGATAAGTTGTTGAGAACATCTATCATTTCCTCCTCTTTATTTTGATGTTCTCCTGCTCTACAAACTCCCTGAAATCTCTCTTAAGCTGTGACTTGCTTGGAGCATGCTGGAACGGATATGGGTATCATAATCAGTTCTGCACACACTTTCCAAATAACTAGGAGGGAAGAAAAATAGTGCAGTGCTCCCTGTGTATGTGTGTGTGTCTCTAATGAAACCCAGGTTAAGTAACATGAGCCTATGGCTCACCCCCACTCCCAAAAGCCCAGGAAGTAAAAAACAGTGAATTTGAGGATGCAGGTGGGTGGCATGGAAGTGGGGAATGTTGGCTCAGTGGCATGTTTCTGTATTGTCTCTGGCCCTTCCAAAGCACCTCCACTTGAGCTCTGCAGACAGGGGAAGGAGCAGAGTCCAGGGAGGTTCCCCCTGCATAACGAGCTCTTGCCCCCAAAGAGGGACTTACTCAGGGACTCGTTTATGCTATATTTTCCTGCTCTAATTCTACGTCTGAATTCTTTCAAAGGAGGAGAGGAAGGGTGGTTCTATAGTTAAGGCAAGAGACTGGGACTCAGATCGTTTTAGTTCACAGCCTCGTCAAAGGCTTCCTGTGTGACCTTGGGCAAGTCATTTAATATATCTGTGCCTCAGTTACCCATCTGCAAAATGAGGATTTTAGTGCATTTCTCGCACCTTCTGTCTATCTTGTCTGATTGGCGCACACACCCAGAGCACTTAGCCCTGTGTGCCCTGTTGCTGGTTGGGGTCTTTGTTAAAACAGCTTATTAACTCTTTGAAAACTTGACTATACACTTTTCTGCAATAACCATTTCCTTAATGTTTTAAAATCTGTATAATTACCCTTATTTTGTAATATTATTTTAATTAACTAGCATAAAAGTAATTAACCATTGGAGCAATTTACCAAGGGCCATGGTAGATTCTCCGTCACTAACCACTTTTAAATCAAGATTGGGTGTTTTGTCTTAAAAAATCTGCTCTAGGAATTATTTAGGGGAAGTTCTATGACCTGTTACCCAACAGGTCAGCAGGTCAGACTAGATCAGGGGTCGGCATCCTGCGGCACAAGTGCCAAAGGCGGCACATTAGCCAATTTTTACAGGCACACTGGCCAGGATCCTGGCTGCTGCCCCCGCTGCCAGACTGGGTGAATGGAATCCCAGGCTGGCAGCTGGCTGAGCGTGGCCAGCAGCCCAGACCCCAGCTGGCAGGATCCAGCGGACGGAACCTCAGACCAGCGGCGGGCTGAGCCCATTACCGGTCTGGGGTTCTGTCCGCCTGTAGTGTAGTGTAGTTGTGGAGCACCAGGACTGGCAGCCTGTAGTACACTGTAAGTAGCACATTCCTATGGGGAGAAATTTAATACACTACACTCAGGTAGGGAAGGATGTGCCTCCCCAAACAGCCCACTCTCTTTCTGCCCCCTGACTGCCCCCCTCAGAACCTCTCACCTATCCAACTCCCCCGCTCCTTGCCTCCTGAATCCCCCCTCCTGGGACCCCCGCCACCCATCCAACACCCCCTGCTCCTTGTCCCTGACTGCCCCCTCCCGGGACACGCTACCCCCATCCGCCCGTCCGGGACCTCACCCCCCCATCTAAGCCCCCCATGCTCCCTGTCCTCTGACTGCCCCAACCCCTATCCACACCCCGACAGGCCCCCCCGAGACTCCTACGCCTATCCAACCACCCCGTCCCCTTACCATACCGCTCAGAGCATCAGGAGGACTGTCAGCCATAAGTAATACATTCCTATGAGGAGCAATTTAATACACTACACCTGGACCCACTCAGCCTGCTGATGGTCTGGAGTTCTCAAAATATGTTCTCACACCCCTTATCAAAAATTACACTACTATGAGCTTAAAAACTGAAACTTAAAAACTTGGTTTTAACCATTAAAAAGTATAGTGTTAATAAATACATAGGTTTGATGAAACAAAGTAGTTATATTTGCATGCCTGTGCTTCATTTGTGCTTTCGATGATTTACCTTCTAAAATAAATCTCGCATGTCTCACACCCCCAGAAAGGGCATCTTGCACCTCCAAGGGGCATCTTGCACCCCAGGTTAAGAATCACTGCACTAAACTGATAAAATTAAATTAAAATGCAGATCTTAAATGAAGTTTCTTAAACATTTTAACATTTACTTTACATACAACAATAGTTTATATATATATATATAATATAGACTTATAGAGACACCTTCTAAAAATGTTAAAATGTTTTACTGGCATGCAAAACCTTAAATTAGAGTGAATAAATGAAGACTTGGCTCAGCACTTCTGAAAGGTTGCCGACCCCTGGACTAGATATCACAGCGGTTACCTCTGGCCCTAGAACCTGTGAAAATGTGCAGCCCTTTTGGTCAATGAGGCACAGAATACAAACTATTTAAAAAGAGAGAGAAGTGGGTTTTTTGTGATTGATTGGAACATCCAGTTCTTAAAGGTAAATAGTGATAAAATTATATAAATATAGGGCTGGAAGAGACCAAAAGAGGTCATCTGGTTGAGGCCATTGTATTGAGGCATTAAATATACCTAGACCATTCCTGACCAGTGTCTAACCTTTTCTTAACCTCCACCAATGGGGATCCACAACCTCCCTCGCTAATACTGCTCATAGATACATATTCACAGTTTTGAATTGAACATTGTTCTTAAAAATAAATAAATAAATGAAAAGCACACAGAGGGACTAAATGTCAAAATCTATTTAAATTATGTCAGTCTGTTTTGTTCAACTGTCTCTGTTTCTGAAGGCCCATGTCTAGCCTACTTTCCTCAGGTTTTCTTTAACCCTTGCTCTTTCCTGCACAGTTGTGGTCTCTTGTGCTGTATTTTTCCTCCAGTGTCAGAATGTATTTCCTTTTCTCTCTGTTCACTGCGTTTCTCCTCAGCTTTTCCACTGCCTATGCTCCTCTGTTTTTGTTTGGGGAGAGGGGAAGAATAGAGATGATTTGTACTTGGTTGTATAATGTACACATTTACTTCACTACATAATGAATTACTATATCCACATGCACCACAAATCTTGTCACAGTATATGCTGAAGAAGAGTATTGAGAGGGCTGTCGATTAATCACAAATAATGCATGAGATTAACTCAAAAAATAATTGCCATTAATCGCAGTTTTAATCATACGGTTAATAGAATAGTAATTAAAATGTGAGTATTTTGGATGTTTTTCTACATTTTTCAAATATATTGATTTCAATTACAACACAGAATACAAAGTGTACAATGCCTACTTTATAATTTATTATTACAAACGTTTGCACTATAAAAATGATAAACAAAAGAAATAGTATTTTTCAATTAACCTAATACAAGTACTGTAGTGCAATCTCTTTATCACGAAAATGCAACGTACAAATGTAGAATGATATACAAAAAACATGCATTTATAGAATAATGTACAAAAAATGTTTGCATTCAAAAATAAATATAAAACTGTAGAGCATATACGTCCACTCAGTCTACTTCTTGTTCACCAATTGCTCAGACAAGCAAGTTTGTTTACATTTGCAGGAGATAATGCTGCCTGCTTCTTGTTTACGTCATCTAAAAGTGAGAACTGATGTTCGCATGGCACTTTTATAGCCAGTGTTGCAAGGTATTTACATGCCAAATGTGCTAAAAATCCATATGTCCCTTCATGCTTCAACCACCATTCCAGAGGACATGCATCCATGCTGCTGACAGGTTCTGCTTGATAACGATTCAAATAGTGCAGATTGACACATGAACTTGTTCATTTTCATTATGTGAGTCAGATGCCACCAGCAGAAGGTTGATTTTCCTTTTTGGTGGTTTGGGTTCTGTAGTTTCCACATTGGAATGTTGCTCTTTTAAGGCTTCTGAAAGCATGCTCCACACCTCATCCCTCTCGGATTTTGGAAGGCACTTCTGATTCTTAAATCTTGGTTCCAGTGCTGTAGCTATCTTTAGAAATCTCACATTGGTGTCTTCTTTGTGTTTTGTCAAATCTGCAGTGAAAGTGTTCTTGAAACAAATAACATGTTTTGGCTCATCATCCGAAACTGCTATAACATGAAATATATGGCAGAATGTGGGTAAAACAAAGCAGAAGACATATTATTGACTGAAAGACTCATCCTATTGGTGCTTGATAGGAGGGCTGAGACTAGGCAGTTTGATGCTCCCTTAGGAAGCAGTATGCAACTTCAGTTACCATGTGTTGCAGATAGCAGAATGCACACTAACTGGATTGGAGTCTGGCCGCATCCCCTAGCCAGCAGACCTCATCCCCTTAGGTTATGTGACTAAGGAATTGGTCTTTCTACTGTCCCTGTGAATGCTCAGTTTGAATCCTATTCTGCTGCTGCCTGGTGCAGGAAGGAAGATGAATCTCTACCCCTGATTTTCGCCCATGTGATGGGGTGTCTGCCCCACAATGGCCAATAAGGGGTTAATAGGTCCCTAAGAAGTCTGTATGAAAAATAGCCAATAGGAGAGGGGCTATGAGAAGTGGCCAATCAGGGTCCAGCAGGCGCATATAAAAAAAGCCTCAGGGCAGAGCAGGATTAGTCACTACCTGAAACTCAAAGACTGTCTGGAGTAGGTTGGTGTCTGTAGCACCTTGGACAGAGCTATGCAGGCAGGAAGTTGAGAAAAGAAGGTGCTCAGGACAGGCTGCTGAGACTGTGGGAAGTGGCCCAGGGAAATACAGTGATAGTAGAGACAAAGGAATGCAGTTAGTGACTGTGGTTTGGAGGGTCCCGGAGTTGGGACCTGGAGTAGGGGGCGGGCCCAGGTCCCTCCACCCCCACTCGCCACTGGGGAAGTGGCTGGACTAGGAGCTAATCTCTCCCAGAAGGGGGGAACATGGATAGTGACACTGCTGAAGGGCTGAGCCACGAAGAGGATGCTGCGGCTCCTGATGCTGCAAGAGGGGCTGTAGGTGGACTGTTGAGAAGGAGTGAGGTTGGCTCTCCAGAGTGACCAGGAGGAGGCGCCTTACCAGAAGTGAGGGAAGCAGAGGTCAGAATCTTATTTAGCTTGTTAATTCAAGGCATCCATCTGGGACAAACAAATTCAGCATAGGATAAGAGTATAGTATGTAAACAATGAGCCCCACATTGGCTCAGACCAGGGATCCAGTCTGGCAGTAGCCAGTACCAGATGTGTTTGAAGAAGGTGCAGGATAGCTACAGTGGGTAGTTATGGAATAATCTGCCCATTAAGGAAAATTCTTCCTCACTCCTCACAGATTGGTGTGTGCTCTGAACCTAAATAGATATCTACTTTGGTGAACTTTGGCACTCTTTCAGCAGCGCTTAGCACCTGCATGGGAGAAATTAATTCTTCTTCAAACCTTCTATATACGAATACACATTTGCTATATGCTAAACCGTTAGGTCAATTGCAAGTTTTGCAAGTGTCAATTACAGGCATTATAAAGCCAGCTGGGATGGAGGAATACCTGGACCAATATTTCTGCTTAATGAGTACAATTTTACACAGTTCTATGATGTCCTGGTGGAATGGCACAGAAGCGTTTCTTAGAGTTCTCAAAGATAATCTTGTTTTTAGTTTCACTGCTTCTGAATTTTGGCTAAGATTCCCCAAACCAAAGGAGGCTTTCCCTTTGAAACTTGTATTCCTATAGTGTTGAACCTCAGGTTGTACTGCAAGTGGCACTTGCATGCTAAGTGCCTTCAAAGAGCGGTTCCAGTGTTCCTCATTAAAGATGGATACTATGTGTAGGCCTACAACGAGGCCTGGTCTACACTGGGATGGGTGGGAGGGGCGAGCTAAGTTATGCAACTTCAGCTACGAAAATAGCATAGCTGAAGTCGACTTATTTAGAGCTACTTACCATGGTGTCTTCACTACAGTGAGTCGACTGCTGATGCTCCCCTGTTGACTCCGCCTGCGCCTCTTGCTCTGGGGGAGTACCAGAATCGATGGGAGAGTGCTTTGCGGTCGTTATCGTGTCTAGACTAGTTTCTAGGCTTCCCCTTCCTCATCCCACTCAAGGATTCTTAGCCTTTGAGACCAGAGACCTCTCCTGGTGAGTGTTCTTAATCATACCAAAGACACCAGCTTCCAGTCTCCTGTATGGAGACACTTCATGGACTAGAATGATGTGGTCTGCCTGTTCTACCAATTTTCAAGCAATGGCCTCATTGCTAGACTTTTGATTTGAACTGTGACACACTTGCCAGTTTTTCTTCCATTCTATCTGGTGGTTAATCTAGAAAAATAAAATAAAAATTCATGTGACCATTGTGTCAATTGCACATCAAAGAACGTTAAACTTAAAGATAAATGGGTATGCTGGGCATATTTGAAAAAATCCCTCCCATCAGCATAGATAGTGTTTACACTGAAGTGCTGAAGCAGCACAGCTATACTGCTGTAGCGTTATCAGGGCGTGTCTCCACTTACCTCCAGAGCGACTGATTCAGCGAGGGTCGATTTTTATTGCGTCTACTCTAGACGTAATAAATTGACCACTGAGAGCTCTCCTATTGACTCCAGTACTCCATTGGAGCAAGAGGCACAGCTGGAGTCGATGGGGGAGCGTCAGCTGTTGAAGACACTGCAGTGAGTAGATCTAAGTACGTTGACTTCAGCTACATTATTCATGTAGCTCAAGTTGCATCTTAGATCGATTCCTCCCTTTCCCCCAGTGTAGATCTGGGGCCTTAGAAAGAAAGCAACTTGAGTTCTGCTTGTAAGATTTGGGGACAGAAGGGGTATACTCAGAGATGACAAAAGAAGTAACAACTAAAAGGTCAGTTGATGCATTTATTGACTTTCACCTAATTTGAGGGCTTTGTTTATTCATAATAGTATCTCTTTTTGAGCTTGAGTCCTGACATTAAAGATAACCCTTGTCCCTTGGTGTCAATTCCAGATAATAAAAGAGCAGACATGCAGGAAACGTGAAGGCAGATGGCAAGCTGTTATTCATGTCTCAAGAGGTTTCTGGAGACTTAGAAAACAATGAGGCACTCCACCATGACATACCAGTTTTACATTGGTGTAATCCCACTGAGGCCAGTGGGTTTGCATTGACACAACTGGTATTATAGTGTGAATGGTTATGCCCAATCTGACTCTACTACAATCTGGTTAAAATCTATTTCTTTTTATATTAACAGGGTATAATGTGCATAGTCCAAAGGTACATTCTGCTGTTGTGCCAGTGAGGGTTTTGCCTTGTACAGTAAAATTAAAATTTGGATGCTTTGTATTTTTATGTAGCATTGCATTTAGGGGTCTGGCAGCTTTTAGGAATTAGTTTATCAATTCAGGGAAAAAATAGACTCTTGTGGCAGCACATTTTAATAAACCCTTTATACCTTCAGTACAGGATCACAGTTTAGTGTAAGAGCTATTTTCTCAAGATAAATTGTTCATAATCCAGTTGCACAGGCTGATCAGGGAATTCCCTGCTGGAGGAGAACTCCCTGCTGGTGCATTCTTGCCTGAAGAGTCATATACCTATTCCTCCCCTTCCAATGCAGGCGTTTATACCTGTCTTCCACTGTCTAAGTGCTCATTAAGATCAAGATGTCAGTGGTGCAATTTACTACAGTAGCAGCTCTAAAGTTACATCATGGTCAGGGCTCATCTTTGGACTCAGCAGCCATACTGATGCAGTGTTGCCAACTCTTATGATTTTTATCATGTCTTGTGATATTTGGTGGGTTTTTTCTTAAAACACCAGCTCCTGAAGTCATGTGATTACATGACAAAGTTTTAAATGAATATTGAGATTCTTATGCAAGTTTCTAGCCCTCCTAGTTGTGGGGAAAAGCTTAAAAATGTGATGATAGGAGTATCCTAATGACTCAGAAATGAAAATACCAACATGAACAGGATTTCAAAGAAACCTTTATGATTTTTACATAAAGTATGGGGAGAGCTGGAGGTCGAGGGAAGGGAGGAGAAACGGACTCAAGTATCTGAAAACTAGATGTTGGCATACTGCTGATGTCCCCCACCCAAATCCACAGTCTCCTCCACCAGAGCATGGAATAATTTGAACAATAGTATTGTCAGTGTTAGGCCTAAAACTTCCAGAAGCTTCATAAAATGAGCCTTGTAAAATTAGCTTTAAAAAGCAAGCTTTGCAAAAGGAAACAGACTTGTGGCTAAAATGCTCTGCAACCAGATACTTCTTTAAGCTGACTCAAGCATTTTTGAGTCTAGCAGATTGACCAAAATTAGGACAACAGGCTATATAAAGAAAAGATGAGCTGAGCAAAGGTGCACAGTTCATAAGTTCAAGACAACCGCAAATGCCACACTACAACATTTGTCCACCTTAATTGGTTGATCTGTTTTGAAACACAGCCAACAAATATCATATAAATAAGGTGTAAAAACACAAGTGTGTGTGTGTGTGTGTGTTTTGACCTAAAAGAGATCACTCTTTGTCAGGCTCATATACACGCTCCCTGAACCAGAGGGACTTGCGTTTCACCATCTGTGCCTGGCCAGTGCGGAAAGTGGTAGACTGAAGGTAACGTATCTTTGGAAGAATGCAGGGTAAGGTTTCGGAGTGAAGAGGTCTGGCTATGCTTGAGCTAGTTAATCTTAAGTCAGTATCAATACTATAACTTAGTTATCTGAGTAAAGTGTTTTAAAGTTTTTAAAGTTTTTTAAAAATAATAGTCAATAGTTAATCAATATATAATATGTTCTTGTGCCTTGCTAGGCACAACGCTGGTAAAGTGTATAAACAATAATAGTTATACTTGTCGCTGTGCCTGCCTTCAGTATAACTTGCCATTTATATTAATCTTCACTCAGTGTTGGTCTTTAATTCTGTTTTTCTTATTCTGTCTGTGTTGCCTTTATAGTCATAAGTCATTAAAAACCTTTCTTGAGGAATAATTATTTGTTTAGTTTCTCTTTTGTGGATACTACTCAACCTCATTACATCTGTGTTGGGTGGTCGGAAGTAGCAATCACTCAGAGCCTCACCAGGGCCCTGACGTCTGCCACCTCCTTCCATTAATCTCCACAGAGACAACCAGTCTCAATGTGCTTATTGCTCCCTCTAGCTTATTATGACACAAAATATTTGCATTAAATGACACAAATATTTATTTGATCACTTATGCACCAACAGACCTGGGGTGGGGGGGAAACACATACAAGGAAACAAACCTGTAGAACTTACAGGACGCGTGCCAGCCTGCTTTACTTCCAGCCAGGAGTTCTGATGACCCTGGGAAGAGCCCAGCATTCTAGTAGGGGGTACCTTTGCACCTCCATACAGTCTGTG
Source organism: Gopherus evgoodei (assembly GCF_007399415.2). Taxonomy (NCBI): domain Eukaryota; kingdom Metazoa; phylum Chordata; order Testudines; family Testudinidae; genus Gopherus; species Gopherus evgoodei. The sequence goes on from NC_044323.1 coordinate 90,227,019, forward strand.
CTCAGGGGTGAGGTGTATGATGGGATTTGGCCCCCTGTTCTTGACAGCACTTTTGAAAATAGCATAACTTTTGTTGAGTTACCCATGAAATGCTTAGAAGTCAGAGATATGATGCATAGGCACGGGCTTCCTGTGTTCCCAGGGCAGGTGCTCAACCTTCTACTCTGCCCCAGTCCCCATCCCTTCCAACCCCTGCTCTGCCCGGCCTTGCCTCTTCCTGCCCCATTCTACTCCTTCCCCCAGCACCTCCTGCACCCTGCTGAACAGCCGATCACAGTGGGTGGATGGGGGGAAGGGGGAGGAGCTGATACGTGGGGCTGCTGGTGGAAGCTGAGCACTCACTATTTTTTTTCCCAGCCCTGGAGCACCCCCAGAGTCGGCATCTATGCTATGATGACTCACCTGCCACTTTTTTGAAAAGACAATGTGGGTGAGGTAGTATCTTTTTTTGGACCAACTTTTCTGTTGGTGGAGAGGACAAGCTTTTGAGCCACACAGAACTCTTCCTAAAGTCTGGGAAAATTAACCATAGTATCCAAGCTAAATAGCAGATGCGACACATTCTTTAGCATACAAAGTTCATATATGTTGTAGGTGAGCATTTAACATGAAGTGGGTAATTAACACCCCTGCAGTTGTAGGACAAAGGAGGGTATTAGGCAGCAGGTATGTTACAAATTGTTGCAATAAGCCATAAAACCAGAGGCTTAAGTTTTTAATGTCCAGCAGAGTTATCAATTTAACCTGCACAACTTCTTCAAAAAATGAGCTATAGGAACTTAATTATTTCTTTTTTTGTATCCCATCACCAATTTTCTCTATTATGTTTCACAGCTTGCAAATGGAGAAGTTAGATAAATATAAAATACTCCTTTGTGGAAGCTGCAACTTCATAACACCACATTATATCTTAGAGTTCAGAATAACACACAAACTCCCACAGAGAGAGGAAAACATTCTGCTTCCTCATGGAGGTGGAGTAATTATGCTGAAGGGTGAGTGCTATCCCATCGGCCTGGTGTCCACACCAGATGCGCCGCATTGGTGCAGCTGCCCCGATGTAGTGCTTCCAGTGTAGATCTGCTCTAAGGCAGAGAGGCACAGTTTACCCCATGTTTTAGACATTCTTTTCAGACTGGCTGTGATCGCCCAGCAGCGAGGTGGCAGCGACTCCCCCTGGCAGCAGTACTCTCCGTGTCCCTGCAGCCCAGGGGAGGGAGGAAGCAGCAGGGTGGCTGGCTACCAGCTGAGTGCCTCCTCTCCCTACCCATACAGCTGCTGCTTCCAGGGCCGCCCAGAGGATTCAGAGGGATGGGGCAAAGCAATTTCGGGAGCCCCTTCCATAAAACAAAAGTTGCAATACTATATTTTTTAAGTATCAGAGGGGTAGCCGTGTTAGTCTGGATCTGTAAAAGCAGCAAAGAATCCTGTGGCACCTTATAGACTAGCAGACGTTTTGGAGCATGAGCTTTCGTGCATGCATCTGATGAAGTTGGTATTCACCCACGAAAGCTCATGCTCCAAAACGTCTGTTAGTCTATAAGGTGCCACAGGATTCTTTGCTATATTTTTTACATTTCCAAATACATGATACCAACCAGTGACATACATGCAAAAATTATTTTTTAATAATTTGAAAATACATGAAATACATTTACAAACATTAAATGCTTTAATGGTATGTATATATTTGCAATTACATAATGGGCTGTCGCTGAATGATGGTGATGGTTGGTGCCAAAGGGCTGTCGTTGCCTGGGGGTAGCGCTGCTGTTGCCCAGAGCTGGGAGGGGAGCTGGGCTCTGGGTTGCCGGGTGTCTGGCTCAGAGGGGCTGAGCTCAGAGCTGGGGGTCAGGGCTGGTGGGGGGGAAAGTGAGTGAGGTGTCTGGCTCAGAGGGGCTAGGCTTGGAGCTGGGGGTCAGGGCTGGAGGGAGAGATCTGGGGAGTGTCCAGCTCAGAGGTGCTTACCTTGCTGCTTACTCCCGCCTCCCTCCTCTCCCGGAGCCTCAGCACGCTGCGTCCAGAAGCGGCCCTGGACAGAGCTCACAGCCCCGCCCCCTTACTAAGCAGCTTCGAGTGCGAGGAGCTCAGGTCCCACCTGAGCCACGCCACTTTAGCTCTGTCCAGGGCCACTCCTGGATGCGGCGAGCTGAGGCTCCGGGGTATGGGAAGAAGGAGGAGGTAGGAGGGAGCCTCTGACATTCTCGTGGGGGCCCTGCGGGGCCCAGGGCCTGGGGCAATTTGCCTCAGTTATCCCCCGGGCAGCCCTGGCTGCTTCTACTTCCCTGCTGCTGGAGTCTCAGTGCTGCTGCCTGCTTTTTAGACTTGACAGCTGAAGTGAGTTGAGGGGTGGAGGCAGAGGCAACACGTGGGACTCCAGTAGTAAGCTGCAGCTGTAGGGGTGGAGAGTAGAGGAGCTCTGCTGTCTCCCAGCTGCCCTGCTGCTTCCTCCCTCCCTGAGACACATGGATATTTTGGGGCGTGTCCCTGCTTGCCCCCCTTGTGCACACCTCTGGAAATCAGGGTATCAGTCTGGGTGTCTAGCGACCTGGGTTCAACTCTCAGCTCTAGAAGAGATGATGTTGGGGAAGTCACTTAGGTCTGGTCAACACTACAGCCCTATAGCAGTATAATTATGTTGTTCAGGGGTGTGAAAAATTCACACACTTGAGTGATGTAGTAATATCGAAGTAACCCCCCCCCATGTAGACAGTGCTATGTTGGAGGGATAGCTTCTCCCGTTGACATAGCTACTGCCTCTTGGAGAGATGGCTTAACTACACTGACTGGAGATCTCTCTCCTACTAGCTTACAGCATCTTCATTAAAGCATTACAGTGGCACAGATGTGCTGATGCAACATTCTTAGTGTAGACTTGCTCTTAATCTCTTGCGCCTCAGTTCTCCAGCTGTAAAATGGGGATACTACTTGTGTACCTCAAAGGGGTACTGTGTGCTCATATACATTAAAGACTGTGAGGCACTTGGATGCTATGCTGATGGGTGCTTGTGATGGGGTATATAAACCCCACACCGGGACTGAAGGGGTTAAGGGGCAGTTCTGAGCTCAGGTGGCTCTGCCTGCTTACACTTTCAGAGCTTGCTCCAGCTGTGGATCTTGAAAGGGTGTCAAATAGCTCAGAAGGGGACAGACAGGTTAGAAGGACAGACTATCTTAGGAGCTCTTGAATAAGGGTCCAACTGGAATCATGGCTGCATGTGGCAGCTGCCCCAGGCCCTAGAGAAGGGATTAGCCTTTCCCTGGGGAAAACCTTCACTCCATCTTCTGGTGGATCATTTATGAGGTTTTTGACCAGATCCTGGTCTGGGAGGGTAAGTGACAGGAAGTGGCCCAGGGAGGCAGCCCTGAAGCACTCCTAGGGTCCTGGACCAGATCCCAGTGGAGAGGGAGGCCCTGGGTTCCTCTACCAACCCCCATTCCCCTCCTTTCTCTCCCCTAGAGCTATGAGGGATAGAGACACTGTAAACCTTGAGGCAAGAGTGTGGGGGAGATTGGCCTTTTTTATATTTATAAGCATGCTGTTGTCTCCCACCCCCAAAAGGGGGTGATACTCAACTGGTGACCTGACTGGAGGCCTGAGTCATTATCTACCAGAAAAGTTACAACAGCTGTGTCAGAATGACCACTGGCTGGGGATGCTAAAGATGGGGGAGAATCATGAGCCAGGTGCCTAACCATTATGCAGTACCACTGATAAGCGCAGCCCATCACTGGGCTATATAGGCACCTTAAAATAGGCTGATGTTTTTTCCCTTTGAAAAACGACCTCCTGGGAATCTTTAAGGGGCACAGAAGGGGCAATCTGAATACTTCCTGTACAACAAAGAGCAAGGCCATATGTCTTCAAACTGCTGTGGCTCACTGTGTGTAGCAAAAAGTAACTTAAAAGAAACACACTGAGGTAGAAAGGGTATATGGGTGCATGGGCTTGCCACCGGGTACCTGTAAGGAAGATGGTTGCCTAGTCCCAGACCTTCTCACTCCCTACCTATTGATTAATCTGTAATAATTGCCTTCCTAGCAAAGTGGCATAAAAGTTTAAATTAATTCCCTGTATAAACTTCAAACTGACTATGGATTCCAATGAAAAAAAATGAGAGGCAACAAAAGAGCTAACCCTGAAAGCAGCTGAAGGGGGAGACTGCAGGGCCACTGCAGAACTGAGGCCAGGATACCATGGCACTGAAAGAATTCCTCACAGACCAAGTGGGTTCAATCTCAAAAGATATTTATGGTCTCTCTAAAGATGTACATGATATAAAATCCACAATGGCTCACTTGGAAAATGAGCTACAAAAGACTGACATTGAAGCCTGGGAAATCAAATAAGAAACTGTCTCCTTAAAGCTTAGACTCATTAAAAAGGAAAGGAAAAACAGGATGACTTAGAAGGCAACGTTTGCCTCTTGGACATTGCTGAAGGTCTAAGGGGAAGGATATTATCAGCTTTCTTCAGAAGCTACTCCCTGACATACTTAAATTAGACCCCCTAGCTGCCTTCATTAGATATTGAAAGGGCTGGTACTAGAAGGCAGGAATCTGGCAAACCCAGACTCATCATCTTTTACAAGCTGTTGAAGTTTACGGATAAGGTAATGTTAATGAATGCTGCAAGAAAAGCTGAAATCCTTATGTACAAAGGCCATACATTTTCTCTTTTTCCCAACTTCTCAGCTGAGCTTAAGAAAAAGAGGCCTGCATTCAATAGCATAAAGTAAATCCTGAGGGGCGGGGGGACCAACATCAGAAACAGCATCAAGTACCTATCTGTGTATATGTATATGCATATACTTAGTGTATGTATACATAACCTCTTCTGTAGGTAGGAATATATTATACATATTCTAGACTACCCAATGGTATTTATAGGGTAATATTTGACTTAAATATATTTGTGTTTAGACTATTAGATAATACAGGGAAGGGCCATTCATGGTACAAGAGCGCCTGGGCGCTGTTAACTACCTCATAGCATTTCCCAATTCCTCACTAAAGCCCAGAGTATACCATGTTAATTCTCTCAAGCCCTTTTATTCCAGAGACTTACAGGTTTGTCAGTTTGCAGCCCAGGGAGGAGATGACGCTGAGTGGCCCAAAGGTGTCTACTATGAAGGAAAAAATGACGGTGGCGTGGAAGAGGTGAACCTCTCCACAACCCTGGAACGTCTGCAGTGGCAACAGATCAAGGAGCTGTGCACTAGCTTCGCCCCCTTGTTCTCAGCCACCCCTGGTCAGACTGAACGGGCATACCACTCCATTGACACAGGTAATGCTCACCTAATTAGAACCCCACCCTACTGGGTGTCTCCTCATGCCCAAGCTGCTATAGAATGGAGATCCAGAACATGCTACAGATGGGTATAATCTGCTCATCTACCAGTGCATGGGCATCTCCAGTGGTTCTGGTACCCAAACCAGATGGGGAAAGTATCAGAGGGTAGCCGTGTTAGTCTGGATCTGTAAAAGCAGCAAAGAATCCTGTGGCACCTTATAGACTAACAGACGTTTTGGAGCATGAGCTTTCGTGGGTGAATACCCACTTCCTCAGATGCATGTAATGGAAATATCCAGGGGCAGGTATATATATGTGTGCTAGCAAGCAAGCTAGAGATAACGAGGTCAGTTCAATCAGGGAGGATGAGGCCCTGTTCTAGCAGTTGAGGTGTGAAAACCAAGAGAGGAGAAACTGGTTCTGTAATTGGCAAGCCATTCACAGTCTTTGTTCAATCCTGAGCTGATGGTGTCAAATTTGCAGATGAACTGAAGCTCAGCAGTTTCTCTTTGAAGTCTGGTCCTGAAGTTTTTTTGCTGCAGGATGGCCACCTTAAGGTCTGCTATAGTGTGGCCAGGGAGGCTGAAGTGCTCTCCTACAGGTTTTTGTATGGGGAAATACGCTTTTGCATGGTCTACCGTAAGCTAAATGCGGTAACTCGTCCAGACAACTATCCAGTGCCAAGCACCGATGAGCTATTGGAAAAGTTGGGACGTGCCCAATTCATCTCTACAATAGACTTAATCAAGGGGTACTGGCAAGTACCGCTAGATGAACCTGCTAAAGAGAGGTCAGCATTCATCACCCATGCGGGGGTGTATGAACTTAATGTGCTTCCTTTCGGGCTGCGAAATGCACCTGCCACCTTCCAAAGGCTGGTAGATGGTCTACTAGCAGGATTGGGAGAATATGCAGTTGCCTACCTCGATGATGTGGCCATTTTTTCAGGTTCATGGCCCGAACACCTAGAACACCTGGAAAAAGTCTTTGAGCGCATCAGGCAGGCAGGCCTAACTGTTAAGGCCAAAAAGTGTCAAATAGGCCAAAACAGAGTGACTTACCTGGGACACCAGGTGGGTCGAGGAACCATAAACCCCCTACAGGCCAAGGTGGATGCTATCCGAAATTGGCCAGTCCCAAAGTCAAAGAAACAGGTCCAATCCTTCTTAGGCTTGGCCGGGTATTACAGGCGATTTGTACCACACTACATCAAATCGCTGCCCCACTGACCGACCTGACCAAAAAGACCCAGCCAAATGCAGTTAAGTGGACTGATGAGTGTCAGAACGCCTTTACCCAGCTTAAGGCGATGCTCATGTCTGACCCTGTGCTAAGGGCCCCGGACTTTGACAAACCATTCCTAGTAACCACAAATGCATCTGAGCGTGGTGTAGGAGCAGTTCTAATGCAGGAAGGTCCGGATCACAACTTCTATCCTGTCGTGTTTCTCGGCAAGAAACTGTCTGAAAGGGAAAGCCACTGGTCAGTCAGTGAAAAGGAATGCTACGCCATTGTGTACGCCCTGGAAAAGCTACGCCCATACTTTTGGGGACGGTGGTTCCAGCTACAAACCGATCATGCTGCACTAAAGTGGCTTCATACTGCCAAGGGGAACAACAAAAAACTTCTCGAAGGAGTTTAGCTCTCCAAGATTTTGATTTTGAAATTCAACACATTTCGGGAGCTTCTAACAAAGTAGCTGATGCACTCTCTAGTGAAAGTTTCCCAGAATCCACTTGTTAAAAATTGTCCTTAAAATATAAAAAGTCTTGTAGTTTTCATTCTTAGTAGTATATGTAAAGGTGCATGTGTTGTATTAATCTGTTTATTCTAAAGTTCTAGGAAGAAATCACCGCCAGTGAGGTTCCCCACTGTCTGCAATTTGGGGGGGGGTCATAAACAGATAGTTAAGGGTTAATGTCTCTTTTACCTGTAAAGGGTTACAAGCAGTGAACCTGGACCACCTGACCAGAGGACCAATCAGAAGACAAGATACTTTCAAATCTCGGGGGAGGGAAGTCTTTGTTTTGTGTTGTTTGTTTGTCTGTTGTTCTCTCTGGGTTCTGAGAGTGACGAGACATACCTACAGGCTCTCTAATTTTCTGTTCACATAGTAAGTACCAGTAGAAGGGCGGTTTAGTCTTTTTGATTGTTTTCTTTATTTGCAAATGTGTATTTTGCTGGAAGGATTTTAATTTGTATTTGTGCTGGGGGGAAGACTTCTCTCTAGTGTCTATAAGCTAAAAGACCCTGTAACGTTTACCATCTAAATTACAGAGACAACTTTTACTTTTTTCTTTCTTTTATTAAAGGTTTTTCTTTTTTCAGACCTGATTGATTTTTTCTCCCTTGTTGAGGCTCAAGGGAATTGAGTCTGTACTCACCAGGGAATTGGTGGGAGACAGGGAGAGAAAAGAGGAGGGGGGAAGGTGCATTTCCCTTTGTTTTAAGATTCAAGGAGTTTGAATCACAGTGATCTTCCAGGTAACCCAGGGAGAGAAAGCTTGGGAGAGGCAACGGTGAGGGAAAGGGTTTACTTTCATAGACTCATAGATTCTAGGGTCAGAAGGGACCAATGTGATCATCTAGTCCGACCCCCTGCACAAAGGAGGCCACAGAACACAGAACCCTACCCATCCTTGTGTAAGATCCAGGGGGTCTGGGTCTTGGGGTCCTCTGAGAAGGTTTTGGGGGGACCAGAGTGTACCAGGCACTGCAAGTCCTGGTTGGTGGCAGCACTACAAGATCTAATCTGGTAATTAAGCTTAGGGGGATTCATACTGGTACCCCATCTTTTGGACCCTAAGGTTCAGAGTGGGGGTTATAGCATGACAAGCTCTAATTGAAGCTGATGACTTTTTAAATCCTCCTCCTGTAGCTCTGTAGCTTGATCCAGACATGGTTAATGGTAGAATAAATGGTATGAATAAATCCTGTCAAGTGTACAGATGGGTGTATTCTGTTCATATGAGTATGCTGATTTACAACACCAGAGACCTGCTGCAGTGTTGTCACCTGATATCAGAAATGGAAACTCAAATTGGAAACCAAGATTTTTTTTCTGTCAGCTAGTGGAATATCACTTGGAATATTACCAGGTAGGAGAAATTGTAGCAATGAAGGAAAAATGATCCAATCCATTCTTTTAGACAGACTGGTATGTCCTGTGGTCATTCTTTGAACTAAATATTACTATGGATCTTTGTAATTATTTTGTAACCACCTTTTATATTGTTTTTCTCTAGTTCAGTCATACTAATAGCTGTGGGACCAGCTCATCATAGGGGGAAATCAGCAAAGCCATTCCAAAGTTGATTATTCAGCATGAGAAGTTATATTTGTGTTTCACTGACACTTCATTATAGTATTTTCTCATGGGGTTTTGCTGTTTTTACCACTACAGCACTAATTCAAGAGTTGATCTCCGCTCATGGCAACTGCATAAGAATCAAATGGAAAAAAAACATCAAGAAAAAATCCATTTGCTAAATTCCACTTGCTTCTGGCAGTAGCTTTGCTTGCAGAATAAAAATTGCACTCAGGCAGTCTACCTTGTATGAAATCAGACTGACCTGTTAGTCATGACACCCCAGACTTGAAAAGTTTCAGAGGGGTAGCCGTGTTAGTCTGGATCTGTAAAAGCAGCAAAGAATCTTGTGGCACCTTATAGACTAACAGAAGTTTTGGAGCATAAGCTTTCGTGGGTGAATACCCACTTCGTCAGATGCATGTAGTGGAAATTTCCAGGGGTAGGTATATATATATATATATATATATATATGCAAGCAAGCTAGAGATAATGAGGTTAGTTCAATCAGGGAGGATGAGGCCCTGTTCTAGCAGTTGGGGTGTGAAAACAGAGGGAGGAGAAACTGGTTTTGTAGTTGGCAAGCCATTCACAGTCTTTGTTTAATCCTGAGCTGATGGTGTCAAATTTGCAGATGAACTGAAGCTCAGCCACACCCACACCCGTTCCTGCAATATGTTCATAACCTCTGGATGAAATCCTGAAGCCCTCAAATCTTTTTTTGAAGATTTCAGGTTACAGAGAATCTGGCATTTACTCTAGTTCAAACCAGCAAGTGACCTGTGCCCAATACTGCAGAGGAAACCAAAAAGCACCCAGGGCGTCTGCTAATCTGACCTGGGGGAAAATTCATTCCTGACCCCAAATATGGCAATAAGTTAGACCCTGAGCATATGGATGAGACCCACCAGCCAGACATCCGGGAAAGAATTCTCTGTAGGAACTCAGAATCTTCCCCATCTTGTGTCCCATTCTGGCCATTAGAGATATTTGCTACTAGCAGTCATGGCTGGGCCCTATGCCGTTTGCTGTGGGCAATCAAATCATACCACACCCTCCACAAACTTATGAAACTCAGTCTTAAAACAAGTTTGGTTTTTTTGCCCCCTACCCTTGGAAGATTGTTCCAGAACTTCACTTCTCTGATGGTTAGAAACCTTCATCTAAAGTCAAGCTGTGACACTCTAGACCTCGGGGGAGCACCCTGTGATCCTCCTAGACATCATTTATATAGAATTGTGATATTTCAATAAAGCATGTTATGTAAGGTATGATGGGAAAGGTTATGATCCACTGAAAGCCATTGTTCTACCTCAGGGGTCAGCAATCTTTCAGAAGTGGTGTGCCGAGTCCTCATTTATTCACTCTATTTGAAGTTTTTGTTTGCCAGTAATACATTTTAACATTTTTAGAAGGTCTCTTTCTATAAGTCTAAAATATATAACTAAACTATTGTTGTATGTAAAGTAAATAAGGTTTTTAAAATGTTTAAGACGCTTCATTTAAAATTAAATTAAAATGCACAGCCCCCCGGACTGGTGGCCAGGACCTGGGCAGTGTGATTGCCACTGAAAATCAGCTTACATGCCGCTTTTGGCACACATGCCATAGGTTACCTACCCAGTTCTACCTAAATATGCATATCATTAGTGCATATGAAGTTATGAGATTGTGTTGTATGATTGTCACTAAAATGTGCTGTGAATTAGGGAATTGCCCACACATTAGATCCCCCGAGACAAGAACAAAGGAGCTAACCAACACCTGGGTGGGTGTCGAACAACCATCAACAGCCATTGTCCAGCAGGGCCATGTGATGGGGTATACAAACCCCACACTGAGCAACAAGGGGTTAAGGGCTCATTTTGGGCTCAGCCAGCCCTGCTCCGCTACACATGCAGCAAATGTTCCATCTGCTGGAGGAATTAAAAGGCAGCAAATTACCTCAGTTGGGGAGCAGCACTGAAAGTGAGCAGACCTGCACCCCAAGCTCCAGCAGCTACTCAAAAGGGGCCCTCTATGAGGAAAGGGAGAACCCTCCACAGAGACGAGCAGAGAGGGAGAGCCTGCCTTTAAGAAAGCAATCTAAGAACCCAGTCCTGCAAACTCTACTGGCATAATGCGCACTATTGTGAGTAGTCGTTTCACCACATGTACAGTAGAACCTCAAAGATATAAACACCAGAGTTATGTACTCACCAGTCAACCGGATACCCTTGAAATGGAAGTAATCAGGCAGCAGCAGAGACACACACAGCAAATTCTTTACTGCCTTTGGGCTTTAGCCCTTCAGGGCTTCAGCATGGGAGTGTGGTGGGGAGAGGGGTTACAACTGCAGTTGCAGGGTCAGGGGGTGTCAGGGATCCAGGTGGAGGGGTGTGTGTCAGGGCTTCTGACCCTTGGGAGTGCTGGGGCTCAGGGCTTCAGCCCCACGGCTCCTTTCCTGGCTTCAGCCCTGTGGGAAGCACCAGCATTTGGGGCCTTAGCTATGAGGAGAGTGCCGGTTTCAGTCCCAGCATGCCCCGCCCCCCCAGAGTTAAAGCCTGGAGCCCCAGTGACCCCCTCCCTGTCCAGAGCCTTGACAATCTCCCCCCACCCCCGGGCTGAAGTCCATAACCTCTTGTTCAGAGTTACAGACATTTCAGAGTTAGGGACAACCTCCATTTCCGAGATGTCCATAACGTTGAGGTTCTACTGTAATGCTTACTGCTATGAGCAGTAACATTGGCCGTATTGGGCCCTAACCTGAAAAAAAATCCTGACTCCACCAAAGTCTATTGATTTTGATGGAGGCAGGAGCTCATGTCAGATTTTCACTTCTTTAATAGCATCATTTATTCAAGGATCTCGGAGTGCTTTACATTTCATCTTCACACAGGCTCTGACCCAGCAAGTCTCTTAAGCACATAGATAGCCACATAATGGGGTTTACTTAGCTACTTAAATGCTTCACTAGAGCAAGGTCAAAATTCCCATGTGACTGGTAAAAGTTTTTTAGTCCTAGCTTACAATTAGGTAAACTGAGGCACAGGAAAGTTAAAGTCCCAGTTCTATTATTAAGACATGTACCAATGAGCTCCCTTTGGATAAGTGTGACTCAGCACAGGTGCTAGTTCATGACTGTTTCATGGCACAACTAATTTGCCCAGTGTCACATCATAAATTCTGTGCAGAAGTGTGACTAAAAGTCAGGACAAAGCATAACTGTTGGCTTAGCAACAGGAGCTAAAGTTGCAAGTTGAGAAAAAAGTACAGCACATGCTATATTTTTGTCCAGGAAGGAAAGAACAAACAAAACAAGACTGGTTTAACTTAGTTACCTGAGCTTTCTGAGACGCCAAGACAGAAGGTGGAATATTAGTCTAATTTGGTCAACATGGGGAGAGGGAGACAGAAATAGAGAAGACTTATTAGGAGAAATGACAGCATTGTTCCATCGCACCGGGCAATAATTAAACAATAACAATTGAAATACAAGCACTGCCTGGAGATTAACTAGCTAGGTGGGTAGTTGGTGGTGGTGTGTTAATTTAGATGGACTATAAAGGGCTAAAGAGTTGAAGATGTTCATATGACCTTGTTACCATCCAATAGTAAAACTATTTTAAACAAAGTTTGGGATTTGATCTACAGAGACCTCAGCCTGCTTAGTAACATGGCAAACACGTTATTATAAAAATACAGAAAAAAGGAAAAACAGTTAAGTATTAAGTAAGAATTTTATTTTAATAACATGCCTTTTGGTTTCTTTCTCCTCCACTTCCTCCCCCCGCCCGCCCCGTCTTTAGCTGGAGAGAGTTTTTGGAAAGAAAAACACACTATTTGACATCTCAGAGATGGTAATAAATGTCCTTTTTATGGAAAAGAGGTTAGATGAGATGGGCTGGTGTTATAGTCTGATCCCATTTCCTGGAAGCCAAAACAAGACAAAGACAAAAAGGAAAAGAAGAGAACAGCATTTATAGAAAATGCAGCTTTTATCTTTACGTGTTGAGTTTCACTTGCAATCTCACAAACTGGAGAAACACTGGTCTTATTAGCCATTCTGAGACCTGGCAAACTTGTGCCAGCACCGGGCTGTTTTAGGATATTGATTTTATTTTCCTCTCTTTGCTCACAGGCCTACAGCAATGTTGCAGAATATACAGCCAGACTCTCTACAAAAGGAGAAAGGAGAGGGATAGGAAAGGAAAAAATAAGGGGTGTGTGTATGGGGAAAGGACTCAAGGAGGTGTATGTGTGACAAAGTTACAAATCCCAAATGGTTTTCAGGATTTAGACAGAACCAGTGGAGGTGGTGATGTCATCTGGGTCCCTCCATCTGGCCTGATCTGTCACGATGTCTTTTGGGATTAGGACAATGGTGTCACAGTGGATCCTAGGGTTCTAGGAGACAGTGGCAGCCATGATGGTGAAGCTCACTCCTTTCTTTCCCTTTAGTCAGCAACTGTTGCATTTGCTTCCTGATTTCCCCCCCAAAGTCTTTTATTTCCTTTTAAGGAGCCTGGGGGGAGTGATCAGAGAAATAGCCATTCCCTCATTTTGTTCAGCATTTAGACCTAATTTTTGATATGCCAATATTGGTCCATTGATTTCCAAATTTCACATTCCTGTTTATTAGGCATATTTAATACAGTTCTTGAATTATATCAATATGTATTTTTTTTGTTTGTACTAATTCAGCCTTTTTGTTTCCCTTTTGCACCTTTATTAACATTGATTATAGGTTGTTGTGACACTTTGACAAATTGGATATAGAGATTAATGGAGTGAGACTAAACTAGACTGACAAGTTCAAATAACTAAGTGGCTGACAGTGGGGAGTCCTGGAAGAATGTGGAATAACATCTCTGAGGCTGTGTATGACAAGCATATGCCACTGAAACTAGAAGCCCAACTGTATAAAAGAGTGGTGAACCTCGCAGTCCTGTCTAGGGCAGAATCATGGGCAATAGAGATGGCAGGTTGAACACTTTCAGGTGTCTGAGGTGAGATGTATTTGACATGGATTTTGGAAATGAATGGATTAGGATGAAAGTCAGTTTGTGATGTGGCTGACAAAATCCAGGAAGTGAGTCTTTGCCACCTTGGACATAAGCAGAGGATGAATGAAGGGGAACTAGTGAAGATAGCATGGTAGGAAAGAGAAGCCGAGGATGTGCTGTGTGGTTTGCATCAAAGAAGATGCTAAGCAGGTGGATCTTAGTGCAGCCTCAGACAGACAAAGATAGCAGCTGGTTGCATGATGACCCAACCCAAGGTGACAGGATAAAGGAAAGAAGAAGCTGAGACTTTTTATGAACATGTACTTGCTGCTTACCACTATGGTGAATTTGTAGGCCCAGTTATTACAAAAGATGCCTAAAGCAATGTTAACTTAAACTGAATTCATGTTGCATGGCAACAGGGTTAGTAGGCTTCTGGCTGTTCACTTAAATAAGTGGCCTTCTCCAGAACAGTCTCCAAAATCTTGCATCGCTTCAACAACATCGATTAACACACAAGGCCTTTGCAATCTGCACAAATCTTTGTAATGAACACAAAGAATCTGCAGATGTTTCTCCTAATTATAGATAAACTTCTAATAGTTTATCTAACATCCAGACGCCTGCTACGTCAGTGGCTGTCTGGGACAGGGAAGATGCTGTGGGAGGCCGTGGGTGAGGACTGGAGGACTTTTAAGAAGTGATGACTGCTGCAAGAAGAAGCAAAGACGGCCCTCTGTGAGATCAATTGAGGACTGCACTGGGGGGAACACCTGGATAACCTAGCTTTGCGAGCACCTAAGAGTGACAGCAAGAGAAATCCCCATGACCACTGTCATGGCAGAGATGTGCAGACCTCTCAAATCTATGTAATAATCCTCTGTGTAAATTTAAGAGATTGCAAAAGAACATGAACAAAATGTATGATTTCATTTGCCACATTTTCTTGTTAAGGAGTCATGTACAGGTTTTCTTTCCCCCGCCCCCCGAAGACCATCTCCTTAGAAGCCCCCTTTCCTTCTTCCTCTTGGTCCTCCAATACATACAGTCCCTTGGTATTCCACACTGCACAGCAAAAATGTGCAATATGCAGCATGCAAGGAATATCTGATTGCAGTACAGCCCCATCTGGGTCGATGTGCCCCTGGATGGATGGAGACACCCCCACTGATCTTTAGGATGCCAAAGGTTCTCTCTGTTACTGAGGAAATGGTTTTGTGCAGATGATGATAGTGTCTTTTGGCTGGCATTTGGAGCTAGGGGTAATGAACTATGATCAGAGAGCATATCTGCTGCCTCCTATGAGGGGCACACAGGAAACAAGCAGAAATGACACACTGTTATGCAGATTTTGCACTGTGGTAACTGACACCCTGGGCTGGGATAGATGCTGTGGCCATGAGCCCAGCCAGAGCGGCGAAACAGGAACACAGGTAGAAGCCATGCAGTAGCTGGGTTTTCAGGATGGTTGGTGGAATCTTACCTAGTAGCCAGTCATCTGGAAACTTCCTCCAGAAGAAGTGCCTTGAGAGTCCTGACATTGCCCAGATGTAGGAGTCATGATGGGAACCTGGAAATATTGTTAAAACATCCATAAAGAGATGTTCAGTGTTGCAGATAACCCTCATGTTCATCATGTATGTCCAGTGTCTATTAACAGTTTTGAGTGAATGCTTACACTTCTGTATGTTGTTCTGTCCACTGCCCAGTACAGGTGGGAAATGTGCTGCACTGTAGAACTCCTGCGTGTTCCTCTGCTGCATACATCTGTCAATTGAAAATCAATTGTAGTCAAGGAGGGGTAGCCGTTTTAGTCTGGATCTGTAAAAAGCAACAAAGAGTCCTGTGGCACGTTATAGACTAACAGATGTATTGGAGCATAAACTTTCGTGGGCGAATACTCACTTCGTCAGACGATGTAGTCAAGGGTGTGTCTCAGCGGGGCTCTTGGCAAATGGAGCAGTACATAAGAAGCAGTGGACTGGCTTATTCCTGTTCACTGTCCTATGACCCATGGGAATGATCCTGTAGCGAGGACACACAGGGAAGTGGTCACCCTGAGAGGGACTGTGACGGGGCAGAGTGGCCCTGCACTGGTACCTCAGAGGTTAACCCTTCCTTCCTAGCAGAGGAAGCCATGGCCTGGAAGCTCTGCTGGGCATGCTCCAACTGGAGAACAAGTATAAAAACCTGCGAACCAGCTCAAGCACCGGAGAGGAAAGACAAATGTTGCAAGCTCCAGAGGAGGGAGAGCCTGTGCGCCAGGATCTGGGAGTCAGCCAAGCCGAGACACTCCCTGAGACCCGAAGGTGGAAGTCCCAGGAGGGGAGCAGACCAGAGGACCTCCTGCAGCAGATGACCTGGCATTCACTGTAGGAAGTGACCCAGGGGAACTTTAGAGACAAACGTTAGAGCTGCATTGACACTGAGCGTGTTGTGGATGGATCCCCGCTGAGTGAGCGGCAAGGGGAGCTTGCCACTACCAGGGCCCCGGGTCGGGGCTCGGTGGAAAGGGCGGGCCTGAGTCCCCCTAGCACCAGACCCCCGAACCTTGAGGCATACTAAAGACTCTGGCTGCTAGGCTGCGCTACTCTGTTCATGGGGGAGGTGCATGGGCTCCAGCCACTAGGCTGCACTACCCTGCTCACTAGGGGGATTGTGGGGTCTCCTGCTGCAAGGCCGCGCTACCCCGCCAGACAGGGTGATAGTGGGGAAGAAGGCCAAGCGGGCATGTTACTAGATTCAGCTTCCCTTTATGCTGACTATTCAATCTCTATCAGGTTTGGGGGCCGGGTGGCTATTCCACATGATGCTCCGCTTTCCAGTCTCCCTTTTCCCTCCCTCAGGATAACCTTCTGGTCCTACCTACTTGGCTTCCCCACCTGACTTCACCTGCCCCAGCCCATCTAAATACCCAACTGTCCCTATATTCTTTTCTTGTTCCCTGTTCCTGACCAGCTAAGCTACAACCTGTCTCTGTCTAACTGAAGTTAGTATGGAATGGAACCCAAGATCCCCAAGTCTTACTATTGCTTGTCTGTCAGAAAATACCTGTAAAACCCACTGATAAAGTGTGTCTGTCATCCCCTCTAGTGCTGGTTTGCAAAGAGGATAACAACCTACTATTGCCATCAGTTACTCCTTTAGCTTAAGTGTCAGAGGTCTGTGTGGTGGAGCTGGAGGTTCCAACCTTGCTGATGTCTATGTGGGAGGGTCTAGAATGGCACATGGTGGAATTTCTGGGTTTTCAGTCTTTTCTTAAAGGAAAATTACAAAGGAAATTATACACAAACAGTGTTCAAAAGAACATTATTAACATTGCAAAGTAAAGTGCTCAGGTCAGGAAAAGCCAGAACTAAGGTTGCCTGATGCAATCTTAATGTGCCCCCTTTGCATTATGATATAGTCTTTAAATATGTGATCATGCACTACATTTTTCCCCCCACAGGACCCTTGACTCATCCAGTGCACAGGATGCACCTGCTCAGGGCATAAATCAGGGTTATGTAGTAAAGGAGACTGATGTTTGTTGGACCCCTGCCTCACTTGTTGCAGAAGTTGGAAGGTGTTTATTAACTGAGGCATGGAATTGCAGGTAGAGGAAGGACAGATCATGGTGAAGGCAGTTGAATGATGCCCAGGAGAACTGGTTTCTATCGCTGTGCCGGTGCCTCAGAGTTCCTGTGGGAGGCTGGGCAAGCCACTCTCACTAAACTTTTCACAAGTGCCCACAGATTGCTCATTTTATGGATGCCCAGTTCAGATTCCCTGGGATCTGATTTGCAGAAGTGCTGAGCACTCAGCTGCATCAGAAATCAATGAGAACTGAGCTTTGAACATAGAAAGTGCCAAGTTTCACATTATTCTAAAAACTTAGGCCTCAGATGATTCAAACTGGGCACCCAAAATTAATGGATGCTTTTTTTAACCTTGTAAAACTTGGATAACACCCCCCCTACACACACACGTCACAGAGCTGTTGTGAAGATAAATTAATGTATGCTTGTTAGATAGTCAGATACTATAGTGATTAGCACCATTAAAAAAAAAACCATGAGGAAATGAATAATTCTGTTTACAGAGCAAGGTTTGAACAGTCCGCAATAAATAAGGTCTACGGCCTCACCCTGGAAAATGATGGGAAAACAAAATATTGAACATTTAATTGAGCACAGTTAGGTCTATGTAGTGAATGAAGCAAGTGTATTGTGGGGAAAAACTATCTGATGTAATGTAAGATGCATACACACATGGGGGGCCAAACTACTGACTCGCGTATTTGAAGTTGGAATCTTAATTTTCTTTTTCATGTAGCTCTATGTGTTTGGTAAATATATATCATTAAGGTGAGGCAGATTTGGCCTAATCATTCTGGGATGGATTGAGCATGTCAGTCTAAAACAAGTAATTTAAAATTGTGATTATCAAGGGCTGGATTTCTAACAATACAATCTGTCCAGAGTAAAGGGCAGCAGGTAGCTATGCTTCCCCAAGACAGATCAGGGATGAAATTGTGACTATCACAATTCAGTCCCTGGCTTCCTTCCTGGAGTAAGGGGTGTGGGTGGGAAATGAATCTGCCAGAGCCTTTTTATAGGCATAGATTAATTCCTCCCTCTCTTCTGGTTCAGTTGCTCTGAGCAAGATATTTGGGCGATGGAGCTAAAGCTTTTCTAGTTTATAATCACTGCCCCTCACCCACTTGGCAGAAAAAATAATGGCCATATGGAGACTCCTTTCCCACTGGACTAAGTCCCACCATGTAGGTAGCCTAGTCGGGAAGCTGTTCTTTATTCCTCTACACAGTCACATTAGACAAGAGCCAGTCTTGCCTCAGGGAATTTAGTAACTTAAATATTGTAACATCAAACAAATGATGTCCAACCCTTCAGAGACAGCCAGAGAGAGGGGAGGAGCAATAGCAACATGCAAATAGATGTTGTTCTAATAGATATTTTGGCTGTCAGTTTCATGAAGTTTCCTGACAAGTCACTTCCCCACGAATGTATAGAAGAATAATTCCTTACGAATGGAGCCAGAGATTGATTTCTAAAATGTAAAAAGAAAAGGTTTGTTCCAGTAGCTTGTGTCTGTACACTTACCATCTGCTGCAATGAAGCATCCTTTCTATGAATCCTTATTCTCCCAGTCCAGGGGGCTTCAGCCATACTGTTAGGGATGGGATCTCAGATCAAACCCAGAACTGAGCCTCTCTGATAGGTTGGAGAAATTAACTTTGTGGTAACAGGGGTATCATTAGCTATGGGCCAAGGGGGGCAGTTGCTCCCCTGACTTTTCATAGGTCTCCCTGGTCCACTTTTTACCCCCTGACTTTGCAGCATATAATGTAAAAACATATAGTGTTTTACATGCTGACACAATTTTGCTCTCCCCTTCTCCCCAGAATTTTTCTGCAATGACCCCCCGATCACCAAGGGACTTTTCACCCAGAGAGTCATAATGATAGGCAATCCTTTGTCCCAGCTCACTAATACTGTACTTAGTGAGGGTATGCATTAGAAGTTAGTTACCCATGTACAGAATGCCAACTCAAGGCCTCTGAACCACTTTAACTCTCTTTTAACAACTTAAGTGTGGCATATATACCTGTGCTGTATGAACTGGGATGATGAATTTCATCCTAACAGAATGAGATACCAGAACCTATTGAAAAACATTGTAGCTATGTCTCCCAAAAGACAAGATAACGAACTAAGGGAACCTTTGGTTCATTCTACCCAGCTACAAATGAAGATGTTTCTGAGGTTTTCTTGTTGCTTTATGTAAATTTTATATCTTATTCTTTCTAATTATGAAGAAGAAACCTGAGAGAATATGGTTCGGCTTTAACAATCCAATGAATAATAAGAGCTCAATGTGTTTAATAATAATACATGAAAGCTACTTGAAGTCAAATGACGACAAAGACAGATTATTCATTATTTCCAGGCTATAGATCGGAGCATGACCCACCACTGTTGTTCCAGTTTTTCAATGGAATAAATGCAATGAAATCAGTGGCATAAAAATACAGCCATGTTCTGCCGACCAGGCCCTTATTTGCATGTTTCTGTGGGATGCCCCACAATGAGGGAAAACGCCTTCAGATGCAGCTCACAATGGAAAAAACTATTGCGTAGTTCTAAAAAGCCATGGGGTTAGCCTCAGGGAATGAGGGCCATCCAGTGTATCAGAGAGGGTAATGGGCCTAAACCTTTAAACAAAGAGAGCTGTATAATCACTCTCTACGCCCAGATGCCAAGAGATCTCAAAGAGAATAGGTTCTAAGTACATCTTTGTAACATTTTTGCCAACTAGTTTGCCACTTAGACCTGCTGTGTTGTGGTTTCTGCATGAACCATTATGTCATCACACTTCCTGTATTATACTGTGGGCCATATAAACAGTGGTCAATAAATGCTATGTCTGTAAGCCACTAGGCTGCAATGTGTTGCAACAACTTGCAAGGGAGTTTGCTGTTGGCACACCTCTGGAAAGCAAATTATCACCAACAGGTATTCATTAATCCTCACTAATAAGGACAAACAGTGGCTGAATTGCACAGCCAGAGTGTCCAAAACCATGCCACATAGCTCAAGACAGACCAGTGACTTTTGCACAAATGTGGTATATTTCTGAACATCCATTGAAGCATTTCAGCTGCTACCTAAGGTTGAATACCGATGAAGAAGGGGATTGCAGCATCCCACAGAGAGTGTTTGTTTCTGTACTGCCTCTCTGTAGGACACAAGACACTGTAGACCATAACTTCAGTAATGCCGCCGGGGGTGGTGTTTATGTTGCTCTGTTGGTTTCTGAAAGTTTGTTCCTTCAACTGCAGGCTGAACTGCCAGAGACTCACAGAAGTTAAGGAACAACTGTGTAGCTCTGTAGATGTGAAACAAATATAAAGTCACTCAGCTAGGAAATATTGACCTCTGATACTCTGCTGAGAAAGTTATTGTTATTCAGTGAGTGGTACAATCAACTTACTCACCCTGGTTCCCAGATGGGTTTGCTTATGGAGCAGTATAGATTTTGAAAATAAATTGACTACTGCAAGATTCATTTCATAAACTTGCCCAGGCAAGATAGGCTTAGTGGTAGGTCGCTGGTTATTTGTCATAACAATAAATAGGGAAAGTCAACAAAACACCAAACGTTTCTTAAAAAAATGATGGCAGAATCCTGCTTAGTAGAAGCAGGCCAAAATGAAATGGACTAAAGACCAGATCCTCAGAGCCATAACCTCTAGGAGGCAGTTAAGCCAACATTTTATTGTGTTTAAGGGGAATATACAGGCAGCATAGAACCAGCAACTAATGGCTTTACTCCAACTCCCTCCTAGGAGTGTGGCTGTGGAAAATGGGGCCTGTCCAGTGCACCCCACTTCTCCACCTACCCCTGCTTGCTAGAACAGTCTGTTGGGGCTGGATAGGTGAATATAACTTAGCTCTACGGTGTACGGCTCCTCTGTCACTTTTAGCTGCTACTTGTGCATGCTTGAAAAAGAGTAAGATTGGGGAAAATATATACTATGTTTTTTCTGGTCTGTTGTTGGAAAGGTTTCCCAAGAATAAATTAGCTAGATATGTTTGCAATTGTTACAGTATTTCATTTTGAGGTGTGAAAAAGTGTTCTTGGGAAGGAAGAGATATCAATTTCAAGAGCTCTCAACAGCAGGTAAATGCTACAGAAAGCTCCTGGCTTGCATCCCAACATTTGAAATGAGCTGACAGAAGAAATAAAAGAGCCAATTTTTCCACCTGGGTAGCAGGAGAGCTATCTTGGCTCCGGAGAGCCTCTCTCTTGACAGTCATATTTAATGTTGTAGAGAGAGATGATTTGGGAAAGTGCAGTACAGTAGAATTCTAGAGTTTTATTAGTGAACTGGAGAGAAACACCTGGACAAGTACAGTCTTGTCAGCTCATTGTTTGTTTGCAAGAAAAGGGGTGAATGTCCGTGTGAGATAGCCCATTAAAGGAGCGATGGCCTAACTGCACCTTTGTAAGGCTTTTCCCACCTCCCTAGAAGAAGGGAATGAGTCCAGGGGTCCCATAATGGGAACATGTGTCTCAGGGCCAGGCCTGCTGAGCTATATACAAAACAGACTGAGTTATGGGCAAGATGCAAAGGAGCTGGTGGGCTTTTTGGTCTGCATATATTCACTTGCAGGGGATCTAGAGGAGGCTGAGAAAAAAGTCCTCCATACCAGCCAGAAGGAAGGGCCTGGCTGGAGCTACCTGCAGCTAGGAGCAGGACCAAATCATTAAGAAAGATGTAATGAACTGCTGAGCTTAGGATGAGGAAAATGTACTGGTGAGGGTGGAGAAGAGGGCTATCCATTCCTTCTTTTAAGTTGAACTGTTTATATATTAATAAATCAATCCTCAGAAAGGTGGAGGAATTATTAAATATTAGTTTATCGTGGCTTTGTTTCACTGTGAAAGTGAGGAAACTGAAGAAACAGCAACATCTGACCACGGTGAGATCCTGTTTCAGTCATGTTCAATTGATGTAATTGGGATGACAGTGTGAATTAATATAATACATATTTTGTAGATATTAAATCTTCAGATGAAATGC